>NW_004444033.1:4564662-4617723 GCF_000243295.1 Trichechus manatus latirostris | reverse complement strand
GACTTCCATTGCCTCAATTCTGCTCCTATGACTTTCTATTGAGTTGTCTAATTCTGAAATTTTATTGTTAATCTTCTGGATTTCTGATTGCTGTCTCTCTGTGGATTCTTGCAGCCTGTTAAATTTGTCATTATGCTCCTCTCTAATCTTTTTAATTTCCTCTATTGTGTGTTCAGCATTTTGCCTAACTTCCTTCATAATTTCTTTAAAAGTTCTGTATATTAATCTTTTGTATTCTGCCTCCAGTAATTCCAAGAAATTTTCCTCCTCTGGAAAATTTCTAGATTTTTTTATTTTGGGAGCTTCCTGAAGCCATCATGGATTGCCTCTTTATGTGATTTGATATTGACTGTTGTCTCTGAGCCATCAATAAGTTATTATATTTATTTATTTTACGTTTGCTTATTGTGTCCTAGCTTCTCGTTTTGTTTAGATATGCCCAAATAGGCTGCTCGTATGAGCTAGTTTGATTATTGGCACCTTTGCAGCTCTAATGTCCTTGTTACCAGGTGGTTAGCTCTGTTACTAGGTATGTTAGCTCAGGAGTCCGCCCACTCCTCCTATGTGGATTCAGCTCAGGTGCCCAGGTAGATAGCCACCAAGTGTGTGGTGTAGGCTTTCACTTACAGTCCTAGACAGGCATGGGTGATTGGTATAGGCACAGGCGTCTGGCTGCAGCAGGGGGACACACTCTGGGGAAGGCAGGGGGCTGACGGCCACCCCCGAGTGTCCAGGAGGAATGCATGTCCCTGTTCCCTAGAGTTCATAGCTGGGTGGGCTTTGCATCCGGACTATGAGCACCTAATGCTGTTGGTTGTAAGGACTTGGGGGCACCTCTTATTCATGGGCCCCTATCACAGGTGTCTAGGTGGCGTGGGTGGAGCCACCAGTCCTCAGTCCCCTGATGTGGGTAGGTGAAGACCCTGCTTAATGGGCAGAGCAGTGTCAGATGTCAAGAACCTGTCACTTCACAGGTGAAACAGTTGAAGTTAAGAGTTCCGGTATATACCCTGTTGTACTGCGATAATGAGGGCCAATGCTGTTGAGATGTGCCCACACAAGTCTGTGTAGGGGGAAGCGCACTCAGAGTCCATGGATCCCTTATGCCTGTGCCTAGGCAAAGGAGCGTGCTTACCCTGGGTTCCTGGCTTAGGGGAGCTGGCCGTTTATTTTTTCCCGTTTGTTACTTTGTTCTCTCTCCAAGGCAGGGAGAATGGCTCTAGGTATGTGATGGATCCTATTTCCGGCTCAGGGGACTCAGCAATTGCTGAAGCCGGTCCGGGACCCACTGCAGAGCAGGGAGCGGGGAGGTAAATGGGAGAGAGGTTTTTCCCTAAGGGGGGTGTTTTTGGTCCGCGCGGTAGGCCGTACACAAGTACTTATCTCGTGGAGGGCTGCTTCTCACTGTTTCTGGGTGGCTGTGTAGACTCTCTGGCTCTGGTTCTCTCCCGGTGCGGAAAACGCGCCTCCCGAGCATGTCTGCTTCCCTGCCTCACTGCTCACTCCTGAGCTGATCAGGCCTGAAGGGCTTAGGCTCTCACTAGGTCAGGTCTGGCAACTCCTCACTGCTTCTGAATCGTCTCTCCCTCCCCCTACCACTCATTCCAGTTCCTCAACTCTGCCTTTGATGTTCAGGGCTCCCAGATTGCCATATATAATTGAATCGCTTGTTTTTTTGGGTCTTTGCCGTAAGAGGGTCCATCGGAAGCATCTGACTACTCTGCCATCTTGGCCTCGCCTCTCCTATTGAGGGTTTAAATAAATGGATTTCATTTTAGATATGGTTCTTTAAATGGCATAAATTCAGTTTTATCTTGATTTGTTTCTTAAACTACTGAACAGTAGATACTGAGATGTGACTTCATGGGATTTGTTACATACCATTTTTCAAAGAAAGTACTAGAGGAGAAGTTATAAATTCCCTTCTTTCTTGTGAATAGAAATTTTAAAATGCTGTACACATATATACTTAGAAATTGAGTATTTACTGCCCCATCTCATCATCCTGTGAGGACAGGCTTTACTGCAGGAAATAGCAGCGAATTATTTACTTCTTCAAGTTGAGAGGCTGTTGTGGCTTTTAACACCAAACTATTAACCTCTGATGTTTATTACAAATGTTACCCTGCCCCTAGGCAAGGCAGTTTTTTTTTTCACTCTGTTATGTTTCTTTATTCTCAGAACAGAACTAAAGACTGTGAAAGCACTGTTGTTCTGTCAAAAAGTAAATTCAGTGTCAGGCCAAGGCATGAACTGTAATCTGTTTTCAGCATCTGGGTCTAAAGTTTATGGGTCTCAGAGAGAATCTGTAATTGGTAAATTGAAAACAATTTAGTGCTAAGAAAAGATTGGCTATTCCAGGAAACCTGCCTCCTTTCTCAATCAGCAGATCTAGGGCAGTTCAGAAAGCTTCTGGGTCCTAGCTTAGCCCTGTTGCACAAGTAAGCCTTCTCTAGTGAAGTGTTGTCTTCATGTTTGCTATTTCTCTCATTATTTTTGTCCTGGACATTCCAGCTACATTGTTATCCATAACTTCTTTGCAATGGTTGAAACCTTTAATAAGTTTTTGACCTTGACTCCTTATGCAGTGCTTGACAGAAGACAAGATCAGTCTTCTCCTACATCTGCTTGAAGAAGAACTTGATCACCAAACTGATGAGAGAAAAACTACAACCAAATTAGGCTCGGACGTCCAAGTCCACGTCACTGCCTGTGTTCTCTCTGTGTGTGGCTGGGCGTGTAGGTGAGTCATCAGTTTTGCCTCAAGATACGAGCTGTAACAATATACACCCATGTACATCAGTCAGTAATACTGTTTGGAAATCACACGCTGTTTCTTGTGAGAAAAATGAAACCAGAGAGAAACTAGGGCAGTAGTAAGAATGAGTAACAAAACCAGAATTAGAAGTCAGGAATTGTTGGTGTTCACACCTAAACTTTATTTCTTGTTCCCAGCTGGGAATCTGTGTTCCTATAAACACTGACATTCCTGTCTATTTTTAGAAAGGAAAAAAATACAGTTTAATTGATAAAAACCTACCAGAGGAAACTCCCCAGCTGGGCCTTCATGATGGTGTTTCCATTCCAGCTGCTTGATTTGGCACAGACTGCCTCTGAGCTAGAAGACTGTCGGAACCAATCTTGTTTTGTATTAAATATGATTTTTTTAATAAATTAAGGAGTGTTTTCATTTAAAAGGAAAGTTTTGAGAGGGACAGGAGAAATTTATAAAAGTCAGTTTTAAACTAACCTTGCCAGAGAGAGCATCCCCATAACCCCGAGATCTTCCTGTAGGAAATGTGTGAGCGATGATGAAGTCGGGGCCCTGAGATAGAAGAAGGAGGGCTCTGAGAGGGCGTGGCCCCCAGTCCATTGGGCTGTTCCAGAGATTTGTTTGATGCGATAAAGAATACTCACAAATCATTATACTTGGTCACTTAGAAATGTTACCCTTTGATACAACTTTCTTTGTTTTCTCTTCATACCTAGTTCCTCCTTGGAGCCCATGCAGCTCGCCCTGATAACGTGCTCACAGTGTATGAGGAAGGTGGGGCTCTGGAGCTTCCAGCAGATTGAGTCATCCATGCCTGACCTGGAGGTGTCCTTCAGCCTGAGCAGCTCCCCAATCCCAGGTCCTGAGGGGCGGCCAGAGCGCTTCCCTCTGGTGCCTGAGTCTCCTCGGAGGATGATGACCCGCAGCCAGGATGCCACATTTTCCCCAGGCTCAGAGCAGGTATGGATGTGGCTTGTTTGAGGTGGATTTTTTTAAAAAAATCACTTCAATAAAATACATGAAACATTTGCTATTTGAACCATTTTCACACGTATAACTTAGTGACATTAATTACATTCACCATGATGTACAACCATAACATCACCACCACTATCCATTTCCAAGGTTTTTTCCATCACCCTTAACAGAAGCTCAGTACCCCTTAAATAGTAACTTCCCTCCCCCTGTCCTCTGGACACGACTAATAAACTTCTTTCTCTATGCATTTGCTTATTCTAGAGAGTTCATTCATGTGGGATCATACAATATTTGCCCTTTTAGGTCTGGTTGATTTCATCCAGCATGATGTTTTTGAGGTTCATCCGTGTTGTAGTGTGTGTCAGAACTTTATTTCTCTTTGTGGTTGAATAATATTCTATCATATATTTATACCACATTTTGTTTATCCATTCATCTGTTGATGGACATCGATTTTTTCTATATTTTGGCTACTGTGAATAGTGCTGCAATGAACATTTGTGTACAGGTATCTGTTGGGATCCCTGCTTTCAAGTCTGAGTAATACCTAGGAGTAGAATTGCTGATAATTCTATGTTTAACTTTTTGAGGAACTGCCAAACTGTTTTCCACAGTGGCGGCACCGTTTTGCAATCTCACCAACTATGGACAAGGCTTCCAATTTATCCACATCCTGGCCGACACATGTTGTTTTCCATTTTCCTGATAATAGCCATCCTAGTGGGGGTGAAGTGTTATCTCATTGTGGTTTTGATTTGCATCTCCCTGATGGGTAATGATGTTGAGCATCTTTTCCTGTGCTTATTGGGGTATATTCTTTTCACCCCCTTGGTTTAATTTATTCCTAGGTACTTTATTTGTTTAGATGCTATTGAAAATGGAATTGTTTTCTCAATTTCCTTTTCAGGTTGTTCCTTGCTGGTGTGTAGAAACAACTGGTTTTTATGTGTTGTTCACGTGTGCTAAAACTTTGGTAAATTGATTTATTAGCTCTGGTAATTTGCTTGTGGAGTATTTGGGATTTTTTATATATAGGATCATCAGTCTGCAAAGAGAGAGAGTTTCACTTCTTCCTTCCTGATTTGGATGGTTTTTATTTCTTTCTTGCCTAATTACAGTAACTAGAACTTCCAAGACAATGTTGAATAGCAAGGGTGAAAGCAGGCATCCTTATCTTCCTTGGCTTGTTCTTGATCTTAGGGAGAAAGCTTTTAGTCTTTCACCGTTGAGTATGATTGTCAGCTGTGGAGGGTTGGATTTTTTTAAAACACTATTCTTGCCAAAAATGTTGTTGGTGGAAAAGGTGGAAATTAACTTAGGTGGGTAGGTTTCACTTCTAACCACATTGATTAGAATACCACATTGTGTTCTTCACCAGCTGCAGCGGCAAAACTAAATTCTTTAAACTGTAAAATACTAGCTTTCACATGCTTCTAGAAATATTTGTCTTTATCATAATCGTATCACTTGTGCACTTCTATTATCTCTCCTTTCCTTCAGGCTGAAAAGAGCCCAGGTCCCATCATCTCCCGAACTCGGAGTTGGGACTCTTCCAGTCCTGTTGACCGTTCTGAGCCAGAGGCCGCTAGCCCCACCACTAGAAGCCGCCCGGTGACCCGAAGCATGGGAACAGGAGACACTCCTGGCCTGGAAGTGCCGTCTAGCCCTCTACGGAGAGCGAAACGAGCTCGCCTCTGCTCGTCCAGCAGCTCGGTGAGTCCCTGAGCACAGACACCACGCCCAGCCCTCACCAGGCAGCTTGGAGAAGCAGGTGGGGGCCCTCCCTGGGCCTGTGGCTAAAAGTAGACCATGTGCATAAGTGTAAAGACGAGACAGTTGTGTGACTGAAGGGAACAAATTAAAGGGTTTTTTCATTTGTTCATTTGGGATGAATTCTAGAGTGGTAGTAAATATTTCAGACAAATGGGACAGCAATGAGATGGGGGGACAAAACTTGATAAGTTTGTCTAACACAAAAGGAATGAAAGAATAAAGAACATGAGAAGAAAACACATAGACAAAGTTTAAAGAAGGTGAAAACTGGAAATGTGGGCAGTGGTGAGATTCTGGGCTTGATGACTAGTAGCAGTGCCACCTTGAAGTTGTATAGCATCTCCCCTTCATTAACATAGTTTCTGTCCCTCCTCTCCCAGGACACGTCTTCCCGAAGCTTCTTTGATCCCACCTCTCAGCATAGAGACTGGTGTCCATGGGTGAATATCACACTTGGCAAGGAAACTAGGGAGAATGGTGGAACCAATGGCAGCACACCCGGCGAGCCAGGTTGGAAGGGAGTGTTGAACACCCTCCTGGCCCACACCCAGGCCAGCCAGCCAGCTGAAGCTGACTGCATGGTGAGAGGACCATACCTGTGTGTGTGTGTGTGTGTGTGCGTGTGTGTGTGTGTGTGGCACTTGCTGTGCGTGGGGTGGGGAGCAGAGGCTGGCCCCATAATTAGCACCCTGCTTGCCCTCCATTTTCATAAGTCAGGTGAGACTCATTCTGGTTTATTCTAGAAAACAGGCTTAGAACCGAGTCACCAGGCTTAGAACCGAGTCAGTCTTTCTACAGTTTAGTGTGTGGCACTCAACCAAATTTTGGTAAATTCTTTATCTTCCCAACTAAAATGATTCAAAGCAGATGAGGAGCACGACACAGAAATAGATGAATAAGCAGCTGCCTCATGTTGCGGAACAGTTGCTTTTCCCATCAGTTGCTGTCACTTGTTATTGGAACTTGGCCCGCTAACTTAGCTCTTTGGAGCCCTGTGCTCTGACACCGAGATTATGATTCCATTCCTCACATTGGGCACGTTACTCTAGTCCACAGCCACAGACCTCAGCCAGCCACCTCAGCACTGACTGCTCCTGGTTCCAAATGTGGCTAAAATCAAGCCCATCGTGACAACTGAAAAACAAGCCAAGTGTTTGCTCTTTGTGAAGGCTGAAAGTCATGGGGGCATTAAGGAATCATGGAAACTAGATTCTCTCCTTTGCTGGTCTCTCCCACGTTTGCCTTGTGCCTGGTGTAAACATGATTTCTAACCTCTGTATCCCCCAAGGACAAAGTAAAACAATATTTGCCAGTAGATCTTCACAGTTGTGCGGTTTTGTAGGGTCACAGGACTTCACTCGATGGAACTGTAGTCAAGCTAAGAGACCAAGAGTGTACATTGGTCCCCTTAGTAAATACACAGATGGCGGTTTTCCAAGTTTTAGTAGAAAAAAATCTGCATTTTCCCAATTTAAAAACTTGAAAATATGTAAAGCTATTTGACAACAGATATTTGACCCACCTCTCAAACTGGAGAGATTAAACCTATATCTTTGCACATAACTTCTCTCTGTTTAGAGCCCTGGTGGCACAGTGGCAAACAGCTTGGCTGCTAACCAAAAGGTTGGCAATTCAAATCCACCAGCCGCTCCTTGGAATCCCTATAGGGCAGAGCTGCTCTGTCGTATGGGTTGGAATTGACTCGATGACGTGTTTGGTTTTTTTTTCCTCTCTCTCTGCCTAGATGTTCATGAAATAGTGTATTGGCAGCTTTTATTAAGACTCCCTTTGTCACTGTCATACTAAAAAGAAGCCTCACAGAATTTCTTGTAATGGAGGAAATTCGCCTTATGATTGGCCCTGGGCTCAGGACTGTGAAGATCCTTTTCGGTAGCTTTTCTTTTAACCTTCCCACCACATTCCTGCTGGAAAATATAAAGCTTCATCAGGCTATGGGAAAGGCTCTTGATGTTAGGAAAACGTTTACGTGGTTTTACAAACTTATGCTTCTCTCAGTGCTTCTCTCAACTTTGTTTTCTGATGCTGTATTAACTAAATTCCCTCAGTCATTAGTCAGGGCTCAAACCTTTCCCTCCTGAGACTTTTATTGAGACATTCTCCTCGAAGAGAATAAGAAAACACTGAAAATGTCATCTGATGTCAGGAAGTGTGATTGCCTTGCTGGATGTTGTTTGTGTTCTCACTGAGACCCATTCTGCGTGAGGTTTCTGTGCTCTTCATTGTGACCCGAAAAGGCAGAGAGAACCCAGGGTTCTGATTCACTGAGAACTTTATCTTTCAGTGAACTGCTTTGTTTCCCTGTAACACCATTTCTCAGATTCCCAGATCACTTCATAGGCATGATCAAGTGGCAGTGAGAGTCCTCCTATTATTAGCTCTGCTGGCTAAAACAAGCTGAGAAGGCCAAGGTCATAGTTTAAACTCTTAAGGTCATTTAACTTTGTTTTATTCCTTGGCCTTGGATTATATTGTTAACACCAGCTGGGAATCATGTAGACTTGGGTCCTTGTTCCCAAGAAATAATGAATTGGAAGGGGGAAAATGCAGAACAGAATTTCAAATTCTCGTGGAATCCAGACTTTCTGGATCCAGGGAGGCTGGGTGAACCCCCAAAACTATTGCCGTGAGATGATCTTTAAACCTTAAACCAAAAATATCCCCTGAAGCCTTAAAACTGAACAATCGTTTAGCTTAACTAGTAAAAAAAAATGTCTGCCTTCTGCATCATGCTCTTTTAAGAACTGTCTATATGGGATCAAATTGGCAAGAGCAACTCAAAAGATTAGATAGGAACCTTAGGGGACAGTGAGTTTATTTTAATGAGGGAGGAATAACTCAGAAAAGGAGAGTGAGAACAGTTGCACAGCTTGAAGAATGTAATCAGTGTCACCGAAATGTCCATGTAGAAACTGTTGGTGTATGTTTTGCTGTGTATGTTCTCAACAGCAGCAGATGATTAGAGCCAGCTCAGCATCACAGATGAGAAACCAGCGCATAATGTGTGCTGCACAAATGGTAGGTCAGAAGTGCCCTCCTCACGGACAGACCCATCTGCTTGGAGGGAGGGTGGGAGCGTATTCTAGAGGCCCAGAGTATGTCGGCAGTAGGTCTAACAGTAGAACAGAGGTTTCTTGATATTTTAGGTATACCTTATTTATAGCACAATGTAAAATGTAATTTGTTTTACTCACTCCTAGACATAGCTACAGGAGCCCTGGTGGCACAGTGGTTAAAGTGATCAGCTGCTAACTGAAAGGTCAGTGGTTCAAAACCACCAGCACCTCTCCAGTAGAAAGATGTGGCAGTCTGCTTCCATAGAGATTTACAGCCTTGGAAATCCTGTGGGGTCGCTCTGGGTCAGAATCGACTCCACGGCAGTGGATTTGATTAGACATAGCTACATCATTGCGGGAGAAATTTATAAACAAGGCCTTGAAACTATTACCTGTCCTTTGTCTCTATAAAAGAATTTCATCTCTTAATAATAAGCTTTTTTCCCGGTAGAGTCTCTCTGAGAAATCAAGGAAGGTATTCCGAATATTCCGGCAGTGGGAATCTTTATGCTCATCCTGAAGATATTTCAGCCCCTTCACGGAGAGAACTGAGATGAGAGCAACTTTTTGAAAAATAAAATGGAAATTCCCTTTTGGTCAGCTGATGCTAAGTGTTTCTCCATTCTGGTTTAATCATAAGGAGTCCATGCTATTGCAAAGGCAATAAATGCCAGCTACCTACATCCGACTAGGGGAATGGTTTCCATGTAGGGCTGTGGAAAGGTAAGATACAGCATGCCTGGCTCTGTTGAAGGAGCGTGGGGCTGTGAAACCAGATGGAGGAACAAGGACGTGATGCCCATTTCAGCGTCTTGAGCACAAGGCGGTGTTTGGAGGACTCTCATATCCCAGGAGTATGACAGTATGTGTTAATAAAATATTTCCTGTGTTTCTTACTGCCGGAGAACCATTTCCCGCCTGCCTTTGGGCTGATAAAAAGGAAGCAGAGACTGAGAAAACGTCAGCAGATCAGTCAACAACATCAATATTTTGGTTTTCCGATGGGCTGCAAAGCCTAAAATTTATTTGTAATTCCAGTCAAAGAGGTATAATCTTTATTTAACCAGAGGCAAGCCGATTGTCATTGTGTCACCAGGAGATCTCCTGGTATGTTATAGTGAGTGGTAAGCTGGCCATTTTCTCCCCTCACCTTGGTAATAATAGCAGAAGAGAAGATAACAAGAGGAAGGCACATCAGAAGAGACCCCATTCTGGGAGCCTCCTCATGCTGGCTCCCCCGATAGGGACCCCCAGGGCGCATCACTGCTGGTAGGGAGCATTTGTCTCCGTGGTTTTGAAGACCAGCCCTCAGCAGGTCCCATCTAAGTGAGACCGTTCACTGACAGTGCCCACGACCTATTGAAGGCTAGAAAATAACTTCTTTGACAGGTCTTGTTTTCTTTTGTTAACTTGTTGGTTGGTTTTATAATTCACTTCTTTTATACTGAAGTATTTTAAAGAAAATAACAGACATCTCAGCATTCCATCCATCAATACTATAGTTTACAGCTCTAAAAAATCAAATTTTTTTTCTACATATTATACCCAACAAAAATTAATAACCACTTAATAGTATCTAATATTCGGTCCATATTCAAATCTTGTTATTTTTCCCAAAAATGTTCTTTATATCTGATTTGTCTAAGCCAGGATCCAACTCAGGATCATTAAATTTCTTTAAAGGACGGTCTCTTTTTTCATGCGTATCAGATTTTAAATTTGTCATTTTTCAGTTCTGATATATAAAGGGCTAAATAGTACTGATATCCCTGTCAGTGGACGAGGCTGCTTCCAGGTTGTTTTTCTGGGTGTGCCCTTGCCTGTAGCAATGGTAGATGGCTCGACTTTTCATGGGCTCATGGGCAGCTGGCCAGTGTTTACAGAAAGGAGACCTCTGGCCCAGAGAAGGAAGCTATTTGCTGACTGGTGACTAAGTGAATTATAAGTCTGCTCTCTAGAAGCTCATAGCCTCTAGGCCACAGTTTCTTAAAGTGGTGTAGAATTATTATAGGGTGTTCACATGGACTATAAGCCTGTCTAAGATTTGGGTTATAATTTATGTAGGTATTTTTTTAAGTCTTCCCACTCCTCCCAAAATAATATTTGTATTTCTTTAAAGTAGACAGAGTTCCACAAGTTTTGTTTGTTTTATCCTAAATGAAAGCAGATTGGGACAGACTTAGTGTAATTTAAGAAACATTAGGTCTCTTTCACGTGTAAGGCACTGTCAGGCTTTACTGTAATGCAGAGGTGACTGGCTGCCTGGTCTCTACTCTCAAAAATTTATAGTTCAAACTGGAAGACGCATTTATGCCCACGTGTTGCACAACATAGTGCTAAATACTCTGGGAGAAGGGTAAGAGAGGAAGAAATTAATTTTCTCATACGGAGCTGGAGAGAATCTTGAGGAAGGCGTAGCTTTGAGCTGGACCTTGGAGATGAGTGGAGATACAGGTTCCACGAGAACAGGGACCTTGTCTGTCTGGTTCATATCCTGCCACTTAAAACAGTGCCTGGCACACGGTAGGCACTTCATAAAAGGACATTTGAAGCTGGAGGAACATTGTGAGCAAATGAGCAGAGTGTAGGATCTGTTCCTGACAGAGCAGGTATTCTGCTGTGGCTTGGGGTTTTTTAGCACGTTGCGTTCAGTCACATGTGAGGAGACCTGTCTAGAAGTATGTTCTAGAGTTTGAGAGAGGAGGAGACAGTGTGTCGAAGAAGTTGAGGATGATTATTTCAGATGCTCCAAATGTATAGAGCCACATAGAGTGAAGCCCTCAACCTTACCTACTTCTTATAAGAGACCTTGGTGCTGGCCTGTTGCACAGCACTCCAGAAGGTCCCAGTCAGACTGGGGCTACACTGATAGACTGTAACATGCGTACTTTCAAATAGTGATGGGATGTTCTCAGACGGGGTTGCGTCCTTGAGCTTCCTTTCCCAAAGCGTCTGTTGTCTTCCACACTCTAGGACGTCACTTCAACCCTAAGCTGTTACTCATTCTTCTTGTGGTTTTGTTAGCTGTGAAAGTTCTTGTTTGGCCTTTCTAGGAATCCATTCTTTCTGATTTGATCTTTTATTTGAATTTTTTTTCTTTCGGCAGATCCGTTTAAAAGAAGATAATTGCCTAAAATGGTGTTTTTGTTACTTTATTCACAAGGTGGCTTTATAAGTCACAATTCTAAAGACTTTCCCTAGCTTATCTTAGCCACACTCAGTAGCTTATGGGGATGCTATATAATCTCCGTGTTAATTGCCTCCTGTTGGCTCTCTCAGTAAACAGAACTTCCAACTCCTTCCTGTCTACCTCTCAGGGCAGAACTTTCTTCTATAGAAAGTCAGGGTAGGTGGCGGGGTTTTAAAGACCTCTTCAGACTCCTTTGCTTGGCCCGTGCTCCCAGCCTTCATGTTCTCCTTTCACTGTTTTTCCCCCACTTAAGGCCTCTGGGATTCTTAGGTTTGCTCTAACCAAACTTGCATTTCTCTTACAAGTAGGTTTGGGTTTTACAGAGGAGAAGACTGAAGCTCAAAACTATTTAGTAACCAGCTCTCAGTCGTATAGCTAGGTTGTGGCAGAGCTGCATATAAATCTATGCTTCCCGGCCTTCTGTTATTTCCATTATCACTCGGCTGCGAATATTTTTCAGCAGTGTGATTCTATGGTTTTCCTTTCCCAAGCACAAAATCGAGGTCTGCCTCTCACAGCAGAAAGGAATGTCTTACAACCATTCATGGGATCCTGGTTTCCAAAATGTAAGTCTTTTCCCTGCTTTGTTTTAGACTTTAGCTAACTTTATTAAAGACTATCAGATGGAATGTTCTCTTTGGGGACTTTCCTCATTTACTTATCAAACTGTTAGGCCAGAGCTTGCTTGTAAATCCCTTCCACCCTGTTCCATCATAGCTACAAAACAGCAGCATGTTCAGCTCAACCAACAGAAGTACAAACACTTCCTCCTCCTCAGTTTTCCTTTCTATTTTTAGGTTTATTCCTATTCTGAGTTTTCTCTGGCTTTATATAGCTGTTATCTGGGTCATTTGACCCACAGCCTCTGAAATGCACACTGTGTTTGCACCCTTTAATTAGGATTATTCACCCCGTCTTTATCCCATGTTCTCTTTTCTCTCATTGCTCCTTGGCTAAAGTTGTGGTGGCGGCCATAGTTTTTCTTTCCAGTGGACCTCTCTGTGGTTCTTGCTGTGCTGTTTTGTAGCTGAAGCCAATTAGGAAGAGAGGGAAAGGGGAACACTGGTACGTCATAGAGACTTGGTGGTTTATCCAAAGGATCAGCTTTCTGCACTGACCTCTTATCTACTGTCAGTCCCCCAGTGAGAAGACATGGAGGAACATTGATTGGCTTTTTCCCACAGTGGGTCAGTAAGAGACCCCAAGGGAGAAGGAAGGTAGAGTGTGAGACCCGGAAGGGACTCAGTCTTCCCCTTCAGGGCCCTCGCTGTTCTCATGAGGAAACCAAGGTCACGGAGATAAGAAAACCCCACGTAAGTTCTTGTCCATTTTCTGGCCAGTTCTGTCCAGCCTAGCTAGAAGCACAGGAGAAGTAGGGAAAGCTTTGAGAGTACCTTGGTAGTAGCCTAGGTGGATTGAGCCATTTTGAAGTGACAGTGAAGCAAAGGCTGCAGCTGGAGTCTGCTTCTTGGTGAGATATGAGAGAGGGAGAAACGGTCTCCAACAGGAGGACCCCTGAAAATCGAGTTTACTACAACTGCTACTACTAGCCGTCATTGGGGGTGCATACTGTTTGCCACGTACTGCTGGGAGCACTTTACATATATTATCTCACTTAAGCCCCTTAACAATCCTGTGGGGTAGGTACTGTCATTCCTTACTTTACAAATGAGGAAACTCAAGCATAATGTAATTACCTTGCTCAAAGTCACACAGCCAGTAGGTAAGAGAGCCAGGATTCAGGCCATCCGCCTCCAAAGCCTAGTACTGTCAAAAGATGAAAAGTTAAATGCATGAAGGCATTTAACACAATGTTACTTGTATTAAGAAATTGAAAATAGCCTAACCATCGAACAATTGGAGTATAGTATAAGCCCATGGACTATAATTCAAATCATTAAAGTGATGGTTATAATGATGATGTAACTGTGGAAAGGTGTTTTGTGATATATATGAAAAACAATGTCAAGTCATATCCCTACTGTGATTTATTTAACCAAGACTCAAAACAAGAAAATGAAAACAGTCTATGTATTAAAATGAGGATATGTAATTTTCTTTGGATTTTTTATTGTCACTACTGCTTGTGCAATAAATAAAAAATTAAGTCTCCTTAACCTTTATAATAATTCTGTAAACAGTCTTCTATGACCTAGCGAAGATTTCCAGTAACCTTATGCATCCTCCTTCCCCAGGAGCCCTGGTGGTGCAGTGGTTAAGAGCTATGGCTGCTAACCAAAAGGTTGGCGGTATGAATCTACCAGCCGCTCCTTGGAAACCCTATGGGGCAGTTCTGACTCTGCCCTGTGGGGTCACTGTGAGTCGGAATTGACTCCACAGCAACAGGTTTGGTTTGGTTTTCCCAGGATCTAAAAGTTTATACTTCCTTGTCTCTCCAGTTCTTTCTGTATGCCTTTGAGATAAGGTAGATAAGAAACAATAGAAAAGTAATAGCAGTAAGTGACAATATTAAGATAGAGTAATAATAATAAAGCTTTAGCTTGAAAGTTGCAAAGTAATATATTGCTAGTTTGGGTAAATGCTTTAAATGCAAACAATTTAGCAACTCTCTTGTAGCTTACTAGCTTGTACTAGGCATCAGGAGTTTCGTTTTCACAGTTTATTGGCTGGGCAGAAAATTACATGCTCAAAATCATATAGTAAATCCCATAGTAGAAGTAGAGGCCATTCTGCCCTTCCTTCCAGTCTCCTGCAATCCACCTTCACCCCAAAATGGGATCCAGTTAACCCTTCTGAGCTGAGTCTCTTCGTAGTTGTTAAAAAAGAAATGGCCACTTCTGCCACCAGCCATTTACGTGGACAGACCAGCACCACCACTGGAATTCTGTCTCTTCCATCTTCCAGCCTAGGTGTGGGCTGCACCATTCACCCACTTCCTTCTGGTGGCAGGCCTGCTGTGTCTGCTCTGAGATCCACCTGAGCCACGGTCCTGGCCTTCCTGAGCTTCAGCTGCCCCTTCTAGTATAGGAAGAAACCGGATGTGAAAGTGAGAACCTTTCTTCCGTAGATACAACGAAAGTAGATGTCAAATGAAATGTGATTTACAGATATTAAGTGACTAGAGAATCCCCCCTG
Source organism: Trichechus manatus latirostris (assembly GCF_000243295.1). Classification (NCBI taxonomy): domain Eukaryota; kingdom Metazoa; phylum Chordata; class Mammalia; order Sirenia; family Trichechidae; genus Trichechus; species Trichechus manatus. Next base: position 4,602,839 of record NW_004444033.1, on the reverse strand, counting down.
CTGAAACACCATGTCACCTCCCACGTCTCAAAGAGCTTGCGGAAGTCACGGTAGCCTACTTGAGATTCAAGTTAAGCAGCAACACCAGCAGTACCTACGAGAGCCACTAGATGCCGCCCATGCGCCACATTTCTCTGCCTTCCTCACTAGAGAGAATCACCTTGTGGCCAGACAAACTGCCACTTTAATACTCCTTACTAGCAGATCAGCTGTGGCAGATGATACAGCACAGACCTTTTCAAACAGTTAATTGAAAAATGATGATTTGTCCTTATTTGGTACAGGTCTTGTCTCCTAACCAAACTTGAGCTCCTTGAAGGCTGAAGTCCTGTTTGTACCATAGGCCAGTACAGTGATAGAAAAAGAGGCTGAAATCATCCAGACAGTTGGGCAAGAGGGAAAGAAAGAGAATGGATGTTTATTAGGAGCAAGACAAGAAACAATCTCCCCAAATTTAAGGTCAGGGTTAGGAGCCTGTGTCCAGGATTACAGGCAAGGACGAAGCAGGGTGAATGGAATTGAGCTGAAAGAGGAAACCTGAGGGGAGCACAGCCCATGCTGGCAGCCGCCACAACACACAGGAAGAGGGCTGAGGCAGCTCTCTCGGGTGTTGTCCTCAGGCCTGTCCCAGCACCACTGTTCAGGGCTGGGTCACCCAAGGGCCATCCCACAGAGCTAGGCAAGCCACTAACGAAGCTTTGAGGGCATGTTCATGGGCCATGGGCCAGAGGGGTGTGTCATCACGGCCACAGTGTAGCTGAGGCCCACAGGCAGGTGACCCTTTTCTTTTGAGGATTCCAGAACCTGCGAGTAATGCTAATTAGCCCTGACTCATGGCAGCACTGAGCACAAGGAGGTCATTATCTCCACTGAATTGAGTGGGGAAACCGAGGTGTGGAGTGGGGAAGCAGCTTTGCCCCATTAGTCAGTGGCACCACGCCATGAATTATCACTGCTCTGCTCAAATGCCTGAGCAGCTGCCCTTGATAATCAGTAAACACTTCCCGTTGGGCTGTCCAGGGGAGGAGAAGGGAGAGGCCTTCCCTCAAGGCTGTTTCCATGTGTCGTTGGCTGCTGTCGAGTCAGCCGTATCATGGTGACCGATGTGTTAGAGAGGAGAACTGCCCCATAGGGTTTTCTAGGCTATAAACTATGAGAGCAGACCACCAGGCCTTTCTTCCAAGCATCGCTTGTGCCGCCCAGGCTGCTGTTCCATGTGGGGTAGACTCATAGAACTGGAAACTTGGAGTGGCAAAGACTATTTGGCTTAACCTCCACGTTCTCCAATGAGGAATCTGCAGGCCAGGGTTGGGGAGTGACAGCAAAGATCACACGGGATTGTGGCTGAGCCAGGCCTAGAATGCTGAGACTCCATGCCCAGTCCTCTTCCTGAACCATCACAGCCACGGTGGCAGAGCAGAAGTGAGGCTGTGTCATGCAAGAGTTAAGGGCACTGCTCTAGGTTCAAATCCTGGATTCACTGTTCACCAGCTGTGTGCTTTTGAGCCAGCCACTCAGCGCTTCCGTTTCTTCGTCTGTAAAATGTGGATAATATTAGTACCCACGTCCTAGGAATGAGGCAGTAGTGGGTCAGTGGTAGAATGCCCGCCTTCCATGGGGCTGACCTGGATTCGATTCCCCGCCAGTGCACCTCACGCACCGCCACCACCCATCTGTCATTGGAGGCTTGCGTGTTGCTATGATGCCGAACAGGTTTCAGCAGAGCTTCTAGACTGAGATGAAGAAAGGCCTGGTGATCTTCTTCCAAAAACCAGCCCATGAAAACTCTACGGATTACAATAGTCCCATCCGCAACTGATCATGGGGGTGGGTGGTGCAGGACTGGGTAATATTAGTCATGAGGTTACCATGAGTCAGGGGCCAACTCCACAGCAGCTAACCACATGTCATAGGGATATTCGGAGAATGAAATGAGATATGCCAAGTGCTTAGAACGGTGCCTGGCACATAGTAAGTGCTCAGTGACAATTAGCTATTTTTTGGTATTATTTAAGTAAGGCAAGTCTAACAATCCTCAGCTGTACACCTAACCACTGAGCAACTGTGTTGGCTTAAGTCCAATCAACTCTCAGGCCAAGTTTCTCCAGTTTGTCTAGTCTTGAGTCTTCTAAGGCCAAGGAGCACCAGAATAATCAGAGCAGGCCCAGGAGAAAGAGTCACATGCCAGAATCTCTTCACGGATTGTCCTTGCTCTGGGCAGGACTCTTGAAGCCCTGCAGCCTCATGACATCATCAGGAAGTGCAGGTGCCCATGGCTCGGCTCCAAGCCCAGCTTTAAAAGCATCAGGAAGCACCTTAGGCAGCAAGACACAGACCAAGATAACCACATTCCTGCCTGTCTTCTCGGCCCTGGCTTGGCCTGGCAAACCCAGCCTCAGGAGGTGGTGGGCCGATGACGACGGGGGAGCTAAGTTGTCTCCCTGCTGGGCTGAGAATACTGGCTTGTTTGTCCAGCACAGCTTACCTGAGTCATCCATCCTGTAGCCTGTAGCCACCTGGGCCTGGAGCTGGACCAATGACTGCCAGGAGCTTGGAATGCCTTCTGGACCCTGAGTCTGGCCAGGGCCAACGCTTTCTGCTTGTTCTCCCCGCAAAGGGCGAGTCGAGACAGCTTGGCTCCACAGGCATATCTCCAAAGTGAGTGCAGAGCCTGGACAAGGACTCTTCTGGGATGAGGAGAATGAGAGTTGAGGCTTCAGAACCCTTGGAAACGTCACTTCTACAGACTGGAGACAAAGACATGAGGTCGAGAAGGGGCAGGGCAGTAGTGTCCTTCGCCCGCTCTCCACCACCTCCCCTCTCCCACCCTACCCCTCCCTGCACTGGCAATCAGGGTACCCCAACCATGATTGCCAACCCTGTGGGTCAGCAGTGATCCAGGCTGGGCTCCCACTAACTCAACCTGGGGTTGTCCAAAAGTAAAATGAGGAAGGAAGTAGGTGCTGTATTTCACACTAAACAGTTTTAAAATTATAATAGAACTAGAAACTACTTTTTAAAAACTATTAAAATGAGAATGAAAACCCCAGCCCTGCTCTGACTCACTGGGTAAGGAAACAAGGAGAAAAAGAAGTGGCGTACCTCCTATGGGCCTGGAAGGAAGACTCACACCCTTGAGGTGGTTTCCACACAGGGCGCTCTGTGGCTCAGTTGCAAGGGGTGCCAGAGTGGGGATACCTGTGGGTGAGGCAGGAGCTCAGGAAGCAATGTTATTGTTTCATTTTGTTGTTAGGTGCAATCGAGTTGATTTTTGACTCATGGTAACCCCGTGTGACAGAGGAGAACTGCCCCATAGGGTTTTCTTGGCTGTAATTTTTTTTTAACATTTTATTGTGGTTTAGGTGAAAGTTTACAGAGAAACTTAGTTTCCCATTCAACAATTTATACCCATCTTATTTCGTGACATTAGTTGGAATCCCCTCAATGTAACAGCGCTCTACCCACCTCCTCCCTCAGTTGCCCGTTTCCATTCGCCCATCTTTCCTGCCCTTTCCTGCCTTTTGAACTTTGTTTTTGGGCAAATGGTGCCCTTTTGGTCTTGTGTGGTTGATCGTTCAGAGGAGCACGTTCCTCACGGATGTTATTGTTCACTTTATAGGCTTGTCTATTGTTTGGCTGAAAGGTGATCCCCGGGAGTGGGTTCAGTTCCAGGTTTGAAGGGTATCTAAGGGCCATAGTCTCAGGGGTTCCACCAGTTTCTATCAGACCAGTAAGTCTGGTGTTTTTTTTATGAATTTGAATTTTGTTCTATGTTTTTCTCGCACTCTGTCCAGGACCTTCTATTGTTATCCCTTTGAAAGTGGTCAGTAGTGGTAGCCAGGCATCATCTAGTTCTTCTGGTCTCAGGCTACGAGGCTGTGGCTCAAGTGGTCCATTAGTCCTTTGGACTATTGGTTGTAATCTTTACAGAGGGAGCCCTGGTGGTGCAATGATTAAGTGCTCAGCTGCTAATTGAAAGTTCAGTGATTCGGACCCACCAGCCGCTCCTTGGGAGAAAGATCTGGCAATCCGCCTCGGTGAAGATTTACAACCTAGGAAACCCTATGGGGCAGTTCTACTCTGTCCTATAGGGTCACTGTGAGTTGGAATCAACTCAGTGGCAGTGGTTTTGGTTTGAATCCTTACAGAAGCAGACCACCAGGTCTTTCTCCTGCAGAGCCTCTGGGTGTGTTCGAACCATCCAACCTTTCTTTTGGATAGCAGCTGAGTGCTTAACTGTTGTGCCACTAGGGCTCCTTTTAAAATTTTTAATAGATCTTTTTTACAATGATCTAAGAAAATATTAGCTAGCACGTCAAACCATGTATTTAAAAAGAAAGTTGATTTGAAGACACATATTAAATTGAAGAGGTGGTATGCGAATGTCATGGAAGTTTTGAAAGCAGTAGTAGATTGAATGAAGACTGGGAAAATGCTGAAGATCCTTCCAAATCTGAGATTTCCGATGCTTTGAGTCTGGGTGGTAAACATGGAATCGGCATATACAAATAGAAAGGATGTTCTGTGTGCTTTCTGAGCAGAGGAGTGTATTGGAAATGAACAGGCTGAACGAGGGGCTGGAAGCACTGTTTTAAGGCAATAATCCCATAGGTCTGGGAGTTGGCTCTCTCCTCCTCCAAGAAAGAGCTAAAGAGCCCCATAAAACTAACTCTAGGCCAGGAAGCCGGCTTTCCTGTGGGCTTGGCGGCCTGACGGGGGAATTGCTTCAGGGCTAGCCTTCCTACAGCTCTGCTATTGTCTCTCTCCCCTAGCAGCTCCCCAGGTACTTAGAGGTAGTGGGGTGGCACCCTCTGCCCTTCACATGTTTGGCAGGAAGTGAGTGATGAGAGAATACCCCGCGAGGGAAGGAGAGGCGGGAGGGCAGAGGACGGCCTCGTTCTAGCCTTGCTGACTAACTATGACCTCAGTGTCATCACGGCTGGTTAACCTGCCAACCCAGGGTGCTTCCTGGCCCTGAGTTCTAAGATGACCTACAAAGGGGATCATGGGTCTTGGTGGGCAGGGCACAGTCATTGCAGTGGAGGTCAGCCGGGGCTGGGCCCCAGCCCTCTTCTTCAACCATAAACAAGCCCTTCTGGCTGGATGCCCCCGGGACAGAACCCGGATCCCTCGACTCCAGAAGACTCCTCACCACCACATATTCTGAGGGGAAAATTGGGACATGCGGTCTAACAAGTAGGAGTGAGTTCATAACGATAATATGACATTTAAAAATGGTACTGTCCTAGAAAACCCAGGACACCCGGTGTAGGCGCCCCTAGTGCTCAGCAGACAGGAGGCAGTGTGGTAGGGGAAGCTGAGTGGGAAGAGGGTACCTGGTGTCCCAATGCCCAGCTCTGGCTCAGTCGTCCTGGTGACCTTTATCTGACTGGTGAGAGTAATAAGTCTCTCAACTTATTGGTGTCTGCAACAACCTAGTGATGCTCAGGACGTGCCAAGGAGGTTTGGGAGAAAGTTTGAAACTTCTCTCTCTCCCTCACACACACACACACACACACACACGCGCGCGCGCGCGCGCGCGCGCGCACCCTGGACGTGTGACCAGTTACATAGGGACTTGAATTTGGGATGGGAGGTGTTACCAGAGGTGGATCAGCAGTAGGAAACTGAGTGAGGAACAAGGAAAGAGCAGAAGTGAGAAGGGGCCATGGAAAGTTAAGGACTAAGGAAGAAAGCCCCAGGAAATCAGATGAGAAGCTACAGGGCAGTGAGTTGGGGGACAGAGGGGATCAGGTAGTGGCCTGGGCAGAGAGAGCGCTTTCCCTTAGCGTCCAGCTTTCCCTTCCATGAGTGCCACAGGCAGCAGGCCGTACCAGGGCCTGCCACCTGGCAAACAAGATGTTTCGGCTCCTGGGCTGTGCCCTGCCCTGGTCACTGCCTGCTGAACATAGCTGGTCACCGCTGGTCACCACTTCAAGGTGTTTGCTCCAAGCCTTTGCAAATTCTGATTCTTGCCCCCAGCTGCCCAAGTGGGGATTTAGGCCTACCCAGGTTCCCCAGATCTTTTGAGGAGCCTCAAAGGGATGCTTCACATGTGTCTGCAAGCCAGTCTGTCACAGGCGGTCACCACAGGGCATCTTACATCAAGGTTTGGGTCTCTGGGTCAGCTCCTGCTGGCAGACGTCACGCATGCTGAGCCACTTGAGGGGCCTAAGCTGCTGTCATTTGGGTGCCTGAGAAGTCGGGTACCCTGTCTGTGCGGCCCGTGCAGGATAGTAACCTCCTCCCCAATTCAATGCTTCTGTGTCAGAGTGCCCCAAAGCCTCAGTGCCCAGCCAAGTCTCCCAAAGTCGACAGTTTGGTTAGCTTCCGGTCCTGACCACACAAACCTGAAGGGAGAGGGGATACCTACCTGGTTAGCCTTCCTGCTCCTCTCCCCCAAGATCATCCTCTGCCCTCTTCCTTCATACCCCAAGGCAGTGTTAGCTACTGGGAGCCAGTACAGGTCCAATATCTCCATTTCAGAAGAAGCTGTTCCTTTGTGTTCGTTTTTCCCTGGGTGGTACAGACAGTTAATGCTTTGGGCTGCTAACCAAAAGGTTGGCAGTTTGAATCCACGAAGAGGTGCCTCAGAAGAAAGGCCTGGCAGTCTACTTCTGAAAACTCAGCCATTGAAAACCCCGTGAAGCACAGTTCTACTCTGACACACATGGGGGCGCCATGAGTCGGAGATGATGCCCCAGCAACTGGTTTCTCAAAACAAAGGAAGTAGGGGCCCTAAACATATACTGAAGTTTTACACAGGAACCAATCTTCAGTAAGTTGGTTTTGATTATTCTCTCTGGCCCGGTTTCAGCAAGGTACAACATTACATAAAGTATGAGGAATAAATAAGATGAAGTACGCAACTGAGCATTGAAAGATGTGAAATCATGTGTAAGATGACCTTTGATGTCTCAGAACTTTGCAATTGACTTATCCATTCTCTGCTATGTGTACCATCCCTGTTGCGTGTACCTCCCCCGTTGCGCTACCTTTCCCCCTTGCGACATACCTTCCCCATTGTGTGTACCTTCCTCCTTGTGCATACCTTCCCTGTTGTGGTACCTTCCCCCTTGTGCATACCTTCCCTGTTGCGGTACCTTCCCCCTCTTGTGCATACCTTCCCTGTTGCGGTACCTTCCCCCTTGTGCATACCTTCCCTGTTGCGGTACCTTCCCCCTCTTGTGCATACCTTCCCTGTTGCGGTACCTTCCCCCTTGTGCAAACATTCCCTGTTGCGGTACCTTCCCCCTTTTGCAAACATTCCCTGTTGCGGTACCTTCCCTGTCGCGGTGCCTTTTCCGTTGTGTTACCTTTCCCATTAACTGTATCCCCTGTACCTGGCACAGAGAAGGCGCCCAGGAGATATTAGCTGTATGAATGCACAAACGCATGAGCAAAAACTGTCTTGCAACCCTGGCGCGGGGCTGAGGGGTCCTGTTCTGGTCCCCTGAAAGACTGTCTTCCTGGTACCGACTGTGGAAGGCGTCTGGGAGATGGGATTTTCTGTCTCTTTGACCACCAGTGCAGACAGTGCGGGAAGTGGGAGGGGAAATTAGCCGAGGGCTGGAAAGGGGAAGCTTGGGGATATGTTTAGGCTAAGAAATGAAGAGGGGGACTGTATGTGGCCTGACTTTGATAACACTGGAAAAATGTGGACATAGTGTGCATTCCTATCTCTCCTTCCCATCTCATCTGATATTCTTATCAAGGGCTGGGGAAAGGCGACAACTCACGTGCAAGTGCTTGGGTTCCTTTTTTATTAAAATAAGGATAACTATTTGACCACGACTGGGGGGACCCCAGAAGACATGGCCCCCGGACTCTCTGTTAACCCAAAACTAAAACCATTCCCGAGGCCAGCTCTTCAAAGATTAGACTGGACTATGGGACATAATGGAAACCCTGGTGGTGTAGTGGTTAAGTGCTACATCTGCTAACCAGAAGGTTGGCAGTTCAAATCCACCAGGCACTCCTTGGAAACTCTATGGAGCAGTTCTACTCTGTCCTATAGGGTTACTATGAGTCAGAAACGACTCGACGGCAACGGGTTTTGGTTTTACGGGACATAAAGTGATAGTCGTGAAGAGTGTGCTTCTTAGCTTAAGTAGATACATGAGACTAAATGGGCAGCCCCTGTCCGGAGGCGAGATGAGAAGGCAGATAGGGTCAGGAGCTGGTTGAATGGACACTGGAAATCCAGGGTGGAAAGGAGGAGTGTGCTGTCACAGTATAGGGAGAGCAACTAGGGTCACATAACAATGTGTGTATAAATTTTTGTATGAGAAACTAACTTGAATTGTAAACTTTTACTGAAAGCACAATATAAATAAATAAATAAATAGTAAGTTAAAAATAACACACTTCTCGCAAGGCTTGCATTGAATTCAAAATGGATTTATTAGCTTAATTATTCTTGAATGCCCTGTTTGGAAACAAAGTATACTTTAAAAAAAATAAAAAGATTTTCTTTTAAAAAAATAAATAAATAAATAAAATAAGGGTAACTAATCTTGAGTAAGGAGGCCTGTTGGTGCAGTGGTTAAGTGCTCGGCTGTTAACCAGAGGGTCACTGGTTCAAACTTACCAGCTGCTCCACGGGAGAAAGATGTGGCAGTCTGATTCCATAAAGATTTAGAGCCTTGGAAACTCTATAGGGTCTCTATGAGTTGGAATCAACTCAGTGGCAACAGGTTTGGTTTCTTGGTTTTAATTTTGCGTGGTGCACTGTCTCATCTGATTCTACAACCCCAGAGTTAGGGAAACAGACATTACTAGCAACTTACTATGTGAATGTTATTGTTTTGTAGATGAGGAAAGACTTGTTCAAAATCATACTGCCAGTAAGTAGCAGAGCCAGGACTGAAACCAGGCCTTCTGGCTTCAGTTCATCTCTCTTTCTACCACATCACATTAGATAGTGTCAACACAGAAAATCTTGTACTCTGTTAAGAGTGAAAGAAAAGGAGTTTTATTGTGGAATAATAACAGCTATAGCTGGGCAGCACTAGGTAAAAACTCAAAGTGCTCCGCCATTCAAGGAGAGAGGGGTCTATATACATAGAGAACAAAAGAAAGGTAGGGGGTTAATGGTTGATTGTAGATAAGATCAGCTTCAGCTTTAAGTCTTTTGAAATGTGAAGGTCAACCACTTGGTTAGGGAGGAGTAAGTCACCACTCAGCTGTGAGATGCCAGCTGGTTCCTTATACTTGATTGTAGAATTGTCTCAGCTACTTATGATTGTAGTTGGTTCCAGGAGCAAATTGTTTATACATTCTTCCCAAATGGCTTACACCCTGACCTTTTGTTTCCCGAGAATGTATGTTGGACCCATCATTCTTAGTCTGACATGAGCAACTCCAATTTGAAACTTTTCCATTTACAATAGATACAGCTAATGATCTATAAACTAACTGGTTTCTTTGCCTTTTGTTCTCATTTTGTTTTTTGGTAGAGGGGGTGTGAGGTATAGTATATGGGTGGAGTTGGTAAATGGACATATTTCTCTTCATTTTCTTGGGTAGTAGACTAGTCATCACCCATCCAGTATCCATTTCCCCTTCTTTCTTCCTTCCTACCGGTACCCAGATTATCTCAGATGGAGGTAGACTTTTTGTCCTTCTCCCCAGCATTGGAAAGTAAGTGTTATAGTCCCATATCTATTGAGGGTGCATAGCTATTGTGGCTTATCCTTAGCTTGCTAACAATGCAAACAGTACCATTGTTGTTTGGGAGTAGGGGTGGGGTTGGGGGTAGTTGGGGAGAACGAACAGAGGCAGAGATGAATGCATAGCCCCCCTTCATGGCTGGGATTTGCAGGATGGGTATCCCAGGACTTGCATGGTCTGAGCCTTGCTTAGCCTTCATTCAGCAAAGGGTGACTGCCAAGGTGTGGGTCCAAGAAGCTCAGTGAATGGCTATACTCATCATGGAGAGGAGGAAGATGGAGGGAGAGCAGGTCTGAGGAGCAATCAGGAGTTTTAATTTGATCATAGTGTCAAAGAGTAAAAACACTCACTCTGTTAAAGTAAAAGCGAAGAGATCTATTAAGGGTAATATAATTCATGAACTGGGGAAACACAGGACAGACAGGAATCTACCAAGTGCTCTGGAGCATGGAGGCAGAGGTGTGCTTTTTATAGTAAAGATGGGGAAGGGGAGTGCATGACGTCACGTGGTCACAGGGTGGGTGTGACATCAGCAACTCTTATTTTCAACAACTTTCTTCCCAGAACCTTTTGAGTAAGCTCGTTCTTCTATAATCACATTCCTGACCCCTGCCCTTACTTACTAGAAGTGGCTTGGGGCAAGAGCCAGGCTAGTTAAACAAGATGATTGATAGGGGGCCAGGATTTTCTGATCCCACCCAGCCAGAAGCCCAATACAATGTGCATATGAATGGGAAGAAGTCAAGGTTACCTTCCCAGCAATGCAGAAGCAGAAGCCTGCAAAAAAAAGGAGTTTTGATTCAGGCCTCATGTCAGCCATTTTATTACACCAAGTACTTCACTTTTAGAGGTTTGCTAGCACAATAGTTAAGTCTGAGATACCAGTGCCAGCGTCAGTTGCCGCCAAGTTGACTCCAACACATAGCGACCCCATGTGTGTCGGAATAGAACTCTGCTCCACAGGGTTTTCGGTAACTGATTTTTTGGAAGTAGATCTCAAGGCCTTCTAAGGCCCCTGTGGGTGGACTAGAACCCCCAACCTTTCGGTTAGCAACCAAGCACATTAGATACTCGTTAGAAATCTATGAAAAGTCATCAACAAAGCCCTTAGGACCGCGGTAGAGGGAGGATGTCATCATTGTGTTCTATTATTTTATGTATTTATAAAAATTTCCATAATGAAAAAAAGAAACAAAGTAGTTCATATGCTAGTCTGGAGCTCCAGGAAGAGGCTGGGTTAGAGACGTAAGCTTGGAGGTCATCCAAGTACACTTCCTGTTAAAGCCATGGACCTGGAGGAAGTCACCTAGAAGAATCAGGGCCCAAGCTCCAGGGAACCCAAGAAGAGGTGGAGGTGGAGGGTCATAAGGATATGAAATGGGTGTGGCCTGAAAGGCAGGAGGTGGGGGAGTTTTAAGGAGGGACTGACTGGCAGTGTCAAAGGCTCTAGACAGTTTGAATAAGATGAGGACTGAGAATTGACCATGGCTTTGGCAGGCTCGAGGATGTAGTTTCAGTGCAGTGATGGGGACAAGATCCTGACTGGAGTGGATTAGGAAGATCAGTGTGAAGGTGAGGGTGTGAGAAACGGAAATGCCAACCATTGATGAGTTTTTCCTATAAAAGGCATCAGAGAATTGGAGGGGTAGCAGGAAGAGGACTTTTTGTTTGATTTTTGTTTTGTTGTTGTTGTTAAGGTTTGTTTTTTTTAATTGTACTTTAGATGAAGGTTTACAGAACAAATAGTTTCTCATTAAACAGTTAGTACACATATTGTTTTATGACAATGGTTAACAACCCCACGACATGTCAACACTGTCCCTTCTCAACCTTGGGTTTCCTGTTACCAGCTTTCCTGTCCCCTCCTGCCTTCTAGTCCTTATTCCTAGACTGTTGTGCCCCACTAGTCTCATTTTGTTTTACGGGGCTGTCTAATCTTTGGCTGAAGGGAGCAGTTTGGTAGTGACTTCATTACTGACCTAAAACAGTGTCCGGGCACCATACTCTGGGGGTTTCTCCAGTCTCTGTCAGGCCAGTAAGTCTGGTCTTTTTTTGCGAGTTAGAATTTTGCTCTACATTTTTCTTCTGTTTGATTTTTTTGTTTGTTCAAGGTAAAAGATATTACCGCAAGATCCCTGAGTAGTGCAAACGGTTTGCACTCAGCTACTAACCAGAAGGTTGACTCTTTGAACCCACCCAGCAGCACCTTGGAAGAAACAGGCCTGGAGATCTGCCTCCGTAAGGATTATAGCCAACTCGACTCTAACAGTCAGGGTCTCTTCAAAAGCACACACCCACAATACAACAAAAACAAAATCAGCAACAGAGGGGGGATTGCTCACCTTACCGGGAAAAAAAAGCTATTGCCGCATGTTTTGATGCCGATGGGAAGGAGCCGCTAGAGGGAGAAAAACTGATGGTGGAAAGTGATGATCCCAAAGAGAACAGGGTTAACTGCAGGAGCAACATGTTTGAGTAGAAAAGGGGGAATAGTATCAAGGGCAAAGTGGAGGGCCTGGTCTTATTCCTGAGAGGCCCACGGGAAAGAACCCCTCTCCCCTCCCCGGAGCAGACAGCTCCATCTGGACGTGAGCCCGGGAACTTCTCTTCTCTGACGTTGCGGAGCTCCAGGGTCCACTCACTGAAGCCCGCCCTCCCCTGGACTGGCTGTTCTTTGAGACAGCAGAATACCTCATGGCTGAAGCCAGTTCCAGGCAGGTTGTTGTTTTTATTAGTTTGTTTTTACTTTATTTTGGAGCTCCTATATACTTTACCTAGAGTCACCAACTTTTCACATTTTGCCACAATTGTTTTATAATTCTCTATATATTCATAATATACATATACATATACATACTATATATGTGTGTGTGTATATATATATAGAGAGAGAGATAGTCCCTGGATGGCGCAAACAGTTTGTGCTCAGCAACTAATCAAAAGTGGATGGTTCAAACCCACCCAGAGATGCCACAGAAGAAAGGCCTGGTGACCTATTTACACAAAGAAGAAAGCCCTATGGAGCTCAGTTCTACCCTGTAACACATGGGAGTCACCATGAGGTGGAATTGACTTGACAGCAATGGGTTTGGTGTGTATATATATATATATATGGAGCACTGGGGGCACAGTGGTTAAAGCCCTCAGCTGCTAACCAAAAGGTTGGTGGTTCAAACCCACCAGCTACTCCACAGGAAAAAGATGTGGCAGTCTGTTTTCGTAAAGATTTCTAGCCTTAGAAACCCTATGGTTTCTAAGTTCTACTCTGTCCTACAGGGTCACTAGGAGTCGGAATCAACTTGACAGCAATGGATAGGAGATATATATATATATATATATATATATACACACATATATATATATATACTTTTTTTCTGAATCATTTGAGAGTGGGTTATGTTTCTCATGCCCCTTTATACTTTACACTCTTTAATACATCAGTGTCTTTCTTAAGAACCGAGATATTCTCTTACATAACTATAGTACGGTTACCAAATTTTACACTGATGCAATGCTTTTATTTAACCTATAATCTATATTCTAATTTTGTCAATAGTCTCAGTGATGTCCTGGAAAGTTTTTTTTGTTTTTCCCCGGCAGAGGATATAATCCAGGATGACATTTACATTTAGTTGTCGTATCTATTTTGTCTCCTTCAATCTGTAATGTATCTCAGGGTTTTTTTGCTTTCATGACATTTTTTAACAGGCCAGTTATTTTCCAGAATGTTCCATCAGTTTGGGTGTGCCTGATGTTCTTCGTGATTAGATTCAGGTGACGCATTTTTGGGTGGAATATTATGTAAGTGGCATGGCGTCCTATTCCAAGTACCACAGCTGGAGACACATGATGTCTTTTTGCTCCCCAAGGTGTTGTCAGTGTTAATCATTTGTTTAAGATGTTACCTGGTTCCTCTACATTTGGTTGTTATGTATCCTTTTGTAGTTAATAAGCCGCATGTTGGGAGACAGTTTGAGACTACAGAACTATCCTCAGCAAACACCCGGCCGGATCAAGGCCCAAAGCTCTCTAACCACACATCTTATAACATGTTTGGTATGAAAAATGCAACCTTGTCCTTTTGCCTGAAGAGAAAAGAAAATTTTTGCCTTCTAAATCAGGTTAGCCTCAGCCTTCCAACAGGATGGCAGTACAAGAGCTTCAATTTCTCTCTAGATGAAGGCTGCGGACAGTCTGGCGGATACGGGCCAGAGGGCAACTGGAGCTGCGGGTAGGGACTTGGGGGGCAGGGGAGGGATGGGTGCTCCGCCTGACAAACTCTCTTTTGCTTTCTTTATAAGATTTTTCCAACTTTTCTCTCACTAGCCCAGACTTTTCGCAGCTCTGTGCCTACATTTCCAGCAGCCTTCTGAATGTTTCCACTTGGATATCTTGTCACCTCAGATTCAATATGACTAAAAGTCACTTTCTGTTTCAGTCAGGGTTGTCATAATTATCCCAGTCACTCTGGCTGGAAACCACAGGGTTCTCACCGATGTTTGATGTCTCTCTCTCTCTCTCTCTCCCTCAGTCCATCTCCATACTGGTTGTCTCATCCCTCCCACGTCTCTCGCAGGCTGGTGTTTTCTTCTCCACGGGTACTGCCCCTACCCTAGCCCTGACTCTCCTGTCCCCTGTCTAGATTGCTGTTTGGGATAGTTCTGCCTCCAGACTTGACCCTATCTAACGATCCTGCACAGAGCCCTGGTTGCAAAGTGGTTAAGACCTTGGCTGCTAACCGAAAGGTCGGCAGTTGGAATCCAGCAGCTGCTCCTTGGAAACCCTACGTGGATCACAAACCATCCTGCATACAATCCTGCCAGATTGATCTCTATAAAATGCTGCCTCTATCAACCTACCACAATTCTCAAAATCCTTCAACTACTCCTTGTTACCTACAGAACCGGGGCTTTCCCAATCTAATTTCAACCAAGCTTTGTAAATCTAAATCCTGTGAAAAGAGTCGTGCTCCAGGCAGGTTGGTCTATGTGTAGACTTCCTGAACAAACCATGCTCCCACTAGCCTCCATGCCCATGCCTCTCCCAGATGTGGAATACCAGTCCTTGTCTTTCTCCCCATCTAGACCAAGCCTACCCTTCAAGACCCAGCTCTGATCCCAACTTCATGCCAGCTGACATGATTCATTGCTCTCAACTCCTATAGTATTCACTGCCTGTAGCACACAGGCATTTATTTCTTGCTCAATTACCATCTTGCAATGTCTCTGCTTTACCATAGTGGTTAAGAATGTGGGCTCTGAAAAACAAAACAAAACAATGCAGGCTCTGCATAAGACCAGCAGAACGGGATGGTGCCCAGCTACCATTACTGAACGCTTTGATTGTCAAAGGGAAAAATTAATAACAGACATCTTACTTTGATTTTAAGGTTTTTCTTACCCACGAAACCAATATTCACTGTAAAGAAATTCCTGACAAAAATTAATCCTGCCAGCAGCTTTTCTTTTACCCAAAGTTGCAAATCTTTTCTTTCCCTGCTTCAAGCTAGGTTTACTACATTAAAATTTCAAAAGATATGGCTGGGTGGAGAGCCAGAGGCCATCTGGTGACCAGATATCAGTTGATCTCAGTAAAAGGGGGAAGGCAGGGTTTACTCAGAATCAGAGGTAAGGGGTCAGGGAATTTTAAGTGGTGGTGGTGTTAGGGACTGGAGACTTGGGCTTCCCTGCCAGAGACACTGCTCAGGGCACCCTGTCCCTGGGATCTGTCATTGGAGATCACATCTGCCTGTTTTTGCTCTTCAAGTTCCCTTTTCCCAAATTCCAGGTCTGGTCTAGATGTGGCCCAGTCCCACACCCTCATAGGACATTCATTCTTTAGCTATGTTAAAAACCAGTTGCCTTCGAGTCAACTCCAACTCATTGTGACCCCATGTGTGTCAGAGTACAACTATTCACCATAGAGTTTTTAATGGCTGTTTTTTTGGAAGTAGATAGCTAGGCCTTTCTTCAAAGGTGCCTTTGGGTGGGCTCGAACTGCCAGCCTTTCAGTTAGCAGCCAAGAAATCATTTAATCATTTGCACCAGCCAGGTACGTAGCCAAGTTACAAACCATTAATTCACTTATAAGCCCTTTTAGTTCTAGATCTGACTCTACATCTTTGAATGGTCTTGGGGGTTTTCCAAGTCTTCCTCAGCAACACATTTACAATACTGTTTCAAGGGGAGGAAGCCCTGGTGGTGTAGTGGTAAGACTTTGGCTGCTAACCAAAAAGTCAGCAGTTCTAATCTACCAGCTGCTCTTTGGAAACACTACGGGGCAGTTCTACTCTGTCCTATAGGGTTGCTGTGAGCTGGAATCGTCTCACTGCAATGAGTTTGGTTTGGTTTTGGGTTTCAGGGGGAAAGACTTTTGCACCAGGTTGAATGTGTTCATTTTAATTTCTCTGGGAAGGTAAGTATCTCCAAGTTCTAAAGATATTTTATGGGTGTACTGCCCATACCCTATGGGAAGACTGCCCAGTCTTCCATTACTGGTTGTTATAGCTTCTATTTCTACTTAGCATATCGTTCCATTCATTCATTCAACAAGCATTCATTGAGCGCCCTACTCTGGGTCAGGTATTGTGCTAGGTGTTGAGGATAGAAGAGTCGGCAAAGGAGACCCTGTCCTGCCCTCCAGAGCTACAACATAGTGGACAAAAGATGATCACAAGGCAATGAAATTGATTTTTCTAACAAAAAACATGTGAGATTGGGACATCCAATTGAGTAGTGTCCTCCAAAAGTTACAACAGGAGATGATACCCCATGCCCATTCCCCCCAAGGAAGCTGCCATAGCTCAGAAGGTTTTGTTTGTTTTTTTAACTTCTGTCATGAAATAGCTTTTAGAGCCTCTGGCACGTTCTTTTGAATAACGTCTGTGGTGGCAAAGCTTTGAGTTCTTTGGCGCACATCTGACTTTTAGAAATAGTTTAAAGGTATTCAGAGTTACATCGGCAAATAATTTGTGGGATATAGCTAGGTAATAACATTTGGGGGTTAAAAAAAAAAAGGAGGAAAATGGAACTCTCTGGAGACTGATTCTTGTCTTGCTCAAAAACTGTCTTTGGAAGCAATTCCAAATCTGGAGAGCCAAGAACGTTTTGAACCACAACAGCATCACTGTTTAGCCTTCCAGAGTTGTGCAGGACAACACTGATTTAGATATGAACTTCCAGAGAATGGCTGGGTTGTTACTCCCTACCTTTGAGCTCCCTTTAAATGTGAGAGACTATGGTTTGATCATAAAAAACAAGCTTATTACTCTGTAGCTAAGAACTCCCAGGAGGAGAAAGGGGCCTTAGACAGTGTCTTCCCAATTCTCATTCCAATCCAGTTACATCTGAGGGGCAGTGTAGTGGTGTGATTAGCATAGCTTTGGGTGTTGGCCACCTGGATTCAAACCCCAGCTCTGTCCCTCACTAACTGTGACCTGGGACAAATGACTCAGCCTTATTTTCCTCATCTTTAGAATAGGAACAACAATGATTGTAACTACCTTGCAACCACCTCGTAAAATAGTTGTGAAGACTAAATGAGTTAGAAAATTATAAGGTATTGAGAACAGTAAGTGAATTAGTAATTTTCCAAGTACATTTTTAGTTCTTCGGAAGCAGGAATCAGGGGTACAGTTCTTTTGTTTCTCGTGGTACCTAGTATGGGGCTATGGACATGGTACATGCTCAATAAAAATCTATCCCAGAATAAAGTGTGTGTGTGTGCCCTTCCTCTGGGGTAATTTCGCTGTGGCGAGGTTTCTCTTCACCAATTGGTTCCCCATGGTTGAAGACTCAGAGGCAGTTCTCTGCTCTCCCCTGGGGCAGACAGCAAGGGGGGCCTGGGAGGCTGGTTGAGTGAGGGAGGGGAGGAGAGGGAACAGAAAAGAGAGGCCTTCTATTTTAAGCACCTGCTTCAGCTGTCCCATGGGGACCACCCTCATGATTTAAAATAGAGCCCTCCTGGTGGCCAGGGCAGGGCGGCAAGGCCTAGCCCGGCAGTGGGGCCGGATCTTGCAGGCCTGCCTGGCTGCCTGGGAGAAGAGTGGCTTCATTTTTAGGTCATGTTGTAGTGACCTTGTGCTGTGGGAGGGTCTACTTTCCGGAAGAGGTGCTGAAAAGAAGGCTGAGGTTCCTAGAGGGTAGCAATGCCTCAGAGGCCTCTCCATCACTGGAGAGGGCCTCAAGATCCCCAGCCAGCTGGCTTCTTGCTGGCTTGGGTTCTATTTTTAGACATCTGTGGTACATTGGATTATCTCCAATTCTGAATATACTCGCAAGCCACCAGACAGAATTATCAGCAACTCAGGCCATGTCTGCTTTCTCCTCAGAACTGACCAAAAAGTCCAAAGGGTAAAGCTCACGGTAAAGAATGAAAGGTCAAATGGCCAGCTGCCACTTAGAGGAGACAGACTTTGGCTGGAGGTGATCCTGCTCTTCATGCAGTTCCACGCCCCCACTGTACCACACAGAGAGCAGGCATGGTCCAGCCAACCCTTTTGCCCACCAAGGCCTCTCCATAGTCCTAGGACTTAACACTGCTAGATCTCTTCCCCTCCCCAGCCTTTCTCAGCTCAGACTCCTCCTTCAGCCCCCCTAGTCCTGTGGCTCTCAAACCACAGGCGGTCATCAGAATCACCTGATGGCTTGATAGAAATACAGATGACTGGGCCCTACTTTCAACCCATTAAATCAGAGTCTATGGGGTGGAGCTAGGCATCTGAATTTTTTAACAAGATTCCAGTTGATTCTGATTCACACCAAACTCTGAGCGTCAATGCCGTGATCAGTCATGTTCTCTTTGATCCTCACTTCCATGTTTTGTTGAAACTGGAAACCCCTGAGGCTCAGACTGGAGCCATACACAATATCTACCTCTCTAACAAGTAAGGTTTCTGTTGAAATTATGCAGACACCTGATCTCCAAAATGAAAAAAACCAAACCCACTGCTGTCCTTCTGACTCATGGTTACCCCATATGTTACAGAGTAGAACTGAGCTCCATAGGGTTTTCTTGGCTATAATCTTTATGAAAGCAGACCACCAGGCCATTCTTCTGCAGTGCTGCTGGGTAGTTTCGAACCACCAACCTTTCGGTTAACAGCTGAGTGCAAACCTCTTGTGCCACCCAGGGACTTCTCCAAAATGAAGACCTTCCCATTTGCCTGAAGATCGGCATATTTTGCATATTAGACTCTGTTTTTTTTTTTTTAATAGACCTTATTCTTTATTTTTTAGAGCGATTTTAGGTTTACAGAAATACAGAGAGTTCCCATTTATCCCTTCCCATTGCATGTTGTTTCAAGACTCTGCTTTGAAATGTAAAATATGAAGGTTAATAGCAAGAGAAGCAGGGTCAGGAGAGCTGACTTGGTGTAGTTCATTTACGCAAGAAATATTTCTTGAGCCTCTGTTTTAAGCCAGACATTATTCTAGAAACTAGTGATACCACGGACAGGCCAGACTGGGTCCCTGCACTCATGGAGTGGACATGCTGGTGAGAGGGACAGTCAATAAGTGAGCAAATAAATAAATAAGATAATTTAATGTGAGGCCAGCATACCCTGATACCAAAACCAGATAAAGACATCACAGGAAAAGAAGACTGCAGATCAATATCCCTTATGAATATAGATGTAAAAATCCTCAACAAAATACTAGCAAACCAAATCCAACAACATATTAATAGGATTATACATCATGACCAAGTGGGATTTATTCCAGGAATGTAAGAAATACAAAAAAATTAATCAATGTAATACGTCACATTAATAGAACAAAGGAAAACAGCCACATGATCATCTCAATTGATGCAGAAAAGACATTTGACAAAATCCAATACTCTTTCATGATAAAAACACTCAGCAAACTAGGAATAGAAGGGAAATTTCTCAACATGATAAAAGGAATTTATGAAAACCACACAGATGCCATCATATTCAATGGTGAAAGACTGAGAACTTTCCCCCTAAAATCACGAACGAGACAAGGATGCCAACTTTCACCACTGCTATTTGACGTTGTATTGGAAGTCCTAGCCAGAGCAATTAGACAAGAAAAAGAAATAAAAGGAATCCAAATTAGGAAGAAGTAAAACTATTTCCATTCACAGATGACATAACCCTATATATGGAAAACACAAAAAATTCACAAGAAAGCTACTAGAGCTAATAAATGAATTTGGCAATGTGGCAAGGTACAAGGTCACACACATAAATCAATTGTGTTTCTATACACCAGCAATGAACAATCTGAAAAGAAATCCATGTTCAGGGGTTGGACCAGTCAATTGAGCATCCATCCACCCAAATGAACCTCAGCCTACATCTTACACTTTATACAAAAAGTAATTTGAAATGGATCACAGCCTTAAATGTTGTTATGGATTGGATGGTTTCTCCCAAAAATTTTTGTTGAAATCCTAACCTTTACATCATCCCATTTGGGAAGAGTGTTTTCTTTGTTATGTTATTGAGGTGATATCAGTGTAGAATGTGGTTTAAGCCAATCACTTTTGAGATATAAAACAGCAGATTAGGTACAGAAGAAGGCAGACACAGGGGGAAGACACCATCTGAAGACAACAGAGGCAGACCAGGCTACAAGCTGGGGAACTCCAAGGATGGCCAACTAGAGAAGCTGAGACAAGAATTTTCCCCCAGAGCAGACAGAGAGAGTCTTCTTTCCCGAGAGCCAGTGTCCTGAATTCACACTTCTAACCTCCTAAACTATGAGAAAATAAATTTCTGTTTGTTAAAGCAACCCACCTGTTGTATCTCTGTTACAGCAGCACTAAGAAACTAAGACAAATGTAAAACATAAAACTATTAAAACTTGTAGAAAAAACCATAGAAAATGTTTGCAATCTATGGCTAGACAAAGTGTTGTTAGACTTAACGCCATAAAAGGAAAAATATATAAATTAGATTTAATAAAAAATTTTGAACTTTCATCCCTGTTAAGAGGATGAAAAGACAAGCTACAGAGTTGGTGAAAATGTTTGCAAACGATACAGCCAACAAAGAAGTATTACCTAGAATATATAAGGGACTCTCAAAACTCAGCAGAAAAAAAGCAAACAATCCAAGTAGAACATGGGCAAAAGACAGGAAGAAACATCTTGCCAACGTACAGACAGCAAATAAGCACATGAATAGATGTTCAACATTAATAGACATTAGAGACATGCAAATTAAAAATCACAATGAGATACCATTACATACCCATCAAAAGGGCTAAAATAAAAAATAGTGACAACACCAAATGCTGGTGAGAATGTGGAGAAGCTGGATGGTTCATACATTGTTGGTGGGAATGTAAAATGGTACAGCTACTCTAGAAAACAGTTCAGCAGTTTCTTAAAAAACTGACCATGCAACTACCATGTGACCTAACAATTGCACTCTCGGGCATTTATCCCAGAGAAATTAAAACTTACGTCCACACGAAAACCAGTATGTAAATGTTCATACAGCTTTATTGCTAAGAGCCAAAAACTGGAATCAACCCAGACGCCCTTTCACAGGTGAATAGCTGAACTGTGATATTTCCGTACCATGGAATACTTCTCAGTAATAAAAGGAAGGAACTATTGATCCACACAACAACCTGGATCAATCTGCAGAGAATTATGCTAAGTGAAAAAAAAAGTCAGTCCCGAAAGGTTACATATTGTAGGATTCCATTTATATTACATTCTTGAAATGACAAAGTTAAAGAAATGGACAACAGATCAGTGGTTGCCAGGGGTTAAGAACAAGTCTGTCTTGGAAAAAGTACAGCCAGAGTGCTCCTTAGAAGTGAGGATGGCGAGACTTTGTCTCACATACTTTGGCCACTTTATGAGGAGGGACCAGTCCCTGGAGAAGGACATCATGCTTGGTAAAACACAGCGTCAGTGAAAAAGAGGAAGACCCTCAACAAAATGGATTGATACAGTGGCTGCAACATTGGGCTCAAGCATAACAATGATTGTGAGGATGGCGCAGGACTGGGCAGTGTTTCATTCTGCCATACACAGGGCCGCTAGGAGTTGTAACTAACTCAGTGGCAGTCAACAACAAGAGGTTAAGAAGGGAGTGTGGCTGGAGGGAAGTAGGTGTGGCTATAAAAGGACAGCATGAAGGACTCTTGTAGTGATGGAAGTGTTCTGTATATTGACTGTATCAAAGTCAATACTTTTGTCATGATATTGTACTATAGTTTTTGCAAGATGTTGCCTTTGGGGGGGAAATGCATAAAGGGCACGGGTGATCTCTCTGTATTATTTCTTTTTTTTTTTTTTATTGTACTTTAGATGAAGGTTTATAGAACAAACTAGCTTCTCATTAAACAGTTGGTACACATATTGTTTTATGACATTGGTTAACAACACCACGACATGTCAACATTTTCCCTTCTCAACCTTAGGTTCCCTATTACCAGCTTTCCTGTCCCCTCCTGCCTTCTAGTCCTTGCCTCTCAGCTGGTGTGCGCCTTTAGTCTCATTTTGTTTTATGAGCCCATCTAATCTTTAGATGAAGGGTGAACCTCAGGAGTGACTTCATTACTGAGCTAAAAGGGTGTCCAGGGGCCATATTCTCAGGGTTTCTCCAGTCTCTGTCAGGCCAGTAAGTCTGGTTCTGTATTATTTCTTATAATGTCCATGAACTATAATTATCTTAAAATTAAAAGTTTAATTGAAATGTTTTAAATTATATTTTAAGCTGTACATATAAATTAATATACCACTTAGTATGTGTGATACGAAGGTCCCTGGATGGTACAAATGGTTTGCACTCAACTACTAACCTAAAGGTTGGTGGCTTGAACTCACCCAGCAGCGCCATGGAAGGACGAAAGTACTGGTGATCTGCTTCTGTAAATATTACAACCAAGAAAACCATATGGAGCACAGTTCTACTCTGTACTACATGGAGTCACCGTAAGTCGGAATCAACCTGATGGCAATGGGTTTGGTTTTGGTTTTATGTCTGATATATTTCAGAATTAAAAAAAAGAAGGAAGCTTTTCCCCTAACTTCCTCATTCACATAAGCTATCAATTTATTGCATAAGCCCTTAGCAGGTGTACCCAATCCAACATGGTTCTAGGCTAGAAGTGGAATCTCTGCCCTGCAACACTCACAGTCCGGGGGAGGAGAATGTTCCAGGTTGTTTTGTTTACAAGGAACAGAGACTAACTCAAGAGAGGGGAAAGGTGGGGGAAGGTTGCTGGAAGAAGAACCCAGGAGAAACCCAACAGAAAGGCTTCCAAAGGGCCAGAAACTGAGGGAACTCTCTTTCTTTCCCAAATCTTGTGGCCTCTCTGTCCCTCAACAATTTACTATTTCTTCCCCCACCCCCAGCCTTCTCTTCATCTGGATGATCCAAGCTTGATCATGACCCTAGTGGTCCTCCAAACCAATGGTTACTCTAACCCATTGCCTTCAAGTCAATTCCAACTCATAGCGATCCTTACAGGACAGGGTAGAACTGCCCCATAGGATTTCCAAGGCTATAATCTTTACGGAAGCAGACTGCTACATCTTTCTCCCATGGAGTGGCTGGTGGGTTCGAACCACCAACCTTTTGGTTAGCAGTCGAGCACTTAACCACTGCACTACCAGGGCTCCTTATAGCTACTCTACATGATGGCAAATCTTGAAGCAGTCTTTCTTTCAGCTTCTGACCCTGCTGTTAACTGGCTCAGTCTCTCAGTTTCCCAATTCCCAATTCCCAAGAAGGCAATCTGACTGGCTCAGTTTATGGTTTTGAGGCTGGGCCACAAGTCATGGGTTGCTGGGCAGCCATGATAGCTGTTTTTGGTTCCATATCCGGAGCTGTGGGCAGAGATAGCGAGGTCTTGTCTGAAATGTGGCTCCTTCAGTGCCCCTGAGAGCAGAGCTTTCCCCAGAGGGAGCATAGGATGGTAGGCTCCCTGAAATATATCAAGGAAAGAGGTAAGCAAGTAAACGCATAAATTACAGTAGGCTATAGTTGTCATTGTTAGTTGCCGTAAGTCAATTCTGACGCATGCCAACCCTGTGTGCAGAGTAGAACTGCTCCATAGGGTTTTCAAGGCTGTGACCTTTCAGAATCAGATCGCCAGGCCTGTCCTCTGAGTTATCTCTGGGTAGGTTCAAACCACCAACCTTTTGGGCTAGTAGTTGAGTTCTTAACCATTTGCACCACCCAGGGACTGTAGTAGTGGTAAACAATTAGCCAAAGTCCATGTGAATACAGTCCTGGCTGAGTCAGGAAAGCTCTACAGAGAAAGAGGCAATCTGAAGGCAGAGCAGGTTTGCCAGGGAAATATGGACAGAAGGGCATTCCTGGCACAGGAATCGCATTGACAATGCAAGCTGTTGTAAAAGGAGAACAAGAAATTCAGGGAGACCAGAGAGGGGAGAGTGTGGGTGACAGTGATAGGGAGGCTGGGAAGAAAGGTGAGGTCAGATTGCAAATGACTTTGTTTGCTGAGCCAAAGATTGGGGGTTTTATCCTGTAGGCCATGGGGGGGGCCAGCCTATGTTTATTCAGCAGGGAGGTGGTGGGATCTAAAGTTTTCTGGAATCAGAGTCCACACTGCACATGGAAGCACCGCTTCCCACTATGGTTGGTCTTGGCTACATAATACTGTTGATGGGTTTTTGCTATAAAAGTTATAGCTGGAAAAGAATTTTTGTTTGATATTTTTTGTTTCAGGATAAAGAATATCGCCACATGTTTTTATGCTGATGGGAATGATCTAGTAGAGGTGGAAAAACTGATGGTGAGACGTGATGATACCAAAGAGAGAGGGGTTAACTGCAGCAGCAACGTGTTTGAGTAGAGAAGAGGAAATGGGTCTTAGGTAGAAACAAGGTGATTCATCCTTTGTTCAGGAGAGAAGACAGAGAGTATATATGTGTATATATATGTATGTGTACACATATATATCAGTCAGGGTTCACTTGCAGCAACAGAAACCACACTAGGAATTTTCAGCAGAATATTATTTAATATAGAGAACTGAGGGCTGATGAACTCACTGACAAGTTTCTAAATGGCAACCAGATAGATATCACAGAACTGACCTTCCAGGGAAGCTACTCTCTCTCCTATGATCAGGATTGTTGTTGGTGTTGGTTGCC
Organism: Trichechus manatus latirostris; assembly: GCF_000243295.1. NCBI lineage: Eukaryota > Metazoa > Chordata > Mammalia > Sirenia > Trichechidae > Trichechus > Trichechus manatus. The sequence continues at coordinate 4,578,056 of NW_004444033.1, read as the reverse complement.
ATTGAGTCGGCTCTGACTCCATGGGGTTTTCAAAGCTATGACCTTTCTGAAGCAGATGGCCAGACCTTTCTTCTGAGATGCCTCTGGGTGGGTTCAAACCGTCAGCCTTTCTACTAGTAATCAAGCCCTTGATCAGGATAGTGTTGTTGTTAGTTGCCTCCAGTTGATTCCAACTCATGATAACCCCATGTGTGCAGAGTAGAATTGCTCCGCAGGATTTTCAAGGCTTTGACCTTTAGGATGCAAATTGCCAGGCCTATAACTATTCCCAGGCACCTCTGAGTGGGCTCAAAATGCCAATCTTTTGGCTAGTAGTCTAGCACTTAACCTTTTGCACCACCCAGAGACTCCGTCAGGTTAGTAGAGAACATTTGAGTTCAAGAATATACCATGTAGTTAAGCAAAGAGCACGGCATCAGGATTAAAGAGTCATTAACAACCTGTAATATGCAGATGACACAACCTTGCTTGCTGAAAGCTAAGAGGACTTTAAGCACTTACTGATGAAGATCAAAGACTACAGTCTTCAGTATGGATTATACCTCAACATAAAGTAAACAAAAAACCTCACAACTGGATCAATAAGCAACATCATGATAAATGGAGAAAAGACTGAGGTTGTCAAAGATTTCATTTTGCTTGGATCCACAATCATCACCCATGGAAGCAGCAGTCAAGAAATCAAAAGGTGCATTGTACTGGGCAAATCTGCAAAAGACCTCTTTAAAGCGCTAAAAAGCAAAGATGTCACTTTGAGGACTAAGACAGTCTGATCCAAGCCCTGGTATTTTCGATTGCCTCATATGCATGTGAAAGTTGGACAATGAATAAGGAAGACGTAAGAATTGATGCCTTTGAATTATGGTGTTGGCAAAGAACACCGAATACACCATGGACTGCCAGAGGAACAAACAGATCTGTCTTGGAAGAAGTACAGCCAGAATGCTCCTTAGAAGTAAGGATGGTGAGCCTTCATCTCACATACTTTGGACATGTTATCAGGAGGGACCAATCCCTGGAGAAGGACATCATGCTTGGTAAAGTGGTGAGTCAGCGAAAAAGAGTAAGACACTCAGCAAGATGGATTGACAGAGTGACTGTCGCTATGGGGTTGCTATGAGTCAGGATCAACTTGAAGGCACTTAACAACAGCAGCAACAAGCAAAGATTCCTTATATATTACATCAAAAGTACAATCATAGAACAAAAAATTAACAACCCCGTGGAGAGGTCACATGTAGCCAATCCAGTGGGCAGTCCTAAGCTTTGAATCATCCTAGCCCAGGCACAGATATGCCAGACAATGAGATGATTCCAGCCCTTCACCATCAACTCACTCCAGGCTCTGAGTGTTCCCAGCTGAGTCCCTAGATATCACGGAGCAGAGACAAACCATTTCCACTGGGCTCTGTCTCAATTCTGCCCCACAAAGTCCATGTGCATACGATAGTGGTTGCTTTAAACCACTCAGTTTTAGGTTAATTTGGTATGCAGAAATAATAACAATAATAGAGGGCATGATGAAGGTTAGAGAAGAGAGTGAGAGTAAGTATACCACCTGGAGGGTACTGATGTTCCACTGAAATCTATAGTCCAAAACATAAAGTGAGTCTAATCAATGAGATTTTTTATTTTGCTTAACCAACATTAGACTGAGCAGGTGTAGCATCACTCGACAGGTGGATTCCAACCAGAGTTGGGTTTTGCTAAGTGAACACCATGGGGGAAGAGACAGCAAGGGAGTCTTGATACATACAAAAGAGTCACTGTAGTGATGGACTGTGGAATCTCAGCTGGATAAAGTGGGATGTAAGGACATGAAGAGGGTGTGCACAGTGACATTGTAGTGAGGTTCTGATGAGGTTGAAGAATCAATGGCGTGGGAGGTTCTAGAGTAAATGAGCTAGAAAAGTAGGAAGTGACGACCAGAGAGAAGAACTCTCTGATACCCTTGGTGTGTCAGTTTGTCCCTCAGCTGCCTTCCCAAATGGCCCCCAAAATGGTTGACCCAGTTCCAGAGTCATATGCAGACTCAACAACATCTCACAGAAGAGGAGGGACTAGTTCTTTCTACGTGCCTCCGGGGCAAAAAAATCTTTCCCAGAAGGCCTGCAGGAATCTTTACTTCATGCCTCAGTGGTCAGAATTACATCACATTTCGTTCTCGAACAAACTTCTAGCATGATAATTGTGATTGGCATAGTGAAGCACATGTCAGTGTGAAGAAGGGTGGATTTCCCAAAGAAAATTGGAGTTATTCTACATTTGATCAAAGAATCGTGATCAAAAGGGGGAAAATGAAGAAAAAAATTTAAAATTCTCATGGAATATAGTCTTTCTAGAGCCTTGGAGGCTAGACGAACCCCCAAAACTATTGCTGTAAAATAATCTTTAAACCTTAAAACAAAAATATCCCCTGAAGTCTTGTTAAAACCAAGCAGTAGTTCAGCTTAACTAGTAAAGAATGTCTGCCTTGAGCATTATGTTCTTGTAAGAGCTATCTATCTATAGGGTAGCTATGAGTTGAAATTGACTCAGTGGCAATGGGTTTGGTTTTTTTTTAAAAAATATATGGGACCAAATAGACAGCAGCAAAATGAAAGACTATCTAGGAACCTTAGGGGGTAGTTTATGTTAATGGAGGAGGAACAACTCAGAAAAGAAGGGTAAGAATGGTTGAACAACTTGAAGAATGTAATCAAAGTCACTGAACTGTACATGTGGAAACTGTTGAACTGGTGTATGTTTTGTTGTGTATATTCTCAACAACAACAACAAAATAAACAAAATTTTAAAAAAGATGAAGTTATTCTAACTAGCAGGAAGGAGAGACCGTCTGTTTAGTACTACCTGCGTCAAGTAAGGTAGCCATCGTGGGTGGATGGCCTATGCTTTGAGGAGCTGGGGGTTCTGAGGAAAGAAGGAAGAGAAATTGTTTGTGAGCATCCAAGAGGTTACCTGGCCTACCTCCATGCCCTGAGGTATGAGGGCTATGAAACTTCCTCTCTCCCTACTCCCACCCGCTTGTGTAGCTGGTATGAACCGTTCAAAACCATGAGGGCAGAAATTACGTCACTTAATTTTTTTTTTCTTGGCTTTAATTAAACTAGGACCACCTCAAGCCTGCCCATTTGGAGGGAGATCCAGTATCAAATGTTCCAGGAGAATGACCTCTTTTTTGGATCGCTTATGCATCCCTGAGAAGGTCTACCAGACCCCCAGGCTCCCCAGGAGGAGGCCTGCTGGCCCTGCTGCTCTCTGTGAGCCAGAGCTGCTCCTGGGCCCTGGTCCTGCCATCTCTCTGTCATTGCTGTTCTCTGGAATCCCAAGGCCTCCTGGTCCAGCTCCCAACTCAGAGCTTGCGTATGTCCTCCATGGAGGTCGGCTCCACAGCATCTCCATCCTCTCTGCTAGGCCCCAAGGCCGCCACAAACCTCATTCTTCTTCCCAATCCTTTAGACTCTTCCAGGGCCTGGCTGCTCTCCCCTTTCCAGCCCCATGAAAGGCAACAGCTTCATCCCACATCTTTATTAGACGATAAAATCTAGTCTCCCTGATAGGAGATTGTACGATAATAGGAGGAGATTATACTCCCTCCTATTATCACCTCCTGAAGGTAAAGATTTTCCAGGAATCAGAATAGAGGCCTGCTTATCATTTTGGGTAAATGTCTTTCATGCCTTCCTAAGGCATCTATAGCAGCAAAAGCAAACACAAGTTAATTCTCAATAGATTACTCTGCTACATATGTACATATACCATGCATTTACATCTTGTCCTAACCAAGAGAAAGAAAGAAAGAAAGGAGGAAGGAAAAGAAGAAAGACAGAAAGAGAGAAGAAAGAAAAAGATTCAGTTGCATTATAATCATGTATGCTTCAGTCTCCCTAATAGACTTAGAAATACCTTGAGGATAGATACCCCATCTTATAAATCTTTACATTCCCAAAATTGGCTTAATAAATGTTGGATGAATTAATGAACTTCCTGTGGAATTCAGAATTGTCAGTGTAATGAGTACTTACTGGCCGTGCTTAGAAAGCTTAGAGGTGAAGGCCTTTGTCTGGTGTTCTCTTTTACCAGCTCAGAACTCCTGCTTTTCAAAGTGTGATGGCAGCTCACCCTCCTAGACTGGGGACAAGTTTGTATAAGGTGGAGTATTTGTACCGGAATTTTCTATTATATGTGGCCAAACTCTGTCAGCTTGTGAAGATCAGCTTGATGGCCAGCCAACAGACTTGCCCTTCTGATTCCAGGCAGTTAATATTCAAAGTGTTAATAATTTGGCAAATACAGATTAGAGAAACTGTCACCCAGGAAAGCATTGGAAGACCATTTGTGTGACTGGATAGTTTTTGTGTGAGTGCTTTGTTTGTTTTGTTTTGTGCTTGGTCCACCAAAACAGGGTGTTCATAAAACTGACCAAATAATAACCAGCCGGAGCAGCCCTGCTCTGGAAGCTGAGGTACCACGGAATGCAAGGTCTCCACCTGTGCTGCAAATGGACCTTGTTAGCACAACTGGCCATTGCAGTTGGGGTTATTCCATTCCAGAAGGGCACGCAGCCAAAGGAGGGCTCCTTGGCACAATCCTCTTAGCACTTGTGACTCAAGATCTCCTTCCTTTCCCCTAGAAACAGAGGAGGGCTTGGAAATGCACTCAGTTATTGCAATAACAAATTGTTATCCCTCAGTGGGAGAAATTTAATTCCAGAGATCTGTGCATGTGAGCTCAAGGGACACCAATCAAAACCGAGGAGGATTTGAGAGAAGGGTATCTAATAACCAACAAACACTTATTTCTACAAAACAGTTCGTACCAAACAAATTTATAGATGCTTTTTTTTTCTCCCTGACTTAATTACCGATCTGGTAGATAGCTGGAAGGCAGTGGGAAGCAAGTCCTTGGATAATCAGAAATATTCCCTCCTCAATGTTAAATCACCCACACACAGCCCCACTGTTCCTGCACAGGGGATAGCCTAGCCCCATACAGGTTAGACCTGAGTTTGCTCTACCACGACCAGCATCCAGCCAGGCGCTGTGGGGGAGGACTCCTGTCTTCCCAGAGTCCGATGGGGTGAGCAGATGAACTCCCGAGGCTGCCCCGACAGAGCTGGGATGAACTTACGCATCCCAGCTCTTAGCTGGCTCCCTCAGAGGCGGAGCCCCCCCAACTCCTCCCCAAGGAGCATGGTCCAGTTGGAGTGCTGGGTGTGGAAGCCCCCACCCCCTCTTTCTGCCTTCTTTGAAATGCAAATGAAAGTTTTTGGCACAGAAAATACAATGATGAATGAGAAGATTCTGCCTACAGTGTGGTGGGGAAGCTGGACCGGCAACAAGTATCCCCATAACCAGGTGACACCCACAACATGAAAGCACCGTGCATAGGCTGAACCAGGCACAAGTAGCCTGGACCCCAGTGGGTGGGCTCAGATGGGTAGCTGTTTGCCCTCTTAGGGGACCTTGATTTGCAGCAGACTCCCAGGCTGAGAGAAAAGGGCTAGCTCCACATTTAAGGGGAAAAAACAGGACTTGGCTCCAGGGAGGGTAAAGTAGTACATTTATGGAGAAGGAAAGTTCCAGTCCTCCTCAGTCAGCAGACAGGAGGATAAAAGGCCTCTGCATGGAAACAAGTGAAGCACAGCCTTGCATTTTGCCAAGGCTTCCTTCTCCCTCCTCCTCCACACCTCTGCCCAGTTCAAAGGGGGGGGGGGAGCGGGGAGGAGAAGGAAGGGAAGGGGGGGAAAGGGTAAGGGGTGGGGAGGGTGGGGAATGGAAAGGAGTGGAGGAGAAGGGAGGGGAGGAGAGAGAAAGGGAAGGGAAGGGTGGGAGGGGAGGAGAAGGGAGGGGAGAGGAGCGAAAAGGTGAGGGTAGGAAAAGGAGGGGAGAGGAAGGAAAGGGAAGGATAAGTGGTAGAAGGGAGAGGAGGGGAAGGGAGGGAAAGTGTGGAGAGGGTGGGGGGAGGAGGGCAAGGGAGGAGATGGCTTGAGGATATTTGGTCAACATTTGTTCCTGTTGTGTCCTAGAGCAACAAGAAGGAAGAGTATGATTTTTTTTTTTTTAATAATAGCTTTACTGAGATATAATTCACATACCATGCAATTCACTCATTTACAGTGTATAATTCAATGGTTTTTAGTATATTCATAGATACGTGCAACCATCACCACAATCAATTTCAGAACATTTTCGTCACCCAAAAAAAACCCTCATACCCATTGGCAGTCACTCCTCATTTCCCCCTAACCCTGCCAGTCCTAGGCAACCACTAATCTATTTTCTGCCTCTCTGGATTTGCCTATTCTGGACATTTCATAGAAAAACAAGAACAAAAACTCAAACCCACTGCCATAGAGTCGATTTGTACTTACAGCGATCCTATGGAACACAGTAGAACTGCCCCACAGAGTTTCCAAGGAGCAGCTGGTGGATTTGAACTGCTGACCTTTTGATTAGCAGCTGAACACTTAACCACTATGCCACCAGGGCCCTTTCATAGAAAAGGAATCCTATAATGTGTGTTTTTCTGTGAGTGGTTTCTGTCACTTATCATAAGGTCTTCAAGGTTCATCCATGCTGTAGCATGTATCAGTACTTTATTTCTTTTTATTACCTATTAATATTCCATTGTATTTATTCATTTACCAGTTGTTTCCACTTCTAGACTATTATGGATAATGCTACTTATGAACATTTGTGTACAAGTTTATGTGTGGAAGAGAACTTTTCATTAGTCATTAACAAGCATTTATTAACTGCCTGCTGAACCTAGCAACAACATTGTGCATATAGCATGAAGGAGGAGGGGACATAGGACAGAGACCCAAAAGAACTATAAGACATAATTCCTGTTTTTCAACTAGCTAGGGAAGCCAAACTAAGCTTTCAGGAAATATTTAAACAACTAATGACAATCATCATTAACATTTATTAAGGGTTGATTTCATTCTGACAATCAGGCTACCAGCAGGTTCCATAATCAGCCCTGTGTGTAGAGGACACTGAAGCACAGAAAGGTTAAGTAAGCACTTGCCCAAGGCCACACAGCTAGTGAGAGGCTAATCCAGGATTCAAACAGAGGCGGTCTTGCCTCAGAATCCCATTCTTTTTTAAAAAACACGTAATGGAAAATCTCAATCACATGCAAAACTATAGAGAACAGTATAATAAGTTCAATATATCTATCACGTAGCTTCAACAATTATCAGTACAAGGCCATCAGAGCCTAATCACAACCGCCGTGCTGCACTGCTCTCTATAAGCAATCAAATGCGAAAATGAGGGGTAGCAGCCATGTTGTTGTTGTTGTTAGGTGCCATCCATCGACTCGGTTCTGACTCATAGTGACGCTACGTACAACGGAATGAAACACTGCCTGATCTGCACCATCCTTACAATTGTTGCTATGTTTGAGCCCATTGTTACAGCCGTTGTGTCAGTCCATCTTATTGAGGGTCTTCTTCTTTTTCACTGACCCTCTACTTTACCAAGCATGATGTCCTTCTCCAGGGGTTGGTCCCTCCTGATTATGTGCCCAAAGTATGTGAGGTGTAGTCTCGCCATCCTTGCTTTTAAGAAGCATTCTGGTTGTACTTCTTCCAAGACAGATCTGTTTGGTCTTCTGGTAGTCCGTCATGAATTGAATTGTGTCCCCCAAAAATATCTGTCACCTCGGCTGGGTCATGATTCCCAGTATTGTATAATTGGGTACCACTTTGTAATTTGATGTGATTTCCTTATGTGTTATAAATTCAATTGCCATAATCTAATAAGATAGATTAGCGGCAGTTATACTGATGAAGTATACAAGATTGGATAGTGTCTTAAGCCAATCTTTTTTGAGATATAAAAGAGAGAAGTGAGCAGAGACACATGGGAACCTCATACCATCAAGAAAGCAGTGCCAGGAGCAGAGTGTTTCCTTTGGACGTAAGGTTCCTGCACTAAGATGTTCCCAGACCAAGGGAAGACTGATGCATCACAAGGACCTTCCTCCAGAGCTGACAGAGAAAGCCATCCCCTGGAGCTGATGCCTTGAATTTGGACTTGTAGCCTACTAGACTGTGAGAGAATAAACTTCTCTTGGTTAAAGCCATCCACTTGTGGTACTTCTGTTAAAGCAGCACTAGATGACCAAGACATAGTCCATGGTATATTCGGTATTCTTTCCCAACACCATAATTCAAAGGCATCAATTCCTCTTCGGTCTTCCTTATTCATTGTCCAACTTTCACATGCACATGAGGCGACTGAAAATGCCATGGCTTGGGTCAGTCACGCCTTAGTCCTTAAAGTGACATATTTGCTTTTCAACGCTTAAAAGAGGTCTTTTGCGGCAGAGTTGCCCAATGCAATACGTCATTTGATTTCTTGACTGCTGCTTCCATAGGCATTGATTGTGGATGCAAGTAAAATGAAATCCTTGACAACTTCAATCTTTCCTCCATTTATCATGATGTTGCTTATTGGTCCAGTTGTGAGGATTTTTGTTTTCTTTTTGTTGAGGTATAATCCACACTGAAGGCTGTAGTCTTTGATCTTCATCAGTAAGTGCTTCAAGTCCTCTTATCTTTCAGCAAGCAAAATTGTATCACCTGCGTATCACAGGTTGTTGATGATACCATGTTCTTCTTCATATAGTCCAGGTTCTTGGGTTATTTGCTCAGCATACAAATTGAATAAGCACAGTGAAAGAATACAACCCTGACGCACACCTTTCCTGATTTTAAACCACGCAGTATCCCCTTGTTCTGTACAAAGGTCTGCCTTTTGGTCCATGTATAGGTTTTGCTTGAGCACAATTAAGTGTTCTGGAATTCCCATTCTTCGCAACGTTATCCATAATTTGCTATGATCCACACGGTCGAGTGCCTTTGCATAGTCAATAAAACACAGGTAAACATCTTTGTGGTATTCTCCGCTTTCAGCCAACATCCCTCTGACATCAGCAATGATATCCCTCCTTCTACGTCCTCTCATGAATCTGGCTTGAATTTCTGGCAGTTCCCTGTCGATGTACTGTTGCAACCACGTTTGAATTATCTTCAGCAAAATTTTACTTGTGTGTGATATTAATGATATTGTTTGATAATATCCACATTCTATTGGATCATCCTTCTGTGGAATGGACACAAATACGGATCTCTTCCAGTCAGTTGACCAGGTAGCTGTCTTCCAAATTTCTTAGCATAGATGAGTGAGCACTTACAGCATTGTAACCATTTGTTGAAACATCTCAACTGGTATTCCATCAGTCTCCTGAAGGCTTGTTTTTCACAAATACCTTCAGTGCAGCTTGGACTTCTTCTTTCAATACCATTGGTTCTTAATTATATGCTACCTCCTGAAATGGTTGAACGTCGACCAATAGTTCTAGTTATTTGTTCAACATATATTTGTGGAGCACAAGCTGTATGCCAGGCACTTTTCTAGATGCTGAGGATCTAGCAGTGAGCAAGGGATCAAATCTCTGCTCCTATGGAAGAATACAAGGAACCCTGGTGGCACAACTGGTTAAGCACTTGGCTGCTAACCAAAAGGTTGGCAGTTCGAACCTACTCAGTGACTCTGTGAGGGAAAGACCTGGTGATATGCTTCTGCAAAGATTACAGCCAAGAAAACCCTGTGGGGAAGTTACATGGGGTCACTATGGGTTGGAATAGATTTGAGGGCACCTAACAACAACAACATAGAAGAGTACACACAAACACACATATATACAAACAAATATATAATGCAATGTCAGGCAGTAAGTGCTATAGCCGTTGGGTTTAACAGGTGACTTCAGAGACAGAATAACTCCTGGATTGGGCTCTTCCACTCACTGAACCAAATGTCTTACTCCCTCTTAGTGTCTCACTCAAAGTATTATCTTCTCTCCAAACTTATTTTCTTGCCTTTGAGAAGCTACTCCTGAGATGGAAGGCCCCATTGGTCAAACGTGGTCCTGCCCTGGGGAGAGATAAACAGGCCCCCAAATACATTTCCCACAATGCAACACTGTAAGTCAGGCAGGGTTGGACAGCTGTTCCCTCACAGGCACCCCTTTGGTTGTACCTGATAAGGGAGAACATGGCTCATTCCAGCACACTGCCATGTCTGGGCACATACATAAACAGACACTCCCAGGCCCCAGTGTTGTCTTAGAGTAAATTATTGACATTCTGAATGGCTGAAACATTGGGAAAGAGGTGAGAGCCAGCTCCTCTCTGCTGAGGGAGAACTCCAGATTCGAAAGCCAAAAGAAGTAAAAGATGGCTTTGGAGGCACCTTTAGAACCTACTTAGTCAAGGGCAGGTTCAAGAGTCCTCCGAAGCTCTGGAAAAAGGAGGGGAGAGTCAGGATGGAGGAAGAATATAGAGTTGAGGAGAATTATGGGGGATGGAGGAAGTGGTCAGAATAGGGAAGGTGGATTTATGAATGAACAAATGACAAAACACCCAGAGAGAAAAGGCGTGTCATGAAAATGTGAACATGCTTTCAGCACAAAGAGGGATGATGATCCGACATCTTAAAAAAAAGTGCTCTTCTCCTAAAATGATACACAAGACAAGGAGCAGATGGGACATTGACATTAGTTATATGACAATACCATTACTAATATCATATTAAGGAGTCATGGTGGCACAAACGGTTAAGTGCTTGGCTGCTAACTGAAAGGTTGGCAGCTCAAACCCACCCTGAGGAAGAAAAACCTGGCAATCTACTTCTGAAAGGTCACAGGTATGAGGACCCTAAGGAGCACAGTTCTGCTCTGAAACACATGGGGTCACCATGAGTCAGAATCGACTCAATGGCAACTTGTTTAATAGCATATTACACCCTGCAATCAACCCCCATGTTACCTTTATAAAAAGCAAGTTATCGTTTCCAGGGACTTTCACACCTGTTTTTGCACTTACTACGTCAACTCACTGGAGTGGGCAGGACATTTAGAGCCACAGTTTACCGATGAGAAAACTCAGGCATCATTAAGAGATAGGGAGGGGCAGGTTTAGTTTAAGTATCCACATTTTCAACCCAAAACTAAGACTCTTACGAAAGACACAACGACCCTTCCTTGTGAAGCGTGACTCCTTTTCGATGACTGCTCAGGGGGCTGTCTCCCTTGCATTTCTACGTGGAGTAGCTCACCTTCTCCATCGCTGTCGGGAACAGCTCCTAGCTCCTCTGATTATTTTTGCCCAGTACATGGATCAGAGCAGTTGAAGCACGTGTAAAGAGCAAAGCCCCACGGAAAATGCCCCTTCTCAAGTGCGCCTTCCTTGACCAGTTCTTTCTGTCTGTTCTGGACTCCAAACTCTGTGATTCTGGAAGCAGCACCTTTGGGTCCTCCAAGCTTTCCACTGTTGCTCTCAGGTGGGGAGAGAACAGAAGGCAGACAGGTGCTCCCCTTATATGCATAGGACATTATAGAAGCACAAGTTCTACTGGGGGGAGGGGGCGGGGCTGGTCAGGCAGGTATTCTGACAGCGGTGCTGCTTATCGAAACCTTAAGGCAGCGCTTCTCAAACTTTGGCCTGCATCAGAATCATCTGGGGAGCTTGTTAAGGATATGGATGTCCACCCCAGACCTTCCAAATCAGAATCCCCAGGGATGGAGCCTGGACACTTTTGAGCTTAACAAGCTCCCCAGGTGATTCTGAAGAACACCAGAGCTTTAGAACCACTGTCTTAGTGTGGGAGTGGGAGTTAATCAGGTGATGGAGAGTGGGGAGCCATGTTGGGAGAGGGGGTAGCAGCAATAGAAGTTTTGAGAGCTGAGAGGAGACACAGACAGGAAGTCAACTTTCTGCTACATTCTTATGTTCTTATCTCCCTTCAACAAGGTGGCCCAGTAAAGGAGGTTAGAAATCTCTTCATTCAGATATGCCTCCTTCTGTCAGATTTGCTATGTGTAGTATGAGAGAGCAATGTACTCCTTTCAGAAGTAGTTAAAAGAGCCGGGATTTCTGAGGGATGGAACTGTAGGAGCAAACAATGTTCAACTTTAACCAAGAGCGGCTGTCCCACGTGTTTGTGTGTGTGCGCATGCATGTGTGTGTGGTTACGTAATGGACTCAACTCACAGCACATGGATTGACAAGTACAAGGTGGATTCATGGGGAAGAGTTTATAGATACATTTTTTTTGAAAAGCAATGGCAGTGAAAATCTGATATAAACATAGGAGATGCCTGGAACATTCTTTCCTGTGCCCTTTGCCTGTGTGACTCCTGGGTCGATACCACTTGCTTTTCAGTGCCTTACGGGGCAATATTTCTCAGACTTCAATGTGCATAGGAATCACCTGGGTACCTTGTTAAAGTGTGATTCTAATTCAGTAGGTCTGAGGTGAAGCTCTAGTCTGCATTTCTAACAAGTTCCCAGGTGATGCTAACACCATAGACCCACAGACCACACTGGGAAGGCAGTGTAAATCTAGAGCATTTCTTGGCTCACCATTGTCTCCTCATGTCCAGCAGAGTGATTAGCACCAGTAGGTGCTCAATGAACATTTTTTGAATGAATGAACGAGTGTATGAGGTGATATAAGAGTTTAGAGGGCAGAACAGGTTTTGTCCTGAAAGGCAGCATATTTGGGGTATTTCTGCTTCTATCAGTCCTTCACTTTGTGAAATTATTTCATACTCTGTAGACTGGTTGTGTTAGAGTTTAGAGGGCAGGACAGGCTTTGTCCTGAACTGCAGCATATTTGAGGTGTTTCCGCTTCTATCAGTCCTTCACTTTGAGAAATTATTTCATACTCTGTAGACTAAGGATGTCAGTACTAATTTATTCCTGGCCTTGCCACCTTGCTGCCTCAACTCTAATCTTTGAAATAGTGGTGCTGTATGTGCAGAGAAAGAGCCCTGGTGGTCCAGTGGTTAAGCGCTGGGCTGCTAACCAAAAGGTCTGTAGTGCTAACTGAAAGATCAGCAGTTCGTTTGAACCCACCAGCTGCTCTATGGGAGAAAGAGGTGGCAATCTGCTTTCGTAAAGATTACAGCCTTGGAAACCCTATGGGGCAGTTCTAGTCTGTCCTATAGGGTCTCTATGAGTCGGAATCGACTCCACAGCAACGGATTTTTTGTTGTTGTTTATATGTGGAGGGTAATGAGCCCTGGTTTGCAAACTTTGAGAAGCTCTCACTAGAGTCGACCATCTCTGCGAACAGATTCCCTCCATCCAAGGAGGGAGCAGAATACAGAGAACCACCAGATTTATGTGCCTGCCTGAGTAATTGTCATCTTAACCTCCTCCAAATAAAAAAAAGCCTTTTTTTTTTTTTCTTTTCGGTCTTCCAATTGTGCTGCTATTCTCACTTAAGATGAAGGCTTGCAGAACAAAATAGTTTCTCATTTAACAGTTACTACAAATGTTGCCCTATGACAATGGTTGACAATCTCACCAC
>NW_004444033.1:4555438-4563630 GCF_000243295.1 Trichechus manatus latirostris | reverse complement strand
CCCCACCCCCACCCGGGCGGACAGTGCCCCCTGTCCCCCGTGCGAGGGGCGGCGGCGGCGGACGGGACCCGACAGGACCTCGGGGTGTTGCCACCTCCATCGAGGCGCCGGCGCGGCCGCAGGCTCCTCAGAGCCGGGCCTGGGGCCCGTGACAGACGGGCCGAGGAGGGAAGAGAGGCGGCCGCGGCGACACCATGTCATCCCCCAGTCCGGGAAAGAGGCGGATGGACACGGACGTGGTCAAGCTGTATCCTTCGTGGAAGGGGATTCAGAAAGTGTGTCTGTGTGGGGGGGCGATATGGGGGTGTCCAGGACAACCCTGAAACCAAACGGGTCCCGGGGCACTCCAGGCCACTGTCCGAGACTCTCCTCCCTCCCCCCAGTGCTTACGGCGACTCTTGGGCACCTCCCAGGAGTCAGAGCCTTTTCAGCTCCCCCTTTATATGCAGCACCCCGAAAAGTGCATCGTTCCTCGTTCTCCTGCACCCCCATTGCCCGTGACTTTCCTCCACGACGTTTAGACTCCTGAGACGGCCTTTTTTTTTTTTTTTTTTTTTTTAATTGTGCTTCAGGTGAAAGTTTACGAAGCAAATCAGTTTCTTATTCAACAATTTATACACAAATTTTTTTTTTTTTTTTTTTTTTGCAAGACTGGCCACCTCATCCTCTTTCCCCCACCACCGACCCCACCTTCAGGGTTTCTCTTTCATGTTTTCTCGCTCTGGATTTAGGGACTCACGGTAGAAATTCCCGAGAGTGAAGCCTCTCTTCTTTCTGGAGACGCCCCTTCACTCACAATGCTTCTTGACCTGGAGTAACTCAGGTGACCTCCTTTATCCCTAATTCTTTTCTGTATTAGGAAGAGACTAGTCTTCTCAGTGCCCCCCTCTTCTCATAAACAACCCTGGGTTTTTTGAGTCAGAGACCCCTATGAAGCTTCCTGGTCCCCAGGAGAACCCTACTGTCTTCCTTTCCACTGACAAAGCCTATCCCATCCATAGTTGTATGTGGGGAGGACTCCCAGGCCCTCCAGCGTGCCACCCTCCATATTGTGACTATGACAGCTGGGGGTGGGGGGGGCTAGAAAGAGGAGCTCCTGGATAAAATAGCCTCTGGACTATGGACTTAAGCAAACTCGCTCTATGAGGGTAAGGTTCTTGGGGAGTAATTGATCTTGCCAGTTGACACCCTTTATTTTGTATCTCTTCCCCCCAGTTTTTTACAGTCTGGAGATAGCACTGGGAAAGCTATAACTGATGAGTCCTTCAGACGGGTTTTGGTTGGATCTAGGACTGATATTTATTCAGTGACTAGAGAAATTTGGGAACATTCTTTTGATATACAGAAGAATTTTTTAACGAGTAATTTAGAGGATGGAAGAGAGAGGAAATGAGCCCAGTGTCCTGAACAATTTATCCCCGGTGGGGGGAAAACATAGTTAAAAAGGCCTGTCCCATGCTTCTCTTTCTCTTCCATCCCCATCCCCCCACCATTTCCCCCTGTTGCAGGGTTTTGTTTATATAACTCAAGTTGTTTGGCTAGATTCTTCAGTTGAATTCCTTCCTCCTTCCTTTGATTTGTTACTGTTATTGATTGGATGTTTTACCTCTTTGGAGAGATGTATGGTTATTGTCAAATATTTCAGTTACGGAATTCGCTGGAGTTTTAAAGTAGTTTTTGTATTTGGTTTGGAAGTAGGGGGATGGGAGGGAAGTTGCCTGGGCAAGAGATTTTTTTTTTTTTCCTCTCATAATCATTTAAAGGCATAAGGAGGTGTTTTTCTCCTTGCTCAGTAAAGCTTGATTACAAATTAGGACCAGAAGATAAACTTTTAAGTTTAGGATTTGTAGTTTAGAATTTTGGGGGAGGTGAGAGTAGGGATTAGAGAGAGGAGCAAGTAATAAAGTGTATACTATGTACCAAATATACGCCTAGGCACAAGTTAAGTCTTTATGAGCTGTTTGTGGCTGTGATTGAGTTTTGTAAATGTGTGAATGATATCAGTAATGTTGGCTTTTCATAAGGTTGAAGGAAAACTTGTAACTCTGGCTGTATGTGTACATTTTACACAAAGCAGTTTCGGATTTTATTTTTGTTTAGAAACGAGGAAATGGCATGGTGGCAGAATCTGAGTTATTTTTATCTTGAATTGGGAGTTACTGTCGCACCTAATGCAAATTTCTACCTAGTGTTTAATTGGCGGGGGTAGGGGTGAGGGAGAGAATTCCAGCTGTTTTTGATCAATGTCAGATTCTCCAATTATGTACATGGGTATTTTTAAAAGATTGAGGCAAAAGGGTGAGGCCTAACTTGACCTGATGCCTTTTCAATACAGTGCCTTTTGTTCATTTAGTAGTTGTGGCATCTAGAATGATTACCGCATTTAGGAGTCGGGGTGTGGGGGGTGGAGAGGAGAGGAAAACAGACAAAGAACAGCAGGGTGTCTTCTTTTTTTCCTTCTTTTTTCCCTAAGTGGCTTATTTCATAGCTTATTTTTAGTAGAAGATGAAGAAAGGCAGAGAAGCATTGGCTTTCTGTTCTCTCTCCACCTTCCTTCTTTCTGACAAAAGAAAGCAGAGGCTTTAAAACCGTAGATCTGTGAGATACAAGGATAGCACCGTCTGGATTTGCAAGCCAGAGGTGATCTTTGTTTTGTGTTTATTTTCTGGTCTGAATGTAGTTTGAAAGTTAAAATTTTCAGGTTTCCTTTTGTGTGTGTTGTGGGGGTGCAGAGAGTCTGGCCTCCTTTCTTAGTTGAATTCCCATCAGTAGGCCCAAATGGAGCCAACAATTTTTGAGTAAGGTATACTAAGCAAAAAAATTAAGGAAAAACATCTCTAACCCATTACTAAAATGAGCAATATTGTGTGAAAGGGCCCGGGGTTGAAAATGAAAGATGGTGGAGAGGGAGTAGAGAGAAAAGGTCTGCAAAGGAATGTACTTGCTTCTTGCCCCTCAGTGCCCCTTGCTGATTTCTTTGGTATGGAGGCTTAGCGCTGGTTTCATGGGAATCTCCTGTTTCAGCCCATTTTTGCATGTCTCCTGTAATTATGCCACCACGATTTACAGCCTGGCAGGGAACCTATCTAGTGCTAAAGTAGCGATGTGGGGGTAGGGAGACAAGAGGATGGTAACTAATTGGTCACTGCCTTCCACCACCTCCGTAGGTTCTTTGGAGTCACCGGCTCTGCTTTTTGTTTGGAGTGGGTGATATTTCTTTTGTGATGGGTTGGTAGGAGGAGAGCTGACTCCCAAGTTATGCAGGGAGTGAGTGTTTTGCACCAATGCACTTAATAATCCGCTGGGCGATTATGTTCTGAAACTCTGACTCATTCATTGTTTCTCTTCGGATCCTTTGCTGAGGGTTGTGCAAACCTCCCCAGGAGCCTAGAAACTGATTTACATACTTTTGGGCCCTGTAGGAATGTGTCCCAATCAAAAAACTCAACAGTAAACCCAAATCCAGCAGCATGGTCTTGAATAGTGTGGCCATCTGTTTGCAGGGGCAGGTAGACGGGTGAGACTGCTGTTCTTAGGCTGGCAGTCTTTGAGGTTTACATCTCAAGCCCAGCTGATTATTTAGATTGTCTGAGAACTGGGACTTGTGTGACCTTAGAGTGTGATTTGCCCTAAAGGAATATCGGTTTAAATTCTCCCTGGTGGAGGAACAAACAGCTCAGATTACACAGGTTTCCTTGTTGGTGGGGGCTGCTCTTCTCACCCTTTTGCACAGCCCTGGTGATCCTTTTATCTGTGAACAGTGGCCCCTGCTAAAGGCTGGAGCTGCTTGTTTTGGAAAAGGGTTTGCAGGCAAAAGGCCGCAGGCATAGCTCCTCACAGCTCATTGGCTGCTCTGTTACTACCCGGAAACGGAGGAGGGGTGGAGCCACCAAACAGCTGATGGAGTGTGTGACAAGGGAGTGTGTTTATATACAAAAGAGATGAGGGGCTGAGGAGGCTTGTGAGCAGTGGTACAGGATCAAGTGTATTTTCAAGGGGTAAAAGAGGAAAACCTGACCTGTTCCAGAGTACAAGCATGTTCAGGAATATTAAGATTAAACCAGAAACATGGATCTGATGATAACCGGGACTTGGCGTAGACTGTGTTTGTTATTGGTGTGAGATTTTGCAACTCAAATGATACTAAGAGTTTGAAAAAATTCTCTTTTTCAGAGGAAGTACAGTGACTTAAAATAGAGTACATAACTTTAAACTTATTTAACTGATTCATATGCAGGGATTGCGAGAGCATGCTAAAAAGTTAAGCTTCCCTTACTAAAGCTTCCAAAGTAATTGTCAGAAAGGGGCAGTGTCTTATACTAAATAATTCATCAACAACATGTAGCATCTTTGGCGTCTGCTTTAGGGTTTCAGAAACTGTCCATAACAAGTTCATCTCTCCAAACGTTCTCAGCACCCTCTGTGCCAGGCAGCGTGCTAGGTGCTGGGGGTTCAGTAGTGAAACTTTAAGTGTGGGTGGTCATGGTGCTTATGTAGTTAGTTTTTTTTTTTTTTAAATCTTTTTTTTAACCAGGAAGGACAGACTGTGCTTAAGCCAGGTCAGCACTGCATGTATCATCTTGCTTTTGGATAACTTGTATTTATTTCCAGAATTGACTTTTCAAGGAAAGTTAAAAAAAAAAAAAAAAAGAGTGAATTTTAAGTGATGAGATGTATGGGGATCTGTACTCTTGCTAGGTATTTAAAAGATGTTAAAAAAATGGAAGCAAAAACAAACATTTAAGATGTGTAGCCATTTGTCTTGGTATTTTGCTATTAATCAGTATTCTATCCTTAAGTTAGTGAGTCTTTGTTACTCTTTAATGTGTGTTCAACTGGTAGACAATTCTGTAATCCTTTCACCAGCTCCAGTGTCAGTTGGGAACCTATGGGTTACCTTCTATTTCCTGAGGCCTCTGTTTTAGCGAGATGGGATGTAAGGTGGAAGTGTTTCGTGGTTTTAAGTCTTTAAACTAAAAGTAAAGAAAGATTTGGCAACTCCCAGTGTTCCAAATTTGTCTTCTCAGCCTAGATTTTGGTGACACATATAACATACTGGTACTTGGTGAAGCAGGAACCTACATGAGTAAGCGTTCACAGCTTCAGAACTTCTGATTCCTGTAGTACAGTTCTAGTAAACTACACGCAAGCCTAAAAGTTCAGCTTTTAGGGGGGAAAAAAAAACTCTTGTTGCAGATGTGACCCATAAAAATCCCTTACTGTTTGCATGTATGTGTTAGAACAACGTAGATTTGTTGGTTTTCGAGGGATTGTAATTTTCCCAGAACCCTGATCCTCATATTTATATATATCGGTATTTAATTTAGGATCTTGGTCAGTCTTAACAGATTTGATGGTTCCAAGGGTCATTGGATTTTTAGGCATCCAGTTCTTGCAGTGTAATAGCTTTTTACCTATAGATCCATATAGTGCACGTTTTAGTAAAATAATGAAAAAAACTTAGATTATAAAAATAATAAGATAGTTGAGGAAAATATAGGTTAAAAAAGGGAAAACAGTCTCTTATAAGCCCATCTTTTTTTTTTTTTTTTTAATTGTACTTCAGGTGAAGGCTTACAGAACAAATAGTTTCTCATGAAACAGTAGTACACATGTTGTTTATGACATTGGTTAACAACCCCAGAACATATCAACCCTCTAACTTCTCAACCTTTTTTTTTTGGTGAAAATACACATAGCCAAAGATACACCGTTTCAAAAATTTCTACATGCACAGTTCAGTGACCAGCCCATCCTTTAAACAGTGGCTCTTAAATGGATGTTAAGTGCCTGAAGGGTTTTTAAAAACAGATTTCTGGGTCGGGTGGGGCCTGGGAATTTGCATTTCTAACAAGTTCCCAGATGACGCTGTTGCTGCAGGTCACTTTGAGAACTGTTGTCCTCAAAGTTCACACGGTGGTGTTTTTTTCTATCAGTTTTTTTTTCCCCAAGGATGTATTATTTTCAACTTATTGATCATATTACATGTGCTCTTTTTATGCTTTATGTTTTTGCAGTTATTTTTCCCGCTTAAAAATATCAAACATAATGAATAGTTCCTTTAATGTGCCTTTGATGGAATTCTCTGTCATTTCTCTCTGGTAAATAAGATTGAAGTGAACGTCTGTGTGTGTAAGGCTTTTTTTGTATTTCTGGGTTATTTCTATTTTCCAGAAATTCGATTCTTGGTCAAAGAATATAAACATCTTTTTCTTCATGTTTAAAACCTTTTTTTATTGAAACATAGCATACATACAGGGAAGTGCGCATAGTTTTAGTGTACAGGTTGATGCCTTTCTGCAAACTTGACACACGTGTGTGAAACCAACACCAAGATCTCAAAACAGACCATGACCTGCGCTAAAGAAGCCCTGTTTTCATGCACATTTTGAAGATTCTGATTCGTTGTCAGATTCTCTGTAGCAGTCTTGTATTTTGGTCTCCCTTAAATTCTCCAAAGAATATAAACATTTGAATTAAATGATTTAATTAAAAATCACGGGGCCCTACGCTCAGTAGGCTCTCATGTTGCTGTGTTTTAGTTGGTGTCACTTCAGCACCGAAGCAGTCAACCTGGCCTAGAAATTAAAAGATGAATTCAGCTTTCTCTTTGTTTAAACTTTTATGTTTTTTTATTATAATGGTGATCCTCAAATTGTTTGCCAGTGAGTCGATTGTGACCCTCTAGGACAGAGCAGAACTGCCCCTTAGGGTTTCCAAGGCTGTGATCTTTATGTAAGCAGACTGCCACATCTTTCTCTCATGGAGCTGCTGGGTGAATTTGAACCACGAACCTGTCAGTTAGCAGCCAAGCACTTAACCACTGTGCCACCAGGGCTCTTTGATCCTCAAATTAGGGGATACTTTTGCACTTCTCAAAGTGCCTGTGATGAACCAGTAAGTTAAATATTACATTCATGAGCAGACAGAGTCTGCTATAGAGATATTTCTGGTAGTTTGATTTTTTGTTGTTGAAATATAGATGACATACAATAAACTGCATTTTTTAAGGTGATAAATTTGATAAGCTTTGACATAAGTATCACCCATGAAACCTATTACCACAGTCAAGATAGTGAACAAAATTGTCTTCCCCAAACGTTTCTTGTGTTCCTTTGTAATCCTTCCCTCTCTCCCCCCAGCCATTGATCTGATTTCTGTCACTACAGATTATTTTGCATTTTCTAGAATTTTATATAAATGGAATCATACGGTATATACTCTTCTCGTGGATTTTTTCATTCAGTATAATTATTTTCAGATTCATCCATGCTGTTACTATGTACTAGTTCATTTCTTTCTACTGCTGAGTAGTGGTCCACTGTATAGGTAGACCACAGTTTGTGTACACAGTCACCTATTGGTCGACGCGGGTTTTTCTAGTTCTGGGCTATTATAGATAAGGCTGCTGCGAACATTTGTATGAACATATGCTTTCTTTTCTCTTGAGTAAACATGTAGGAGGAGAATGGTTGGATCCTGTGGTAGGTGTATGTTTAACTTTTTAAGAGGTAGCTTTAATTTTTTCAGCTGATGCTCTGCATGTCATACAAATTGTGACATTACATTGTTTCACTTGTGTGTTCTAAAGCAATTCCACTAAACAGCATGATCCTAAAGCACTGATTTCTAACCTTCTAACTGCTGTTAAAGCTAGTGTTCTAGCTGTCTTCCCTCCTTCCCATTTTAAATGAGTGAGTTAAATTTTCATTGTAAAATATTTTATGCTTTGTGGTCCTTTGAAATGGCACTTCAGGAATTATGCTCACAAATAATTTGCATTTGCTATAAGACATACCTTTTTGAAAAGCAAGCATATTTTTTGTTGATGGTATTTTCTTTTAGTAAAGTATTGATAAGTTTTTTTTTTAAACATATCTTGGTTTTACTTAGCACCTTCAGTGAAGATTACAGCAGTTTATAGATCTTTCTGTAGGACTCTCCTGAGGTCTGAATAGTATCCTTACTTTTCGTCTGGACTAAACTCAGGTAAAATGAACCAGCTTAACCAACAACGAACAGCAGCTCAGTGGCAGAACCAGAAACAGATCCTAACAGTGTGTCTCTTCATAGCATGCTTTCCTACAACGTTTTTTTTTTTTTTATTGTACTTCAGGTGAAGGCTTACAGAACAAATAGTTTCTCATGAAACAGTAGTACACATATTGTTTTATGACATTGGTTAACAACCC
>NW_004444033.1:4528418-4553281 GCF_000243295.1 Trichechus manatus latirostris | reverse complement strand
GTAGTTTTCTTTGTATAGGTCTTTTACATCCCTGGTTAGATTTATTCCTAAGTATTTTATCTTTTTAGGGGCTATTGAAAATGGTATTGTTTTCCTGACCTACAACATTTTTTAAGGATAATTTTTAGTAAAATGTGTGTGTGTATATGTGTGTGTTTAAGCTCCTGGTATCCCATATAACTTATTTGATCTATTAAATAATAGACAATGACATAATAAAAAATCAGACGTTGTTTTGTTATAGTTGTTACTACCACATTCTGATAAATTACAGACATTTGAATTTACTATATTGTTGTAGATGTTCACGTGTATGTTGCTTAAAAAATTGTTAACATCTTATAACTACAGCTGAGACTTTTAGCTTGGCTAGCAAGAAAAAAAAAAATCCTGGTTTATGCCTGATTAGGTTGCCGTCAAAGACAAATATATTCAATGGTTAGACTTTATTTCAGTAGTCAGATACAGGAATGGTCTCCTGAGCGTGTATTTTATTTATAATTGTGGTAAATATATATGTAAGAGAACATTTGCCATTTTAGCATGTTTTACATGTCCAATTCAGTGACATTAGTGTATTGTGTTGTTCAACCATCACCATTATTCATTTCCAAATTTTGCTATCACCTTTTCTGAGCATGTATTATTTTCTAATTGCCAAAGTATAACTCAAGTGCATTGTAGAAACCTTTGAAAACAGAAAAGTCAGTGGGTACTTTTGAGAGGCAGTTGTTGCATTAGTTGTTCTCAACTAGGATGTTGCAATTGAGAATTGTTATATTTTTATGGGCAGGTACTATGGTTATTAGAAGGCATTGGTGGGGCAGTGGTAGAATTCTTGCCTTCCATGTGGGAGACCTGGACACCTTGCCAGTACACCTCATGTGTAGCCACCATCCGTCTATCAGTGGAGGCTTACGTGTTGCTATGATGCTGAACAAGTTTCAGCAGAGCTTCCAGACAAGGTGGACTAGGAAGAAAGATCTCTGGCGATCTACTCTCAAAAATCAACCAATGAAAATCCCTATGGATAACAGTGGTCTACGTTGTGCATGGGGTGGCCGTGAGTCAGGCCAACTCAATGGCAACAACACTATAGTTATTATAATTTTTTCTCTGTACCTCAACAGATGCTTGAGGAAGGTGGCCGGGGTGTTTGCAGGTGGGCCTTGTGGTGTCTGCCCACACCTGGCAGGACTCACATCCTCAAGAGCCAGGGGAAAACCCCACAGGACAGTCATGCTCTTGAGGGATGAAGGCTCCTTTTTGCCTTTACTTGCTTTTTAGGTAGCTAGGGCCTTAGGTAGGTGGTTTGAAGTTTAGGTGCTGCTGATCTTCTGACCTGGCTCTGCAGAGGAGTTAGAAAGAGTAGGATGCCTTGTGAAGGTAGAGACCTGGTTGGACTTTGCCCTTCTCAGGAAGGCGGGTATGGCTGGTGGGTCTATTTCTGGGCTCCCAAAAAGTGCCTGGAAACCATATTTAGGGATTTCAGAATTTATTTAATTGACTGGGAATGGAATCTTATGTCTTTTGTTCAACTTCTCGATTTCTAACTTTCAGAGCACTTTTAGAGAGGCATTATGTATGAAAGTAGGAAATTCCCTACATACGAAATTGTTATTAATGCTATAAATTATGCTTTCTCTTTTTAATATAAGGCAGTAAACTTCATGTGTTTATCATGTATATTCTTCAAGGTTTTTTAGATTGTAAAATCTTAGTTGAGGTAATATAAATAGAAAACCAGATACAAAGTGTGTGTCTGGTTCGTGTTACCTTAGAAGCAATCGGATTACCCCTCAGCTTAGTGAAAAATAAATTTGGTTTTCTCCAAATGGTGCTAATTAACTTTGGTTATCTGGATTTTGCTTTTCAATCAGTTGACTTTATATTGCATAGACAATTTCTGTAAGGTTGATTAATTCAGAGATTTTGGTTAGAGTCATGTCCCTAAGAGATCAGTAGGTGTAATATAGTTGATATATTGTTTTATGGTCTTAATTATAGACTGCTGGATGTTTAGTATCCCTTTGCTAATCTCTGAATCTAAATCTGTAAATAGTAAGTCTCCCTGGCAACAAAACTTGAAACTACGTAACCCTTTTTATTTCACTCCGGTGGAAAGAAACTGGGTTTGCTTTTTTTCATTAACAAATGGTCACTTTTATGGCCTTATGTTCCCATAACTGAATTGGTACATGGCTAGATCACTAGTCCAAACTGAGAGAGCCTACAATGAAATCATTCCATGATGTAGCTCTTGGACATTTTGGGTTTTGTTAGAAATTATATTTACATTCAAAAGGATGAACACAGACAACTGTGTTTTAAATGCTTGTAGTACTTTCTGACAGGAGTTTAAGCTCTTTATCTTAACTTGCTGACTGATTTTAATGTTGCTTTTAAGTGTACTTAAATAATTCTAGTAGAACATAATACATGTTTGATAACAGAATTATCAAGTCAACTGAGAAAAGCCCAGAGTTTGATAAGAGAAGTTGACATTATTAGCATTTGTTAACTTTACAGACTAAATTCATTAAATTCTCCAGAGCCACCATCTTGATAACAAAGAAAAAATCTTATATTTTGTCTTTCTATTCGCTTGTGTCCTTTGAGATTTAAAAAAAAAAAAGGCAAAATGTTTCTCTTTTAAGTTAGATTTGTTTTATGAGTGGAAGAAGGAGTGGGAGGAGACCTTAGAGTATGCTCAGTAGTCTAATGTTCTGCGTTGCTGCCCATTTCTCCTGTCAGTAAAGAAAGGGAGCTCTTGAATGCTATGACTTTGATTATGAAATGAAGACATACATTTGAGTATACCTGTATTGAGTCTTTTATGCTCTTGTGAACACTTACATGCTTTTATCTTTTCTTTCTACAGGCTCTTGGGTTAGAATAGGCACTAAGTTCCTTCTGCGAGTTGTTAGTATGATTTTACCCTTTCTTGAGATGTAGCACAAATGTAAAGCCATGATATACCAGAAAGACCAAACTAGTGTCTCATAAAGACTATAATTTTATTTTCATATATTAATGCATGTTTTCTGTTAATATTCTTAGCTTATACTTTTTGAATAATTTCTAGGAATCAAACAAGACAGTTAAACTCACTGACAGGAAAGTACCTTTAGATTAATTAAACACACATGCACAGAAACAAACAAAAAAATAAACCTCTGTGGAGAGAAGGTATCTCCAGACCCTTTATAGCATCTTACATTCAAACTAAATTAAAAAGTAGTAGTGAAGGCAGACCCTTTTTTCTAAGATTTTGAACATTAAACTATATTTACTTGGCCTCTTTCACTTTGTGCAGTTTGGCAGTTATTTATCAAGCTTGAATTTATGCTAAAACTGGGTAGTAGCTCACAGCTTTGTTATATGTCCTCTAAAAGTAAAAATAACTGGCTACACCTTAAATTTGTCTTAACTATGTTCAGGGAAGTCAGGCCAACTGGGCACCTGAGTTTCATGTTCTTTAGAGGTCCTGGTCTCTCCTTGCCTCTGAAGAATTTGTTTTTCTAAGCT
This sequence comes from Trichechus manatus latirostris, assembly GCF_000243295.1. Taxonomy (NCBI): domain Eukaryota; kingdom Metazoa; phylum Chordata; class Mammalia; order Sirenia; family Trichechidae; genus Trichechus; species Trichechus manatus. The sequence continues at coordinate 4,549,753 of NW_004444033.1, read as the reverse complement.
AGTTTTATTCGATCTGGTCAGTGTTTCAGAGATTCAGAAGCTGCTAACAGACAGTATTTTCTTGAAGTCCCTAGGTAGGGAGTCTAGAGGTTTCTATCACCCAGCATCCTCCGGTGCTCCTCAGACAGGTAGATGGGAGTATCCTTGCCCCCATGTGAGCTTAGTCTCAGGAATTGAGTTTCAGCCCCTTTGCTTCTAATTCAGAGAATAATTAATGAGATACCATGTCTACTTGTAATTATTCTCCTTTTTTTGTTGTTATCTGGTATATATCCTCAAGCCTTTGAACTGGATTATCTTAATTGACAGTAAGAGATACATGTCTTATCTACTTGCTTAATGGGAACTAGAATTAGAAATTCTATTTTTTATAGAATCAGAAATTAGCATATGACTTACGTGCTTTTTAATCAGGGCTTATTACTCATTTGAATGAATTGGATAAAATGTAATGATTTTAGTGTGTCGGTTCTGGATGTTTCATTTCTTAAATGTCATTCTTACAGTGTTTTGTCAGCTCTGATGAAGTTCTGATGACATATTATTTAAAGTTAAATTTTAGTAGGTATTCCACATGCATAGTCTAGTGGAAATACTAGTATTACAAAGCACTGGTTGCTTTCTGAGTATAAGAGCTGTTTAAGTGGAAATTAATAATTATATTCTCCACAAAAAATTAAATTTAAAAAAAGTAAAAAAAAATTATTCTCTCTAGACAATGTTGAATGCAGCTTTCAGTAAGTTTAAGAAAAACTAAAACTTCGCTGTACGGCTTCAGATTAGGAGAGAAAACTATGGCAACTTTGTTTTTATTATTGGTAGAAAAAAAAAGAGGCTAAGGTTGGAACAAGGAGACTACTTTTCACCTGTGACTTGTAAACTTGTAAAATCAGTTTCACATTTCTTATGTGAGAAATAGAATTAAAACAACCTATAGCCTAATAGGAGCCCTGGTGGTGCAGTGGTTAAGCGTTCAGCTGCTAACCAAAATTTCTTATCCACCAGGTGCTTCTTGGAAACCCTATGGGGCAGTTTTGCTCTGTCCTCTAGGGTTGCTATGAGTCAGAATCAACTTGATGGCAACGGGTTTGTTTTTTGTTTTTTTATAGCCTAATAATGTCTCAGTTAATTCTAGGATTAGAAGATTAATAAAGAAAAACTAAAAATGACTTAGTAGGTTTTAATATAAGGATCCCTGGTGGTGCAGTGGTTAAGTGCTCAGCTGCTGACCAAAAGATTGGCAGTGCAAACCCACCAGCCGCTCTGAGGGAGACAGACCTGGTGAACTGCTCCGGTAAAGATTACAGCCTTGGAAACCCTATGGGGCAGTTCTCCCCTGTCCTATAGGATTGCTGTGAGTTGGAATCAAGTCTGTGGCACACAACACAGGTTTTAATATAAGTGTCCTGGTATCTCTCTACAACAGTAGATGACATTGCGTCTTATATTTTTGGGGTGTCTGAATTGTGTATGTCTGTCAGTGAAAAAACAAGCCCTATAAGAGTGCCTGCTTTATGGAAGCTTTTATCAGGGTAGAATAGCAGCATGCTGTTCCTTTCAAAATCTTATATATTTATTTAATCACCTAAATTATATTTTGTTGTGGTTACCATGAGTAGGAATTGGCTTGATGATGTCTAACAGCAACAACATATTTTGTTGTTATTTAGAAAGTAAACTAAGGAGTGAGGGTGTAAATTCATTCAGTACTTAACATTTAAATATTTTACCCTTATTTCTTTCAATACTCTTCAGATATTTTTAAATACAACTTTTGCAAGAAATTTAGTTGCCAAAGTTTTTATTGATGTTTAAACTCTGAGTCTCTAGTGGATCAATTTTGGTTTGTGTTGTAGTAATCTCAATTGTTAGTCTTGAAACAGCTGAGCATGTATAAAAATTTAGATGCTTAATTTTGTAAAAGTTGGAATGATTTTATAAAAGATGACTTGGGCTATAAGTGGCTCTTCTCATTTTCTGTTTTTTGCCTTACTGCTTGATAGCATTTGACTTTTTAAAAAATAAGCTTTTTATGTTGGAGTAATTTTAGATGTATAGAAAAGTTGCAAAAAATAGTACAGGGAGTTCCTGTGCCTCATCCAATTTTTGTTACCCTTGATGTTGTTATTGTATATTATCATGGTACATTGGTCGAAACTAAGAAGCCAGCATTGGTACATTACTATAAATTAAACTCTAGACTTTTTTCCAGATTTCACCAATTTTTCCATGAATGTCTTTTTCCTGTTCCAGGATACTACATTGCGTTTAGTTGTCATGTCTCCTTCATGTCCTCTAGTTTGTGAGAGTGTCTCAGTCTTTCCTTATCTTCATGACCTTGATAGTTTTGAGGAGTACTGGTCAGGTATTTTGTGGAATGTCCCACAGAGGTGAAGGGCCCTTCTCATAATATCCACATGACATCACTTGATCCACCTGGGTAATGTAGTATTTGTTAAGTTTCTCCATTATACTACAGTGAAAGCTGTGAGAGCCGAAACTCAGTGGGACTGCCTTGTTTTTCTGGGCCTCACAACTTTTCTGCCTTTGACAGGGTGCAGTCTTACCTCTTCTCTGTTGCTTTGTAGTAGTGGAAAATATTTGAGTTTTTCTTCTCTGACAGATTTCCGTCTTACACAGGTTCCAGCTTTCTCAGGTTTTACTGTATTTTTCCCTTTCCGTACTCTTCTTTGGAAGCAAGCAAGTCACCAAGTCTAGCCCACACTCAAGGGGTGAGGGATTAAGCTCCACCTCCTGGAAGGAGGAGTAGTTTTTGACTTTTAATTATAACATATTAATGTGTTAATCCTTCTTTACATGGCTTTTGTACAGAAGTTACATTCCATTTTGAATGATGTGTAAATTGATGCTGCCTTTTTGGAAATAAGATGGTCAAGATGTGGTCTAGGAGCATACAGATTTGGTAGATATTTTATTTCCCAATTTGCATGACCAACTAAATTTTCCAAATTTGGCTGTTTTAGCTATGGAATAACATTTATATATGAAAACAAAGACAAACTTTGGATGAGTTGCAAAGATACTAGTTAAGAACCTCATAACTGAAGGAATTCTATAATTTTAAAAGAAACAGGAAGAGAACCTGGAGGTGGGATGGTAATAAAATGCTATTGGTATATACAAATATATATATTCTGTATATCTTCTTGTTTTTAAATAGTTGTATAATTAACTCGTCAGCTGCCAATTCTAGTGAAGGCTTATTATTTTGGCCCATAAAAACATTTATTCTGTCTTAAAGGAGTGTTATCTTTCAGTATTTTGCTACATTTTTTGTTTTCTTTTTAGCAGTTCTGTTTGTATTCTCAATGAAAATCTTTATACCTTGTTTTTCATCAGAAATTCAATTATTGTAGGAAGATTAGCTGAGTAGAACTTTACTTTTTCTTGACTTCAGGTTTTTCTAAGCAATTGAAGCTTAACTGCTTTAAATGAGAAACCTCGTTTACTTGTGTTAGTTTTTGGTATAAGTATTTTTATTTTAGCTAATGTTTTCTCCTTTCACCTAGGAATAACACTAACTGATTTTCATTTGATGGAAGTCTTCAAGTATATATAGTACAATGCTTTCTGGAGCAGGGTATATTTATAGTATATTGGGCAAGTGACCTCTGAAAATGTATTAAAATTTGGTCAAACCCATTTGGTTTCTAGGCTAAAAAGTTAAACCAAAGTGTTTATCTCTCAGGGGCTTTCTTGAAAATAGTAGAGAAGAAAGGTAAAATTGAATATCAATGGTAAATATCTTACTAGTTATAAATAGAATGGTAATAAACCCTTGAATTCGAGATTATAGAGGATAGTTTGAATTTATATGTCAATTCATGAGGACACTTGGGTTTTTGTGTGGTCTATAGGTCAGAAGTGTTTGTAACCAGCGATTTATTGGTTAGTAACCCTGGTGGTACATTTTTAGACCTTTGGCTTTAAATAATGCCAGCACCAGGGTGTCATGTAGGTGCTAGGAGTCAATAGTGTGACACTTAAAGCCATCTTACTGGCTAGATGACTCTGGGCAGGTGTGCAGCTGGTTCCTTGGATACCTCTGTCAACCCAGGTTTCCTTTGCTCATGCTCTTAAATTTGACTGCCCAGTGGGCAATTTTTTAGCGAACAGAGCTGGTACTATCTTAATGGTATCCAACTTTTCTAGATTCACTTTTGTACTTAAAAAAAAACTTAGTAGCCAGTAGTTAAATTCTATACTGCTGGTTCATTCTATACCTAAGTCTACCTTTCATATTCCCTGATACTTGCTCTCTGATGTGCTGTTTTTCATTCTAATACATCTCACACTTATTCTTGTAGCATCCCTGCTTTGAGAGTTTAGGACTCACTTTTTGTGGGCTACACAGATCAGTTGAAAGTGCTCAGATTGTAGAGTAAGTCCTTGTGGTGAGGAGTCTGGAGCTGACTGAGGTTTCTTAGACTCTTGTCCCTTGTAGCACACATTTAGATTTGCGTATGTACTAAGTACTCAGGAAACACCTGGTAAATGGATTAGGATTAATAACATACCACAGGGTTTTCACTAAGTCTTTGTGTCATTTCTGACTTGACTTTGGCACCTGTAATGGAAACAATATGGAAATGATGCAAATCTCTTCCTCAGATGATGGGACTTTGATTCTTTTATGCACAGATGCCTTTTTTGCCTTTTCATGTACACAGTTCATTTTTTGCATGTGCTGTGTGTATTTGTGTTCTGAAATTGTCCTAAACACCAGTACTTTAGTTTATTTAAATGCATTCTGTGTTGAGATTCTTTGCTGGTATTTAAGATCAAGGGAAATTATTTTATTTTTTCAAAGGAAATTATTGATTGTGCATCAGGGAAAGAAACAGCTGAACCTTCTGAATAATGGAATACCTTGAATTCATCCAAGTCATGGAGCTTATTAATACTTCATTTTATACTTTATAAAGCATTTCAAGATCCAGCTTGTAAATTCAGTGGTTCTCAAGATGGCTTTTACTGGCTAAAGATATGATGCCACCAACTTATTGGTCTGCTCAGGACTTCTTTGAGGACTTTTTATTTTTTACATTTCAGTCCTAATCTGTGAGAAGAGATTTAAGAAATGCTGTAACAGCTTATACCTTCTATAAAAATTTACATGTGGGCTACTTTTAGTTGCTCAGAATAATGGGGAAAATACTTTAAAATGGCCAGATATTTTAAATTTCATTTTACAGATGACAAAACTGTGAGGTTTAGGATAAATGACTTGCCCAAAGTCATAACACTATTAATTGCTATACAGTGGATCAAAACAAAGTCTTTTTGGCTCTGAAGCTGATGTTTTTTCCACTAACCATATCATATTGCCTCTGATTTAAACTGTATACACATAGGTATAGATTTTTGTGTGTGTGTGTTTGTGTGCGCTTGATTAAGGAGGAACAGGTTTTTGCTTCTTAGGGTATTGGCAAATTCTTTAATCGTTTGAACCCTTTAACATAGAGGTTCCAAAGTGTGGCCTGCAGACCCTGGGGATCCCCAAGACACTGTCAGGAGGCCTGTAAGATCAGAAGTAGTTTCATAATAATGGTAATTTCTTATTTCCCTTTTTGCTGTGTTGACGTTTGTTCTGATGGTGCAGAAGCAATAGCAGGTAAAACCATTGGAACCTTAGCATAAATCAAGGCAGTGACACCAAAATCATATTAGTCATCATATTCTTCACCACTGTGCACTTAGAGTTTAGTGTGTGTGTGTGTGTGTGTGTGTGTGTGTGTGTGTGTGTGTGGTCCATCTAAGAATGTCCTTGATAAAGGAGTAAAGATGATTAATTTACTAAATTTGACCCTCAGGTACATGTCTTTTTGGTATTCTGTATGACGATGAACTGGGCGATACACATAAAGCACATGTGCTGCATACTGAAATGTGATGATTGTTTCCAGAAAAAGCATTTGTTGGATTTTGAGTTGCCAGCTGAACTACCTGCTGTTTTCATGGAATACCATTTATACTTGAAAGTATAACTGAAGATAAACTATGATTATTCAGACTTGGGTGTTTGGCAGACATTTTCTCAAAAAGGAACAAAGTGAGAACGCTGCTTCAGGGAAAAGAGCTGACAGTATCCATTGCCAGTGATAAAATCCGAGACTTAAAATGAAAATTAGTATCTTTGAAAACGTGTATCTGCCACCATGTTCTTGACACTTTTCTGGTACTTAGAGATATTTCTGATAAGGTCAGTGGTGGCATTACATGTGATTTTTGTCTTTTTTTGTACTTTAGATGAAGGTTTACAGAACAAACTAGTTTCTCATTAAACAGTTAGTACGCATATTGTTTTATGACATTGGTTAACAACCCAACGACATGTCAACACTCTCCCTTCTCGACCTTGGGTTCCCTATTACCAGCTTTCTTGTCCCCTACTGTCTTCTAGTCCTTGTCCCTGGGCTTTTGTGCCCCTTTAGTCTCATTTTGTTTTACGGACCTGTCTAATCTTTGGCTGAGGGGTGAACCTCGCAAGTGACTTCATTACTGAGCTAAAAGTGTGTCCGGGGGCCATATTCTCGGGGTTTCTCCAGTCTCTTGTCAGGCCAGTAAGTCTGGTCTTTTTTTGCGAGTTAGAATTTTGTTCTACATTTTTCTCCAGCTCTGTTTGGGACCCTCTATTGTGATCCCTGTCAGAGCAGTCAGTGGTGGTAGCTGGACACTATCTAGTTGTACTGGACTCAGTCTGGTGGAGGCCACGGTAGTTGTGGTCCATTAGTCCTACATGTGATTTCTTTGATGTCTGATGAAGATTGTCAACATTTGGAAGAGCTGTGTAAGTCAGTAAACCAATGTATTCCAAATTATCAACGCATACTAGAAAATCATGGCTTGGATAAAAGGTCCATTCAAAATGCAGGGCAGACCCATGGATTTTATATAACAGTATAAAAAGTTCATTGGTAGGATTTCATATTGCAATTAGCCTTTAGAAAACTACCAGTTGTCATGTTTTGTTGGTAGTATCAATGAAGAATGTCCACAATTATCTGAAAAGGCTACTGAAGTACTCTCTCTTCCAGGTAATTCAGAATAACACAGTGTAGCCAACTGAATGCAGATGCAGATATGAGAATCCAGCTGTCTTCTTTTAAGCCAGTCATTAAAGATTTGAACATCGTTTAAAAATGTCATTCTTATTAAATTGTTTTTAATTATTTTTTCATAAAAATGATTTCTGTTAACAGGTATTATTGCTTTTACATAAACTAATACTTTTCATTTCTGATACGATAAGTGTTGATAGCTGTAACCCATGTAGATAAAAGTTCTTTGGGGTCCTTAATTTTTAAGAGTGTAAAGGGTTGTTAAGACCAAAAAGTTTGAGAATCACTAGTGTAACAAATGTAGGTTGGAAGAGAAATTGTAATGTTGTTATAAAGTCTCTAGGACAGGCTTTATTATTACCTGGCATAATGTTTAGCATAATAGTAGGCTCTTTAATAAAATCAGATTGAATTGAATTATATAGTAAACCATGTAAATACACATTTAGCCAAGAAGGGAAATTGGTATTGTGTGAAGATGATGAGTATTTTTATGTTAGTAAAGAATGTCAGGTTTACATCTTATTTTACAGATTCTAAGGCACACATTGTTTGCCACATCTTAACATCTTTGGAACTGGGATGTCTTACAACCGGTGGCAAGTCACAGTAACAGCTTTTTTCTTTCTTGGTGATACTTAAAATAATGGTGTTTCGTAGGTTTGGTGATGTAGGGTAGTGTCTTTTTGCATGGAGAGGAGAAGGAAACACATTGGATAGCAGTTCAGTTCTTGGGCTACAGGATATGTTGCATTGACTGTTATTCTTATCAGGCACCAAGTTGACTCCAGGCAGTGGACAATGGCCCATTGTTGAAATATTCCATTCTTGAAGCAATTATCTTTATTCCAAGCCAGAAGACTAGAGTCCAGTGCCGGCTTTAAGGCTTTTAAAATAAAAGATAAAACTGATGTAAATTTTTTTTTTTTTAAATAGGCAAAACCTTTTGTTTTTGTATGTAACCAGATTGGGTGGTGGGAACATAACAGTAAGTATTGAGTTATTCCCATTGCTGTTGTAAAGCAGGCCTCGGGAGGTCTTATGTGTAGCTCTTGGAAAAGGGGTGAAGAATGGCAGAATTAAAATTCTTGGCTCTGCTGTTCAGAGACTGTGAGGCCTTGGCGCTTTGACTTCCTTCCTGGGTATCTGTTTGCTAATCTATAAATAAGTTGGCTTAGATGATCTATAAGTCTTTTCCAACTTGAATATTCTGATTGTATCTATAGACACAACTGTGTGTGTATATATTTAAAATATAGATCTTCACAGCAGTATGCATACCTGGCATTGCCTCTTAGGGAACAGAGAATTGAAAATAGCTTTACAAGATAAATTTTAAATCTTACTTATCTTTAAAGATAGATACGGGTAATAAAAGTAAATACATTCTGCATTTATTACCTTCTTGGTGTGAATTTTTACTAGATTTTTTTAGAAGTACAGAGTACAAAGCCCTTGACACCTTCATTTCTGGCTTTGAAATATGGCAGTAAAATTGTTGCTTCATATTTAGAAACCTGCATTAATGTTAAGTTTGAGCAGGAAAAGCTTCTCTCATGCCAGTAGTGAAGAGTCATTGTTACGCTTTCATTCCTAGAAATGGATCCCTGGAAATTGTGGAAGAATTATGAAAGTATAATTATTAAAATGCTATCCAGAGTTAACTGTTGTTAAAACTTGTTGCCTTTGAGTCGATTCCAGCTCATAGTGACCCTGTAGGTCAGAATAGAACTGCCCCATAGGGTTTCCAAGGGTGTAATCTTTACGGAAGCCGACTGCCACATCTTTTCTCCCGCTGATCGGCTGGTGGATTCGAACCACTGACCTTTCAGATAGCAGCCCAGTGCTTTTACCAGTGTGCCACCAGGGCTCCTAGCGTTAACTCATCATCTGCTTTATTAAGAATTCAAATGCTTTATTTACCACGTTCAAGTCAAACTTTGACCAACTCCAGGAATGAAGCAGTTGTTGTTATTACAGACAGTGGAATTATGACAAGATGTTATGGTCCCTGTCTGGTGATGCAGACCAGCCAAGTTAAAAATGCCTTCTGATTGTGGCCTGCAAGTGTATCTCTTCACTTTTTGTTTCAGAAGAGGGAAACTTGTGGTTCCCGTGTGTGTTATTTTAGTTTTTTTTTTTTCATACAAAGTACATCTAGAAAAGGCAGCATGGTTTAGTAGATGGGACAAGGCCTTTGTTAGAATTCTTTCAAATAATTTTGTAATTTCAAGCCAGTACATTTCTCCTTCATTTTTGTTCCCTGATCCCTGGTGTCATGAGCAGTGGATTTCAGAATGCTTCCATGTTTTAGAACCACACCTATCTAATATCAGTCACCTTGTTGTTATTACCATCGAGTTGGCTCCTAGCAACCTCGTGTATAACAGAACGAAATGTTGTCTGGTCCAGCGCCATCTTCATGATTGTTGGTATGTCTGAGTCCATTATCAGTCGTCTTAGATGTCTGTAATTGGTAATTGGGGTATTTTAATTACTAGCTAAGAGCAAGGTGTTAAATAATAGGTCAAGTTCTTTTACCTAAACTTGCCTTATTAGTTGGAAGTGTTGTGATTGAGGATGTTGGTTATCAGTTTTATGATTTTCTAAATTACTACATAAATTCTAATCACATAAAAACTGTCTCAGCTTGTTCAGTAGCAAAGAGGGCTGCTTTAAATTATGATTAATAATATTGCAGAACCTATTCTAGGTTGGCTGCAATTTTACTGGTTAAAGTATAGTGATAGCCTTTTAAGTTGGCCATGTAGTAGATCTTTCCTTTCAGCTGCCACATTTCTATGGTATAACCAAACTAAAAATGCAGGTAAAACTTCATTTTATTCTGGAAGCTGGTTGATATAGGAAAGTGGAAAAAATAGTATGGACTGAATAACAAATATATTGCCATATTTGCTTTAGCACATATATTTTTAGTTGAACCATTTGAGAGTGAGTTGCAAATATCGTAAGACTTCATCCTAAATACTTTAGCATGCGTCTTTGAAGAATAAAGACTTTTCCTACAGGAATAATTCCATTTATTATCATGTAATAGCTGTAGATGAGATAATTCAAATAGTGAGATTTTTAGTTTAGCCATTTTCAGAGGAAAAAAAACATATTCTTACTCTTTAAACAATTTAATAACAATATTAGAAGGGTAAAGTTAAAATGCCAAAAAGATTGCTTTAAAACCCATGGTATCATAGTGGAGGAAATATTTTTCATAGATTCTAGGAATCTGTAGACTCAGCTATTAAAATACATTGCCGTTGAGTCGATTCTGACTCCCAGCGACCCTGTAAGACAGAGTAGAACTGCCCCGTAGGGTTTCCAAGGAGCAGCTGGTGGATTCAAACGGCTGACCTTTGGGTTAGCAGTCAGCCTCTTAATTGCTGTGCCACCAGGGCTCCCAGCTATTAAAAGTAGGGTTTAAATTTGCTGCTATAGCTGTACGTTTTTAAAAAATTCAGCAATTTATGTGGATTATACTTGAAGTGGATCCATATTCATTGAATTTATTTTTAAAGTAGAGTGACCACATGAAGCTTAGATTGGCATTCATTGTACGTGAGTTTGTTGTATACAAACTGCAGAAATAGAATACATTTTAGTAGAATTTCAATTGGCTATAATTCTTGGAATAGATTCCTTGGATTAGGAGAAACCTTTTTTATCTGAATTGATATTAAAACCTTTCTAAGATAAATTAGCCCATTTTTCTGCTCTTAGGAAATGTACAATGGTGATGTGATTGGACCCTAAGGATTAGAGGCCAGAGACAGTATGCAGTCAGCCTAACATGATGATAATCATAGTGCCTGCGGCTGAGGGTCATCGCACCAGTTAAGTGAGACTGTGTACACAGTGGTTAACACACTGTCTGATACATAAGCACTCAAATTTAACCTTTTTTTAGAAGCATCACTGTGGAATATGTATTGATTTGGAGTGATAGATATCAGGACAGATTTTAAAAGTTGGTTTTTTTTTGGACGTGTGTTCTAGTCATTTGCTCGTTTAAAAATGTTTTTGAAATGATTAAATATTTTGAGCACAACAACAAATCAGATAATGATAACGGAACAGTAGCCATTACCCAGGTTTGTCATGTCTTAACATTTTATGTTACTTGTTTCAGGAAGTATATTTTTTAAAGAAATAAGACCTGAAGTTATAGTAAAGCCCCCTGTGAAACCTTCCCATGTTTCACTCCCCTCTCTGTTTATGAAGTAGAGGTAACTGTCTCTTGAATTATCATTTTCCAGTCTTATGGGTTTGGTTCTTTTTCTTTTTTTTTTAACTTTCTTATACATGTATGTATCCATAAACAATATGTAGTATTGTTTTGCATGTTTAAATAAATGGTATCATCCATATTTTTTTTTATTCTTTTTGGTTCAGTAATATTTTTGAGATTTACTGATGTTGATACAAGTAGCTCTACTTTGCTTGTTTTTAACTCACTTATAATACATTACTTGCATGTATCATATTTTACTTATGCATTCTGTCCATGGTTATTTGGGTTATTTCCACAAGCCACAGTAGAACTTTACGTTTAGACCCAGTACACATACGTGTGTGTATGTATTATGGCAGCTGTAGTTTTATGAAAAAACATTTACTCATACAATGTGAGAAATAGCCCTTGATATACATGTTTTTTCATTAAAAAAAAGGTGGTGGTGAGAACCTACATTTGAAAAATAATGGTGTTATATATATGTATTACCTGAAGCAGAACTGCTGGTCTTAATGGTGCAGGTCTTCAGCTTTGTTGGAAATGAAAACATTACTCTTCAGAGTGGTTATACCAAATGTACACTCCCATCAGCAGTATGAGAGTCACTCTGTATTCATATCCACACCAGCACTTGTGCAGTCTTTTAATATTTGCCAGTCTGATGGATGTGAAATGAGAAACTCAAGTGTTTTCTCAGTTTATTTTCTAATCAAATATTTGAGTGTTTTCTCTTTGTAGATCCTTTAAAGCAGTAAAGATGCTACCAAGAGAAGCAAGACGTGCCATCTGTACTCTAGCAAAGTTGCATTCTAGGAGAGAGAGGTGAACTTTGTCAACCTATGCATGGTAAAGGGACACAGAGGAGGGAGTGAGATGTGCAGCCCACTTAGGGGATGGGGGCTCTTGGGAGAGATGAAGCTTGCTTGGACTTGAAAGATGAGTAGGCATTTTTAGACAGCAGTGGAGTTGAAGGACATTCCAGATGGAGAGGAACGGAGTAGGCAAAGGCGTAGAGCCGTAAAACCACATCATTCAAAGAACTTGATGAATGTTTCTGACTGTACACAGGGTCCCACGATTGGTGAGGTGAAGCGTTGGGCAGAGGGGAGAGCAGAGACGTGTAGGTGGGCTCAGGAGCTTTATGCTGCCGGCGTCGAGTCACTGCTGAAGGTTTTAAGCAGGGTATTAACAGGAAATTATTTTTAAGTCTAGGGATGGATTCTAGTGTTTTAAAGATGATGGCAGATCAAGTTTTTGTTTTATTTTGTTTTAGTCTCAAACTCATTAGTTTGACACTTGTTTATTATTGCCCATTTGAAGTAGATAATAGAAAGTGTTATTTTCCCTTTGAACTGCAGTTGGTCATTTGCTTCCTAAAATAGGATAATTGTAGCCTATCATGTGACACATTTGATGTCATCCGTGCTCCTTGGTTTTAAGTAGGACAGCAGATGGTCTTCACAGGTATTTTCTTCTATTGTCAAACAAGAATAGGTGTAGGTTTGTTGTACAGAGTTGGCAATTTTAAGAATTTGTATTTTTGGACATCTGTTACAAAGATATTTACAGTCTTTGTCTCTCACCTTTGCTACACCATAGTATGAACCTAATGGAAAGAACTTCTTTTAGAAAGTTCAGGGTGCCTGTTGTTAAATCAGCTGTCTGTTGTGATGATGCTGTGAGTAGATCTCTTTGGGGTCCTGGGTTCTCTTGGTGCTCTGAGCTGCCAGTCCTTCTTAAGGGGAAATTTTTGTCTTGTGTAAGGCATGAAAAGTTGAGGCCTACCAGCACCTAATATAATAGAGGCAGTTTTAGAGAACAGGTTGGAGAGAGTTGTATTTGGAAATTCGTGATGCCTTAAAGAATTAACAACCATTAAGCATGTAGACCAGAGCAGGAAGCAGTTGTTGGTGTGCAGGTTTGGTGTTAGCTTTTGGTGATAAGCCTCCCCCTGCGTTAGTTAGTTCAATGGTATGCTGTTAGATGTTGGACAACACTGAGCCCTGGGTTATATTTGCATAAATGTTATTTTTATATTAGGAGAATCCTATACTGGTAGATTAACTTTTCTGAATCTTAGAGTTTCCTAGCTACTTGATATTTTAAAAATAATACATGTTGCTCCATGATATCTTGAAAATAAAGGCTTTTTATTAGTTTGAGAACCGTGCTTGAGATTGAAAAAACTAGACAGAAGCGCGTGTTGCCCAGTATCCCTGCTTGTTCCCTTTCCTCTCAGAAAACCCCAAATGTTGATTCTCTCTGGCTTGTCTGCTGTCACCCACCCGGCCTACAACATGCTCACGTATAAGCACCTAACAGTTGCAGAAGGGGTAGGGACGTGAGGGTCTGTCCTCAGGTAGAGGCTAAAACCAGCTGTACAGTTAGTTATTTCTGACTCATGGTGACCCCATGTATGTCAGAGTAGAGCTGTGCTCCATAGGGTTTTCCATGGCTGGTTTTTCTGAAATAGATTGCCAGACCTTTTTTCTGAGGCATCTCTGGGTGGACTCGAACCTCCAACCATTTGCACCACCCAGGGACTCCAGGGTAGGGGCTAGAAATGTTTTGTTGTTGTTGTTTTTAAATAATAATTTATTGTATTTACAGAGCAAATTAGGTTTCTTTCAACAATTTTTATACGAATTGTTCTTTGCCATTGGTTACAATTTCCACAATGTGTCGGCATTCCTATTATTTTCATTTTGTTGTTCTGTTTCCATTAATCTAGCTTCCTTTCCCTCACTGCCTCGTCTTTGCTTTTGGGTAAATGTTGACTGTTTGGTCCAATATAATTGATTGTTTAAGGGAACACATTACTTAACAGGTGATACTGTTTATTGTATAAGCCACTCTATTATTTGGCTGAAAGGTGACTTCCAGAAATAGCTTCAGTTCTGGATTCAAAGGTTATCTTAGGGCGATAGTCTCAGGGGTTCCTCTAGTCTCTATCAGTCAGTAGGTCTGGCCTTTCTTTAGGAATTTGAGTTTTGTTCTACATTTTTCTCCCATTCTGTCCAGGACCTTCTGTTGTGTCCCTGGTCAGAATGGTCAGTAGTGGTAGCCAGGCATTGTCTAGTTCTTCTGATCTCAGGTTAGAAGAGGCTGTGGTTCTTGTGGGCTGTTGGTCTCGTGGACTAGTTTCTTCTTTGAGTCTTTGATTTCCTTCATTCTCTTTTGTTCCATAAGCGTAGAGACCAATAGTTGTATCTTAGATGCCTGCTGACAAGCTTTTAAGACCGCAGATGCTGCTCACCGACCTAGGATGTAGAACATTATGAGCTATGTTATGCCAGTTGACTAAATTGTCCCCTGAGATTATGGTCCCAAGCTCTTTAACCCAGTAAACCAATCCCGCAAGTTGTTAGTATACGTCTAGGAAGCCTCTGTAACTGTGCCCCCATGTGCTTTGTTATATATATATGGATATATATACAGCACACACAAACCTGTGTGTATGTCTACAGATACACCTATGCATGTGCATTTACTCACATATACCCTCCTATACACATATATGCATCCATGTCTGTCTGTGTAACCACACACATATTTTTTGGTTGTTTTTACTTTTGTTGCAAAATTGTATATAACATTTACTGAAATTGTGCCTTTTTCTTGTGTACTTCTTAGTGTCTTTATGTCCCTTGATCAAAGGGGCTAGAAATGTTTTGTTTACTTCCTGCCTTTAGCGAATGTAATACATGTTAACACCTTGGCAGCTGAAGTCCCACAGGATCAGTTGGATACAAGGTGACTGTTCTAAAATAAACAAAATGAAACAGCATTATCTTGAATTTCGGCAACATGTGCAACTGAGCAAAGCGGACTTTTGCGGGTGGTTTGGCCATTAGCTGTGAGCACGCTAGGAGTGTGTTTAGGCAGGTGGACAGGATGTTCTCTGTGTCCTGTGTAACCTTGAGGCCTTGCATCCATTTCCATTTGCCGAGGAGTGAAGTGTGAAACAGAAAGGCTGCTTTCCTTCCCCTCAGTTTTCAAACAAAAGCCAGGCTTGTAAACCTGAATTAGATTGCAGCGCCGTGCTGGGGAGCATGGCTCTGGTCCTGGATTTGATTTTTGGTGATTTTTTTTTTTTTAAATTCTGTTAGAACTTGAGCATTGCTAAATGGTTTTAAGAAAAAATAAAGTGAGGAAGAAAACACAAGGAACATTAGCTACTTGGTATGCACATTCTGTAGCAAATGTCCAAGAAATTTAAAGCGAATCTGTTAAGGTCTGTATAAATGGAGTGGGTGGATTTCTGTGGTGGGTATCTATCTGAAGACTATTTTCCTGTTTTTCTTAGACACCCCTTGAATTGGATGTTTGATGGCAGAGGTCTTCTGTTAAAGCCAGTTATATTGTCCATTAAAACTTTGTGCTTCGGATCTTAGAGTCCTGGAATAAATAAAATTATGTGCCTGTTAAAAAAAGCTAAGTCATTTGAAGAAAAATTAACAGGTGCAGGAATATGAGCCATTTGAAAATTTAAATGCATCTGAGAAAATCCTCCAGGAGTCAGAAGGTTTTATGGATTCCTTCAGACTTACCATTAATAATTGAACTTGGTGTGAAAAGCATATTTTAGCTGAATGGAGTTAGGAGGCTAGAAAAAGTCAAGCAGTTTTTTCTTGTAGGTTATCTTTGCATTGTCTTTGGTCTGTCTCTAGACCTTCAACTTACAACTTAGGGGAACAGACTGTAAGTTTCCTAACATTTTTATGGCTTTTGAGTTGGGTGTGCTGAAAGGTAACTGCATGTTGGGGGGTTCTTTTGAAAGGCAGATGGATTTAGGGTCTTGGACCACTGTGAGCCAAGCTTGTGTTGTTTCTGCTTTGGTTCTGGGTTGGGCACAGGTGCAGCAGACTGCCTTAGAAGGAAAAGTTCTACCTCCAAACAGATGCCTTTCTGTTTCAGTGTTTCTTTCCTGGTGCTCTGAAAACCATATGTGGGAAAATAGCCCTGTTCAGTTTAGAGGTTAAAGGTGTTACCTGCCTGAAAGCGTCAGTTGTTGTTATGTGCTGTCAAGTCGGTTCCAATTCATAGTGACCCTACGTACAACAGAACGAAACATTGCCTGGTCCTGAGCCATCCTCACAATTGTTGTGATGCTTGAGCCCATTGTTACAGCCACTGTGTCAGTCCATCTTCTTGAGGGTCTTCCTGTTTTTCACTGACCCTCTACTTTCCCAAGCATGATGTCCTTCTCCAGGGACTGGTCCCTCCTGATAACATGTCTAAAGCAAGTGAGACAAAGTCTCGCCATCCTCACTTCTAAGGAGCATTCTGGCTGTACTTCTTAAAGACAGATTTGTTCATTCTTCTGGCAGCCCATGGTATATTCAGTATTCTTCACCAACACCGTAATTGAAATACATCCATTCATCTTCAGTCTTCCTTATTCATTGCCCTGCCCTCACATGCATGTGAGGCAGTTGAAAATACCAGGGCTTGAGTCAGGCGCACCTTAGTCCTCAAAATGACATCTTTGCTTTTTAACACTTTAAAGAGTTCTTTTGCGGCAGCAGATTTGCCCAATGCGGTGTGTCTTTTGATTTCTTGACTGCGGCTTCCATGGATGTTGATTGTGGATCCAAGTAAAATGAAATCCTTGACAACTTCAGTCTCTTCTCCATTCATCATGATGTTGCTTACTGGTCCAGTTGTGAGGATTTTTTGTTTATGTTGAGGTGTAATCCATACTGAAGGCTATAGTCTTTGATCTTCATCAGTAAGCGCTTCAAGTCCTCTTTGCTTTCAGCAAGCAAGGTTATATCATATACATATCACAATTTGGTATTAAAGTTTAAGGCTGCAGATGAAGAAAACTTTACACCATTTAGCAAAATGGAGCCACTCCACCAGTTTTTGCCTCTAAGGAATGTGTTTCTAGAAGCTATACATCCCACCACTTCTTTAAAGTTGTAAAAGTTAATTTCATAGCCTCAGGGAAAATTGTTGCTGGCCCTGACTCAGACTGGAAGTTGAGGTGATGAATCTGGTTCATAACTTAATCAGATAAAGCTCTTTATTGAGTGCTTACTATGTGCCAGACACATCAAGAACAGTAGGAACGGCTGACATTTGAGTGCAGTGTTGCCAAGGCTTTACGTATCTTACTAATCCCCAAAGTGACCTGGAGAGGCAGGTACTATTGTAGGTACCATTTTTCCTGTTTTACAGGTGAGAAACCTGAGGCTTAGGTCCCAATCTCAAGCCAGATGAGTTGCAGAGTTGGGAGATCAACTCAGGCCACCTGACTCCAAACCACTAAACACTACAGTATAATATTGATAATTCCCTGAAAGGTCTGGCAAGGAGGGTGGTCTTACTTCCCCCAGGGAGCAGCATCAGAGAAGATAAATAATTTATTGTCATAAACAGCTGGTATTGAAACCAGGATTCAAACCTGGGACAGTTTGAAGGGTAAGTGTGTGTTCTTTCCGCTGAGTGGATCATATTAACTCTTGGGGTACATTACTGTAATATCTGATTTATAGAGACCTTTTTTATTTCTTGTGTTGGCTGCCCTCAGTTTGTAGAGGAGGTTGTTTAAAAAGTTCATTTGTGAGGTGGTTGTTTGGAATGCCGAATACATTTTCTGCCGGCAACAGTGCTGTACTTGGTGGCTGTTCTAGGCTGTCTGGCCAGAGCCTTTGGTGCACCCTATATGCTTTACCTCCTGAAGCCTGTGACACCAGCCTGGGTTCTAAGACCTGCACAGAGTTCACGGAGGAACAGAAGCAGATCGTGTCCCTAGCTGTTTCTAGATTCTGTTAGTCTCTTTACAGATGTTATCTCGTTTGGTGTGGGTAACACTGTAAGGCATGGGGTTGTGGTTAAGCATAGAGGCTCTGAGGTCAGACCAGGAGAGCTGAGGTGAGGCTGTAGCCTCTCTCAGGCTCAGTTTCCTCATCTGTAAAATAGAGGGGATTGACTTTCCTCATGGGTTATTGTGTGGCTTGAATGAGACAAATGCGCATTAGGGGTCTGACTGGTATCTGGACGTGATAGGTGCTCAAGAAACAATGGCAGTGGTGGTGGAGGTGGTGGTGACTTACTCTGCTGTGTGTCCATCTGTTTTATTGCCAAAGCTTTTCGCAGACTGTGGGTGGAACATTCTGAGCTGGATATGAGGTCAAGTTTGGGAGTACCTTTATTTTGTATTCACCTACAAACCAATAAATTGGCTTGTAATTTAAATACTGTATCATCAAATTATGTGTTGTAAATTTTGATATACTTTTTAGACCTGGACGTTACTTGGAAATACACTTGACTGTGTTGAACAAAATTATTAAGGATTGAGCCTAAATTATTTTATTTTATTTTTTTTTATTGTACTTCAGGTGAAGGCTTACAGAACAAATAGTTTCTCATGAAACAGAAGTACACATGTTGTTTTATAACATTGGTTAAGAACCCCACAACGTATCAACCCTCTAACTTTTCAACCTCTTTTTTTTGTTGTTGTTGTTGAGAATACACATAGCCAAAGATACATCATTTCAAAAATTTCTACATGCACAGTTCAGTGACATTGACTACGGATTGAGCCTAAATTTTGATGAATGTCTTCGACGTTAACACATTAACTGCTTTTATAAGCCTTTTAAATTTTCGTTGTATTTAAAATGTATTTATACTTTTTCTTTTTGCTTCTAAGGTGGAGAAACTGAGGTAGGAAGTAGGGATGAGCTTTGCCTAGGGGCTTTTGGCTAAAGTAGGGCTAAAGGGCCGGATAGTAAATACTTTAGGCATTGTGGATCATATGGCCTTTGTCCACTGCTCACCTTTGTCCACTGCTCACCTTTGCCCACTCCATCTTCTCTTGTAGCACGAAGGCAGCCATAGACAGTATGTAAATGCATGGGCTTAGTGTGTTCCAATAAAACCTTGTTTACAAAAACAGACGGTAGGCCATAGTTTGCAGATCCCCAGACTAAAGGAACATTCTCATTTTTTCCCATCTGAAAGCCCTGCCTGAGTCCAATATCTCCCTCTGCCCATTTATTAAAGGTTAGTTTTTCCTTGGGCTTCCTCCTTAGCCCTTGTTTCACAGCGCACATCCTCGGATGAGCTCATCCTTTCTGGTAAACTGATTCCTATATTTGCATCTTCAGTTGAGTTGGTTCCCAAACTCCACCTTGGGATAGCTGCTGCCCTCCAAACATCTCTCCAAGAACATCCCAACAGGCCCTTAAAACAAGTCCAGTCCTGAATTCAGTACTTTAGCCCCCAAACTCAGGCTGCAGTCTGTACTTTTGTTTTTGGTTAACTCATCTGTTGCCCAAGTGAGAAACCTGGGTGTCCCCTAACTCCTCCCTTAACCTGTTTGTTCTGCCCCCCTCTCTCCACTCCTCCCACCACTGCTTCCTTCAGACGTTCAGCATCTTACCTGGACTGTTGGAAATAATCTCTCCTCTCAGGGCTCTTGGCATCTAGTCCCTCTCTCCTTCCAGTCTGCTTTTCGTTTTGCTGCCAGAGTGATCCTATTTTTAGTATATCTGATCATGCCACTTCCTGCTTAAAACCCCTCTGTTCTTCAGCCCCTGTGGTTTGCAGCCTAACCTTTATGTCTTGGTATATAAATCTCTTGGTTAGAGAGGTCCCAGAAGCCCCTCCCTACCTGTAGGTCCCGATGTAGTGCTGTGCCCACCCTCCAGTGCACTGGCCTTCCTGAAGTTCACTTCCCAACTGCTGTAAGTCCTTTTGTCTTCTGGCTAACGTTGTTTATTCTTCCCTATTCATCTCAAGCTTTGCTTCTTCCTCAAAGCCTTCCTTGACACCCCATCGTCCGTATTGGGTCTAATGCCTCTCCTGTCTCGCTGTGTGCGTTAGCGGCACCCTTTGTTTCCCCCTCAGAGAGCAGCTACCACCTTATCATCGGCTGTTCTAGTGGCTCTTGCTTTCACCTCTACCAGGTTGCTCCTTGGAGGACAGATCCCATGTCTTTTATCCGTTTGTCCCCAGCTCCGAGAACTGTACATTGTACGTTAGGGCTTGGACATTTTGAAGAGTGAAGGGAGAATGGTAAAATATTTATCAGCAAAGAGGTAGGACCACATGTACACTTTTCTTTCCTTTTTTGAGGGTTAGTATTCTACTCTTCAGGGGAATTAAGAGGCTAAGGTAGTTGCAAAGCAAAGGGATATCCTTGTGCCAGGGTCTGTGGTACAAGAATGCTTAGTGGACAGGCCTGGACCTCAGAACTGCCCCCTTGTATGCTGTTCACGGCCTGCCAGCTCACTCCCTAGAGCAGTGTTCTTAATGTGGGATGTAGATCAGAAGCTCTTCGAGTGCCTCATCAAAATACACTGATGAATACCTACCTCCTCCCCCCAGTCACTAATGGGGCAGGAGGGTGTCGACACCCTGGTAATTCTTATATGCATAAATGTTTCTTCTTCCCATTTCCAATCATATTTTCCACCCCGCATTTTCTCCTTGTTCCTTATATTACTTAGTTCTTCTTGACCATTCTTCCTGTTTCCCTTCCTGTTAGAGGTTCAAGTAATGAAGGTATAGAACTCAGTGCATTTTCTAGTGGAAACATTGGTGTAGATGAGGATTAATATTGTAAAGGTAAGATAGTGTACCTCAGTACAAATGAATTAAATGGGGTCTTATTTCTGAGAAATTACATTCTGACGTAACTTTTTAAAAATTTTTTATTTTTTTTAATTGTACTTCAGATGAAGGTTTACAGAACAGTTTCTCATCCAACAGTAGTACACATATAGTTTTATGACATTGGTTAACAACCCCACGACATGTCAACCCTCTCCCTTCTCTATCTTTTTTTTTTTTGGTGAAAATATACATAGCCAAAGATACACCATTTCAAAAATTTCTACATGCACAGTTCAGTGACGTCGACTATGCTCTTGCAGCTGTGCTGCTATTCTCACTTTAGATGAAGGTTTTCAGAACAAAATATAGTTTCTCATTAAACAGTACACATGTTGGCCTATGACAATGGTTAACATCACAACACATCAACA
>NW_004444033.1:4525676-4527553 GCF_000243295.1 Trichechus manatus latirostris | reverse complement strand
TTCATCCATGTTATGCGATGGTTCACTGATTCATTATTGTTCTTTCTCGTTGCATAGTACTCCATTGTGTGTATGTACCACAGTTTGTTTATCCAGTCATCTGTTGATGGGCATCTAGGTTGTTTCCATCTTTTTGCTATTGTGAACAATGCTGCCATGAACATAGGTGTGCATATATGTCTATTCGAGTGACGGCTCTTATTTCTCTAGGATATATTCCTGGGAGTGGGATTGCTGGATCGTATGGTATTTCTATTTCTAGCTTCCTAAGGAAGTGCTGACATAACTTTTGAAACAAAACTTAAGTCTGTTAGTTAGGGCCTCACGTGGAGTCAGACCTGCTGTCGAGAACATCCTCCTACACTTCTTTCCACACCCCTCTCCTCTCCCCCTATTTCTTATCTTTGCAGATAGAGACCTAGGAACAGGGAGGTCTTTCTTGGGAGGAGCCTTCAGTTTGACCCCTGAAAGGTGGGTTGGACAATGGGAAGGTGGTGCTGATTAGTATTTCTCAGCTGCTAAGTTAGAAGGGTTTGAAACAATTACTTGCTTCATATTTAGAAGCATACTCTGCTGGTTTTGAGATGGAACCTATGCAGAGTGTTAGCTAGAACGTGTAAAAAAGAAACCTCTGTATTCTTCCGTGACTGCTTAGTAATTTACATGACAAATTAACCATTTTGCCTCAGAGATGTGAAATAGGAATCTATAAATGAATAGTTTTTGAAAGTAAGGTTGTTAAGACAAAGTTTATCTTCTCACAGTAGGGTTTCTCCAGAAAACCCTCTTTACTATTGATCTCGGAAAGCATATTCCAATAATAGGGCCACGCAATTAGCCTGTATTATAACGGAACGAATGCTGGAATTTTCTGTGCGCTTTCATCATCAATTGGTGTTAGTCCCAGGCGAACACACAATATCTAGAAAACCTTGATTGAGAGATGAAAACAAAGATTTTTACCTATTCATAGGTACACTTCAGTTCTTAAAACTAGTAAAATGTTAAGACTCTTGAATCTTAATATTCGTTTTGCTAACCATCAACTGATGGCAAGATTAAGACGTGATGCTTCAGAACTATATCCTCATTTTAAGTTAGAAGAAAAGCTGAGGGACTCTTCATTTAGTGCCATATTCATACTAGACCTTGTGTGGAAATGACACAGTGGTGTGCTAGTGAATGTTGAGCATCCCACTCTCTGCACTTGAGGATTTCCAAGGTTTGAATACTCCCTCCATGGCTGAGTTCAAACTACCAATGTGCCGTCAGTAAACTGGAAGTTGGGAAGAGCTGCACATCATCAGCTGGCTCAGCACAGCACTGAGTTACCCTCAGCTAGCAAGTGTTCAGAATTTTACAGCCTGTATTTTTAATACTTAGCTCTTTCGTGTCTTTACCTTGACCTTTGTTTTCTATTTTAAATTGGCCTTATTGAGATATGCTTTATATACAGTAAAACTAAAAATTTTAAGTGTATAATTTGATGAGTTTGGACAAATGTATACCCCTCCACGGTCATGATGCAGAACATCGTCATGACCCCTTTTATGCAGTTGCCAGATTAATTTTTCCAAAATCTTGCTTTGTGTTCATCACCCGGCGGTGCACGAAACCTTCACTGTTTATGTACAAAACTCTGGTCTGGCCCTGTACATCTTGCCTCTTGTCTATTTCTCTGGCCCATCTACCACTACCTGGCTACATGAGCCTCTTACTCCAAGAAAACCAATCTGCTAGTCCCAGCACAGTCCTGCACCCGTGCTTCACTTGGGCCTGCGCCTTCCCTGCAACACTCCCTTTCACCTCGCATTCCTTCTTGCCTGGACTGGCTTGCCTTTCCTTTGAAGTTGGTTCGGGCCCTATTTTCTTTTTTT
>NW_004444033.1:4498325-4523484 GCF_000243295.1 Trichechus manatus latirostris | reverse complement strand
GTGAGGTATGGGTCCTGTTTCATTTTTTTGCAGCTGGATATCCAGTTTTGCCAGCACCATTTGTTAAAAAGACTGTCTTTTCCCCATTTGATGGACTTTGGGTCGGGCCCCATTTTCTTATGTAATCTAGTCTTTAGTGATTACTCTCTCATCTGACCTATCATACCACTTATTTGACACTTAGCTTTTGCAATGTGTACTGAAACCCCAGGTTTTTTATGGAGTTATTTGGTCTTCTCCAACAGAGTTGTACAGTGTGATAGGGCAGGGAGTGTTGTACTGCACTTAGCTTTGCTCAAAAAAAAAAAAAAAAAAAGACTTTTAATAAATGGCTTTTGATGACAAACTTTTCAGTTACTCTTCCAAGTCTGAGCCACAAATTCAGTGACACTGTTGGGGAAAGCGTGCTGTACTACATCATGGACCACTCAGAGCCTGAAGGACTGGTTTGTCACAGAGTGGATATGTGCCCTAATGTCTGTCAAAACCAGTGTTATTAAAATACACACTGGAGCTTTTAGCTCTGCTTTGAGCCTTCATCCAAAGGTGGTTAGCCTCTTGGACTTTGGACTCTTGGCAAGGATTAAACATTGAAACTAGGTCTCAAAAGAAAATTCTTTGTTCCTTTCAACCAGATTATTTCACTTTTTTGAAGTACTGGTAAGAAGTCAGTAGGGTGTGTATCATTGATTGCCTTCCTGTCCCAGGAAGCCATAGTATAGTATTCTGAAAGAACTTTTGTGTTTTTTTCAGTGACTTCATTATAAGCAAATTGTTTTTCTTTTCATTTTAAAATATGTGTTTTCCCTGTTAAAAAATTGTAGATTTACTTGTTTAAAGTTGACACTGAATGATAACCTAACACATACTTAGAGAACCATTCTAGATGCCTATTTCTATTTTTCCTCAACCTTCCTTACAGGTTCCTCTTCTTGCAGCCCTTAAATATTTAGATTCCTTCAGGGTTCCATAGTTGGTCCTCGTCTCTTGTTAGTTGACATACTTTTCTTGGGTAACTTCAACTCTGTTATCACCCAAATACAAGTGTCTCCAAAATTTAAATTTCATACCTCTTAAGCTCCAGATGGCCAAATGCGTTCCTAACAGCTCCACTTAACTGCCCTCTAGAGACCTCAGATTCAACACATCCTAAATGGAACGTTTTTCTAAATGTCTTTTTCCCTCTCTTACTCTTTCTTGTTGAATGGCATTATCATCCCTAAATAACTCAAGCCAAAACCTTAGAATCATCCTTGGCTTGTCCTTCTTCCCTTACCTTCTGTATCTGTCAGGTCCACCTCAAACATTTCTCTTAAATCCTTTTCCTTCTTTCTGTTTGTGATCAGGCTGGCCTTGTCCTTTGTTGGTGGGAGAGGAAGTATCTGTCCTTCCTCTAAGATCAGGGTTTCTTTTCTGGCCTCAGATTACCAAGCTCATGAGTCCAAAGGGTAAAATTGGAAAGCCGGTGTATAATTTTCACTGTGTACACGTGTGTTCTCTCCCCATAGGCAGACTTAGCTGGGAGCCCATTCCATAGCTAGAAGATTATTTGAGAAGGAAACAGAACAAAAACAATGAGATGAACCAAGCGTTCAATGGCCTGATGTAATCAGGTGATACCACCATCTCATAATAGGAGTCTGTTGTGACCAGAAAATTCAAACGTCTGTGGGCAAAAGCTTCTTCTTCCCACCCAGTTGCTTCATTGGCCCCTGCCAACCTTCCTCTCTTGAATTCTTCAAGGTGCTTACAGGGCTGATCCTTTCTCTCAGATACCTGTTTTCTTTACATGTATGAGTACATTCAATCTGATGACTTTTGAATCTTGCTACATGGGAAACCAGACTTTCTCTTTCACGTGGCGTGCAGCCCTCTCCTCTTGGTCATTATGTGTGGAACTCTGGGGCCATCTTATTTCATGTGTTTGGAGAAAACCTCACTGAAACTGCCATGTACGAACAAAATCCTCAGGTTCAGCTGGCATCGCCACCTCCTTGAATGCACCCTTTCCTTTCCTAACCTACCTAGGTAAGGAGCATCTTCCTTAGCACCCTCTGGGTAACCCTTATCATAACACTCCTTCATGCTTGGTAATCGTTCCATGTCTGTTTCCCCCCAGACCTGGAGCTTTCTGAGGGCAGGCACTCTCTTCTTCCCAGATCCCACTGCCTAGCAGAGTGCCAGGCACTGGGCTGAGTGCCAGGAATAAAATGAAGAACAAATCAGATAAGGTTTCTGTCCTCTTGACACTTGAATTTATTTGGAATGGGGAGGATGTAAACAGACAAATTAGAATTTACAGTAAGACCTACAAAGAAATAGACAGTAGGTGAGGTAGAGAATAATTGAGGGTATGGAGGGGGTTCTTCAGGTGACCAGATCAATCTCTAAGAAAGTCACATTTAAGACACACTATAAAGGATAAGAAGCAGCAAGCTATTTGTAGAAACAGGGAAGCTGGGACTAGGCAGAAGAAGTAGCTATTGCAAAGCCCCTGAGGAGGGAGAGCGCTTGTTGTGTTTTAGGAAATGAAAGAAGACTAGTGTGGCTGCGAAAAGTAGACAGATCTTCCACGCCAGTCATTGTGGGTCTGAATGGGTAAAATTAGACAGCTGTTGTTGTTAGGTACCGTCAAGTAGGGTCCGACTCACAGCAACGCTGTGTACCACAGAACAAAACATTGCCCGGCCGTGCGCCATGCTCACAGTCATTATGCTTTAGCCCATTATTGCACCGCTGTGTCAGTCCATCTCGTTGAGGGTCTTCCTCGTTTTCCCTGACCCTCTGCTTTACCAAGCAAGATGTCCTTCTCCAGGGACTGATCCCTCCTGACAACATGTCCAAAGTATGTAAGACATACTCTCGCCATACTTGCTTCTAAGGAGCATTCTGGTTGTACTTCTTCAACACAGATTTGTTCATTCTTTTGGCAGTCTGTGGTATATTCAGTATTCTTCACCAGTACTACAATTCAAAGGCGTCAATTCTTCAGTCTTCCTTATTCATTGTCCAGCTTTTACATACATATGATGTGATTGAAAATACCATGGCTTGGGTCAGATGCACCTTAGTCTTCAAGGTGACATCTTTGTTTTTCAACACAATACATCATCTGTTTTCTTGACTGCTGCTTCCATGGATGTTGATTGTGGATCCAAGTAAAATGAAATCCTTGACAACTTCAATATTTTCTCCGTTTATCATGATGTTGCTTATTGCTCCAGTTGTGAGGATTTTTGTTTTCTTTATGTTGAGGTGTAATCCATATAAGGCTGTGGTCTTTGATCTTCATCAGTAAGTACTTCAAGTACTCTTCACTTCCAGCAAGCAAGGTTGTGTCATCTGCATAATGCAGGTTGTTAATGAGTCTTCTTCCAATGCTGATGCTCTGTTCTTCTTCATATAGTCCAGCTTCTCGGATTATTTGCTCAGCATACAGATTGAATAGGTAGGGTGAAAGGATACAACCTGGACACCTTTCCTGACTTTAAACCACGCAGTATCCCCTTATTGTCCAAACAACTGCCTCTTGATCTATATACAGGTTCTTCACGAGCACAATTAAGTGTTCTGGAATTCTGGTTCTTCACAATGTTATCCATAATTTGCTATGATTCACACAGTTGAATGCCTTCGCATAGTCAGTAAAACACAGGTAAACATCTTTCTGGTATTCTCTGCTCAGCCAGGATCCATCTGACATCAGCAATGTTATCCTTGGTTCCACGTCCTCTTCTGAATCTGGCCTGAATTTCTGATGGTTCCCTGTGGATATACTGCTGCAGCCACTTTTGAATGATCTTCAGCAAAATTTTACTTGCATGTGATATTAATGATATTGTTCGATAATTTCTGCATTGGGTTGGATCACCTTTCTTGGGAATCAGCATAAATATGGATCTCTTCCAGTCATTTGGCTGGTAGCTGTCTTCCAAATTTCTTGGCATAGACAAGTGAACAGTTCCAGCACTGCATCTGTTCGTTGAAACATCTCAATTGATATTCTGTCAATTCCTGAAGCCTTGTTTTTCACCAATGCCTTCAGTGCAGCTTGGACTTCTTCCTTCAGTACCATTGGTTCCTGATCATATGCTGCCTCCTGAAATGGTTGAATGTCGACCAGTTCTTCTTGGTATAATGATTCTGTGTATTCCTTCCATGTTCTTTTGATGCTTCCTGTGTTGTTTAATGTTTTCACCATAGAATCCTTCACTATTGCAACGCAAGGCTTGAATTCTTTCTTCAGTTCTTTCAGGTTGAGAAATGCTGAGTGGGTTCTTCCCTTTCAGTTTTCTGTCTACAGCTCTTTGCACATGTGCTTTTAATACTTGTTTTCTGGAGTCGCCCTTTGAAATCGTCTGTTCAGTTCTTTTGCTTCATTGTTTCTTCCTTTACTTTAGCTACTCAGCGTTCAAGAGCAAGTTTCAGAGTCTCTTCTGACATCCATTTTGGTCCTTTCTTTCATTCTTGTCTTTTTAATGACCTCTTGCTTTCTTCATGTATGATGTCTTTGATGTCATTCCACAACTCATCTGGTCGTCAGTCATTAGTGTTCAACGAGTCAAATGTATTCTTGAGATAGTCTCTAAATTCAGGTGGGATATTCTCAAGGTTGTACTTTGGCTCTCGTTGACTTGTTCTAATTTTCTTCAGTTTCAACTTGAACTTGCATATGAGCAATTGATGGTCTGTTCCACAGTTGGCCCCGGCCTTGTTCTGACTGAGGATGTTGAGCTTTTCTATTGTCTCTCTCCACAGATGTAGTCGATTTGATTCCTGTGTATTCCATCTGGCAAGGTCCATGTGTATAGTGGCCATTTATGTTGGTGAAGGTATTTGCAATGAAGAAGTCATTGATCTTGCAAAATTCTATCCTGCAGTCTCCAGCATTGTTTCTATCACCAAGGCAGATTTTCCAACTACTGATCGTTCTTCTTTGTTTCCAACTTCTGCATTCCAATCACCAGTAATTATTAGTGCATCCTGATTGCATTTTCTATCAATTTCTGACTGCACAAGCTGGTAAAAATCTTCAATTTCTTCATCTTTGCCCTTAGTGGTTGGCGTGTAAATTTGAATGGTAGTCATATTAGCTGGTCTTCCTTGTAGGCATATGGATATTATCCTATCACGACAGCGTTGTACTTCAGGATGGATCTTGAAATGCTCTTTTTGACGGTGAATGCAGCGTCATTCCTCTTCAAGTTGTCATTCCCGGCATAGTAGACCATATGATTGTCTGATTCAGAATGGCCAATACCAGTCCATTTCAGCTCACTAATGCCTAGGATATCGACCTTTATGCATTCCATTTCATTTTTGACGATTTCCAATTTTCCTAGATTCATACTTCATACATTCCAGGTTCCAATTATTAATGGATGTTTGCAGCTATTTCTCCTCATTTTGAGTCATGCCACATCAGCAAATGAAGGTCCCGAAAGCTTGACTCCATCCACATCATTAAGTTCAACTCTACTTTGAGGAGGCGGCTCTTCCCCAGTCGCCTTTTGAGTGCCTTCCAACCTGGGGGGGCTTGTCTTCTGGCACTATGTCAGACAGTGTTCCACTGCTATTGATAAGGTTTTCACCACCTAATTTTTTTCAGAAGTTGACTGCCGGGTCCTTCTTCCTAGTCTGTCTTAGACTGGAAGCTCAGCTGAAATCTGTCCTCCATGTGTGACCTGTTGGTATCTGAATACCAGTGGCATAGCTTCCAGCATCACAGCAACACGCAAGCCCCCATAGTATGACAAACTGACAGACACGTGACAGTGATTCACATAGGTTAAGGTTGTTCGGAACTAGTGCTTGGTTATATGTTAAAGCTTGTGTTCTAAATGTTCATTTTGCATATTCTTTTCTAGAATAGTAATAGTGACAAATAGTGACTGAAAGAAAGTATAGGTTTTCAGTCTTATGTGAAACATATCCTGCAGTTGGCCAAACTTTTGTAGAAGGTTCTTTTCCTTGCCTGAGCTTCTATCCCTAGGGCTCCTGTGATATAGCCAGATAAGCCTTCCGTATCATACTGAGAATTTCTACCTGGTCTTACTTAGCACTGTTATTTTCTGCTGGTTGGTCTACTAACTGTTTTAGGTCAACTGTTGCAATAAATACTATTCATTTAATGCCACATTCCCATCTGAAACCCAATTCAGGATCCACGCAACCACATTATTTAAACTTGCCTGAGTACAGTTTTCTAATGAATTCTGTTGATTGATGTTTTATTTAAAACGCTTGTTTAGATTCTTTGTAAGTGCAAAGATTCCTCCCTTCCCTTCTCACAAACCTGTCTTGTGCCTTCCACCTACTACTATGCAGATGTATTATTACCAGGGTTGACTGGAAGCAGAATTTGGAGTAGAGGGACAATGAGTAGTAGCTGTACTTCCCACCAACAATCTTAACTTGGAAAATATCACAGCCCGGCAATTTCTTCATCTTCATATTGGAAAAAATACCTGCACTATAGGGTCATTGAGAGAATTAAATGGAGCAATACAGGCAAGACACTGACATCTCTTGGTAGAAGCTTGGTAAATATTTGGCACCTGTAAATCCTTGGTTACCCTGTAGGGTGAATATGATTATCCCCACTTTTATAAGGGGCGGTGGGGGAGGGTAGGAGTGAGGTTAAGAAGACCATGTCACTTCCTTCAGCTGGTGTATCTTACACTTTCCTGTGCATACTGACCACGGAGGATCTTGTTAGAATGAGGATTCTGATACAGTTAGTCTGGAATGTGGCCCATTTTCTGCATTTCGCAGCGCCCTCATTTGTGTAGGTAGGCCCTAGGCTGCTTACCTAGAAAATGGTGGGGCTGGGCCTCACACCAGGTTTGCTCAACTGCAAAGCCTTCCACCAAACCATGGAACCTTCCAACTCTCACCAGTGGAACAAAGGTTTTATTGGGGGACTTGTATGGTAGTTGGAGCCCTTGTGGCACAGTGATTAAGAGCTCGGCTGCTAACCAAAAAAGGTTGGCAGTTGGAATCCACCAGCTATTCCTTGGAAACCCTATGGGGCAGTTCTACTCTGTCCTATAGGGTCGTTATGAGTTGGAATCAACTTGACAGCAACAGATTTTTGGTATGGGTATGTTAGTTATTCAATAATTCATTAGACTGTGCTAGTAAGGATCCGAAGTTGTATGTTATTCATTTATTCAGCATTTCCTCAGAACCTTTTATGTGTTCGATCCCCTATTAAATACTTTTAAAGGAGTTGTTAGTTGTCTTCGAGACAGTTCCTACTTGTGGCAACCCCATGTGTGCAGAGTAGAACTGCTTCTTCATAGGGTTTTCAGTGGTTATGACCTTTTGGGAGCAGATCGCCAGGCCTGTCTTCCAAGGCGCGTCTGGGTGAACTTGAACCACCAACCTTTCTTGGCTGGTAGTCAAGCATGTAACAGTTTGCGCCACCCGGGGACTCCCTTTTAAAGGAGTAGGGCTAAATGAAGGGGTGAGTATTACTGAGTGTTGTCTGTTGGACAGTTACTTGGTTTCTCATCACCTTAAATTTAATATGCCCCATATTACTCTCATTTTCCCCCAGCCTGTCCTCCTGCTGTTTTTTTTTTTTTTTTGGTAGAACAGTGTGTCATCATCTACCTTATCTACCAGATTGGAATCACCAGATATTCTTGAGACCTCCCTCTCCTTCGTATATAGTTAGTCATCGAGTTCTTTGAGTTCTTAGAAATCTCGGTGAGATGTGGCTTCCTCCTCAGCCCCTTGCTGCCTGTCAGCTCTTACCTGTCCTTGTGCCCCAGCCCCGCTGCCTGCCTCCCTCCCTCCCTCCCCAGTCCTCCTGTGCAGTGTGAGATGTGCAGTGTCTGGAGTTCATCTTCCTAAAGCTGACACATCTGAACATGCTGCTCCCCTCCCCAGTACCTCCACTGTCTCCACAGGATGGTTAGAGCACATATTTGAACTAGACTGCCTGGGTTCAGATCCTGGCTGTACAATTTACTGTCTGTGTGAGCCTGTCTTTGTCATCCTTTCTCTCCTGGGTTGTTGTAAGGGTGACGAGTCAGTGCACGTCAAGGCTTAGGGTGCGCTCAGCACCTTCATGTGCTGGGTGAGGATGAGCTGTTGTTAACATTTATGCCTTAAAAGGGGAAGTAGCAGTTTAAAAAATTGCAAAGAGGCTGCACCAGCATGCCACCTTTGGGACAGTTTATAGGCTAACAGTCCTCTCATTAGCAGTTGCTAACATGAATATAATAAGGACTTAAGCACATTAAAGGTAAGCAGTTACTTATGTACGATACTTTTCTCAGGATTGAAAAGCTATAACTTCAGCTTGGTAGGTTAGAAGCTAAGGTGGTAGTTGGTAGCTGTTGTTGAGTTGCCCCCAGCCCACAGTGACAGAACAAAATGCTGCCCAATCCTGTGCCACCCCCATGACTGGTTGTGGATCGGACCATTGTGATCCATAGGGTTTTCCCTGGCTGATTTTTGGAAGTAGCTCACCAGACCTTCTTTCCTAGTGTGTCTTGGTCTGGAAGCTCCACTAAAACCTGTTCAGCATCATAGCAACACTCAAGCCTCCACTGGCAGATGGGTGGTGGCTGCACATGAGGTACATTGGCCTGGAGTTGAACTCTGGCCGGTCTCCCACTTGGAAGGCGAGAATTCTACCACTGAACTACCAATACCCCCTAGAAATTAAGGTGGATTAGACTGAGAGCTGTACCCTTTGAATCTGACGATACTGTTCTTGGAGTAGTAATGATAATAGCAAATATGAGCCTTTCCTTAATCCTGTATTATACTTACTATTACTCCCTTTTACAGTGAGGAAACCAAGGCCCAGAGAGGTTAAGTGACCTGCCCAAGACCTGTGGCAAGTAATGATCAAACTGAGATTCACACTAATGAGCCCACTGTCCTAACTACTAGAATTCCACCTATGTTATTGTGAAATCTCTGTTCTTTTAGGGAAGGGGAGCTCTGAAACTGGATAATTTTGTGAAGTGGGGTCGCAGAGAGGTTGTTGGGTACTAGGAGTTCTCTGATGTCCTCTATCAGTCTCCAGCGTGTAACTGAAAAAGTTTCAGATTTTATTGGCTAGATAATGCTGATGTTGAGTGCTTTCCATTTCTTTTAAAGTGATGTTAATTATTTTTTATTGTAGTAAAATATAAGTAACAAAATTTGCCATTTTAGCAGTTTTTAAGTGTACAATTTCAGTGGCATTAATTACATTTGCAGTGTTGTGTAACCTTCACCACTCTCTGCTTCCAAAACTTTTTCGTCAGCCCAAACAGAAACTCTGTCCCCATTAAGCAATAGCTCCCCATTTCCTCTACCTCCATCCCGATAGCCTCTTATCTACTTTCTGTCTCTATGAATTTGCCTCTTGTAAATATTTCATATAAGTGGACTCATGTATTGTGTTTTTGTGTCTGGTTTATTTCACTTAGCTTAATATTTTCAAGGTCATGTATCATATCATAATGATAAATGTTGTAACATGCACCAGAACTTCATTCCTTTTTATAGCTGAATAATAACTCCATTATATGGATATATCTCATTTTATTGGTTGGTGGACACTTGGGTTATTTCTTCCTCTTGGCTTTTCTGAATAGTGCTGCAATGAACATTGATGAACAAGGATCTGTTTTTGTTTCTGTTTTCAATTCAGCCTTTTCCGCCCAGGTTCTAGAGTTAACCTATTCCATGTGTTAAATGAGATTTGATTGGCACGTCTTATCTTTGAGATAGTTAATGAAAGGTGCTTCATATCTTGGTACATTTTTGTTAATGAATCCTGAGGTTTACCTTCACATGCAGGTGTTCTGTTAGAGAGGCACAGAAGAAGGCCAGGAGAGTGGATCCCTGTGAAAGTCCTGGTTTCCCTGTGAGTGATCCAGTCAGGCATACATTTGACTTGTTGAACAGCACGAGAGACAGCGCACTGGGCAGATGGCAAGTGGAGAAGGGTTTAAAGATGAACTTTGTTTTACCTTAAAGAATTAATATCCATAATGGTGAGAATAAGAGGAAAGCAGGTCAGCTCAGTATGATGGTGATTAGAAAGTAACTAAATGCAAGTTTTTTTGAAGGGCATTTAGATACTATATATCAAATTAGGTGTAAATTAATTGACCTAGAAGTTTTCACTTTCAGGAATTGCAGACAGATACTTGAAAAAGTAAAGGAGTTCCTGGGTCATGCAAATGGTTAAGGTGCTGAATTACTAGCCAAAAGGTTGGCAGTTTGAACTTACCCAAAGGTGCCTCAGAAGAGAGGCCTGGTGATCTGCCTCCAAAAGGTCACAGCCTTGAGAACCCTGTGGGGCGGTTCTACTGTGCACGCATTCCATCACCATGAGTCAGAATGGACTCAATGGCAACTAACAACACTTGAAAAAGTATATACCAAGAGACCTTTCTGGAATGTTCATTGTGACATCGCGGTAGGGAAAAACTGATAACTACCTGCCTGTTAACTAATGGAAGATTAGTTAATTATAGTGCATCTATATTGTACAGGTATTATTAAAAAGGAAGGAGAGCTTAGATCTCTGTGTACTGATAAAGACATCCTCCACATAGTGGAGAAAGGTGTTTACAGAACCGTTTGCACCTGTCCAACGGTGTGTAAGCGACGCTGTGAATGTGTGTATATAAACATTTCTGTGTAAAGGACATCAGCAATAGTGGCATCTGGGCAGTGGGACTATAGGGCTAGGGGGATGGAAAGCTGTGTTAGGCAGTAAAACAAGATCTGACTTACTACTTTACCTGATCTGATGAGGTGAGTTTAATTGTGTTGAAAGGGCTGTCTCACCTCTTCCAAAGGGGACTCTCAGAGCTGCACCTGCCCTCTGGCTGCAGCAGCCTTGGACTGTGTGTCTCACTTAGTGGCACCTGAGCCTGTCAGGCCTGCTTGTCCCCATGGTGTAACACACGAGAGAGGGAAACCCAATAGTTTCGTCACCTTTTCAATGCCAAATTTTCTTACTATATATACACCCACTGTCATGTGAGTATCTAGGTAAACCTTTGTTTACTCTTGTTTTGCTAAAGAACTTTGATTTTTTTCCCACATCGTTTAATTATTCAGGAAGCATTCCCTGAGAAACTTGTTTTTTTTCCCTTTCCATACTTCATAACAGTTACTGCCTTTTATTATTCTCTTAACTGTTTATGCATATTTAAGTCTCAAACCTCAGCTTACTTTAACTTCCCTATCACTGTCTTAATTGTACCTGAGCACCCATTTCTTACCGCGTCCTAATCACCTGTATGAGTCTTGAGCTGGCAGTCTAATAGCACAGCAAGAAGACGTCCTCTGTGGACTCTGTCACCTGTTTACTTGTATGATGCTTAAAATAGTTGTAGTCACTCTTGTTGCTGTATCACATTGCACATGTTCACCTCACATCTCTGCCTCTTGGTACTCTCCAGGGTTTTCTGCTTATTTAATCATGCTGGGGTCATTTTCTTATGGTAGGGTGTTTCTCAAGGCTTCGAACCGGCTCGAACCAGTTCAGTCATGGCTGACAAAGTGAAACTGGAAGAGACCCAGATTGTTACAATTTGGGTGATCTGGAACGATAACCAGAACAGGAAAAATTACAGATGGAAACTCTGGAATGGTAGACTCCGAAGAGGTGTAGTACACTCTTTCAGGAGCCTGATGCATGAGATTGGGTTATTGGCAGGACTGTGGAGAGCGGAACAATCACCATCTTTGAGCAGGGTACCGCTACTTCCGACTCTGCTCAAAATCAAGAGATTTGGTTGCTGTGCGATGTGTAGGCTGCCCTTGTTTTCTGAGAGGAAGATTATGTTTCTAGCAGGGCTTTGACCTGTAATTTTTCCCGTTCCGGTTATTGTTCCGGCTCACCCAAATTTTAAAAAATTCAGGTCTGTTCTGGTTTCGCTTCTTCAGCCATGACTGAACTGGGAAGAACTGGCTCAAAGACCTGGTGTTTTCTTTAAAAGCAGCCTTTTTCCCTCTGACTTAAAAAATTTTGTTTCTTCCTTTGTTTTCGCTGTGGATTTTTAAAAAAAAGCAACATTTCAGTTTCTGTTGAAATCTTTCATCGCAATTCTTTGGTCCTAATTATTCACCAAGATAACAAATAAAGGCAGCTAATAATAGCTATGTGAACATATTATAAAATGAAATATTTGCCTGTTTTTTTATAGTTTTGAAGCAGAATTTTAATCAAGAAGACACTACTGTTTTCCTATCACTTGAGATTACTTTTTAATCCCTCCCTCCCTTTTTCACACTGTTGATCCAGGCCTTTATTAAACTTCCAACAGATAATTGCCGCTGCCTTTCATAATTCTTCCAAATGGGTAATAGAAACTGGGCTCAGGTGAATAACGGCATATTCATTTGTTTTGGAATGCAGTGTTCTCTGCATCGTGGACTGCACTTTAGCTTTCTATCCGGGGTTTCATCTGTAAGCCTGGGTGAGGTTTTTTTCAGTATAAAATCTTGGCAATGATCTTGAACCTGTTACTTACTTCTTTGCATGGGTATTGCTTTAAAAAGGCCTAAGCCTGTATTGCTTTCTTCCCCCACTTAATTTTTATGAAATCAGGGTGAGTTGTTATTGATACCACTTAATATTTGATGCCTGCTATGTCTAATGAACACGGAGTAGTAAAGGAAACAGCAGGGGCCAGTCATTCATGTTCTGGAAAAGAACCTGGGAGTGAGGAGGCACAGTGATCCGAGTGTTAGCAATGATGTTGCACCTATTTATAGGGGCAGACTCAATTGTGTTTGCATGTGTGATCTCTTTTCCCCTTTCTTCTGGGGTTACAGGCAATTATATTTTAATATTGAGGCATTGGTGGTTCAGTGGTAGAATTGTCGCCTTCCACGCAAGAGACCTTGGTTCGATTCCCAGCCAGTGCTGCTGGTGCTCACCTGAGGCTTGTGTGTTGCTATGATGCTGAACACGTTTCAGAGGAGCTTCCAGACCAAGAGGGACTAGGAAGAAAGGCCTGGCAGTCTACTTCTGAAAATCAGCCAATGAAAAATGAAACCCTGTGAGGCACAGTGGTCTGATCCACAACCAGTCATGGGGATGGTGCAGGACAAGGCAGCATTTCCTTCAGTTGTGCATGAGGTCACTGTGAGTCACAGGCTGACTCAGTGGCAGCTAACAACAACGTATTTGCATTTTAAAGAACTTGGTTTAAGAAATTTTCCTTCTTGAGATTATTGGAGTCATAAAATTAAGGCGGGGGAGTGGTTAGTTGGTCTCTAGGAAGGGCCTTGGCCTGGGTTTTGGCCCTGGGAGTTTCAGTATTTAGCTCCATGACTTTGAGCTGTGTTGACTAGTGTGTAAAAAGTTCATTTTTTGATGTACTCTTGTTCACTCTTTCATAATTTTCATCTGCTCAGTGGGTACCACCACTTGGCATTTATTCTTACAGTTTTGCAAATGTAATATACTGTATGTCACTATGAAGAGTGCCAGTGAAAACATTTCCTTGTAAACTATCACTGCTTGCTGTGAATGATTCACATATGTGATTAGAATGTCTCTAGGTATTATTAAACACTTATTTGGCTTTATTCTATCTTCATAGAGTGACATTGCAGACTGCATGCCCAGTGTTAGAGTAAAAACTCGTCTACTATATTTAAAACAAAAAAAGGAAGTACTGATCTCAAATAGTTTCAAAGAAGAGAACATTGGAAACACGAGTACCAAATACACTGCTCAGGTATGCCATGAAGCCTTAATATTATATTAGCCGTATTAAATCTAGCTAGTTAATACTTACTGAGCACCTCCTTTGTGTGAGCTTTGCACTAGGCACTGTGGGTGGCTCAGCAAAGAAGCATACAGCCTCAAAGGGAAGGTAGGACATTTTTGAAATAGATGTTTCTATTAGGATTTTGCAGAGCCACCCACCTATTTGCATGTTTCTGTATTATTTTTAGAGAAATTATATGTTGCTTGTGACTTGGAAGTTTTCAAGATTAGATGCTATTGTCATCCTGCAGGTTGTGATTCCTCTGTTTTTCTTCTCTTCCTCCTTACCAGCCTGCTTGATTAGATACAATCTGCTCCTGGATCGACAGGGTTCTTGCCTTCTCTTCTCTCACTTGGGGACAGTGGTTTCGTCTCTCTCCCTACTAAGGATTCAGATCTTCTGAAGGAAGGAAACATTTCCATTCTCTAAGAAAATAATTTTGCCAACTCCCTGAGAGCAGGGAGTTTTAATTAAGTACCAGGTATCCTACCCTCTAAAATGTTTCAAAAAAAAAATTTTTTTTGAACAATTTTTCTAGGTCATTTGTTTGGATTTTCATCATGGACTTGTTGATACGTCTGTAGTGTCTTGAGACTCTTGTAGGTTTTCCTTTTTTTCCTGCAGTTCAAAGTTGTATCCCAAGTTTGCAGATTGTAACATGGATATTTGACTAGTTAGTAGTTCTTTGACAGTGAAGTAGAGTCTACTTTCTTTCCATAGAAATAGAGTGTAATCAGATATATACTGTCTTCTGTTTAAAAAAAAAAAAAAAGATTGGGATTGGAAAGTAAATAAAAGTAAATGCTGTAATTTATTTTTATTACAAATATTTTCAAACGCACAGAGATTAATGAATCCCCATGACCCAGATTCAAATCCTACAATTACCAGTATTTTCTCATATCTGTTTTTCTCTATTCCTTCTTCTTGCTGAAATATTTTAAGGTAAGTTCCAAACATTTTCATTTGACCCCTACTTGTATCAGTACATACCTCTAAGACATTTGGACATTTTTTTAAATAACCATAAATGCCATTATTACAGTTAAGAAAATAATTCCTTGGGAAGATGATTTCTTTTTAATATGCTGTTAGTTTTACCTTGAAATCAAGCTGTAATAAAGAAACCGCATTGTGAAAACTAAGCTTATGATTAACCTTTTATGAATTATTCAGAGTAATAAATATCTTGTTTAATTAGCTTAAAATGTACTGTGAATTTATGTCCATACACTTGTAAAGTTTTAGTTACAAGTAAACAATGCATTATTGCCATACAATTGCAAAGCAGTGGAATTTGTTTATTAATGAGCTGTTTTCATTTTATTGATAGCCTTCTGACTTTAAATATTTTGAAGTGCTTAACTGGAATTTGAATTTCTTTGTATTTCCTTGGTCTCAAGATGGCAACAGTATTTTTCCCTAGTTCGTTTTTCTTTTCTCTCTGTGTCACCTTTTCTGCAACTGAGTCATCTGAGTTTGAGTATCTGACTTGTATAAATCTACTTTTTTAAAACATTTTGTTGGAGGTGGGACGGGACTTCGTATATATCTTTTTGATACGCTTCCTATTTTTAAAAACCTATTTGAAAAAAATATTTTTCTTAATCTGTGACTTAATTTTTCACTTTTTTTTTTTTGGTAAGTTGGTAGTAAAACGATATATCCAAAGCTAAATAATAATGATAATTTTTCCATTTAAAAAAATAACACTTGGGTTTTGCCAATCTTTGCTTTGGTTTCTGACATGGAAACTTTAGTTGAAGCATAACACTTGAGGGGGAAAAAATCTCTTGTCCCTCTTCTAAGGCTAGCATGTTTTATCTGCTGGGTGGTAATAAACATGCTTGCTGTTTAACCTTACTTGTAAATGTTTAACTAAATTTTTTGACTTTGTAAAGTTAAAAATTTATATACTACTTTTTACGTCTGAGATAACGATGAGTCTTAAATGTTCAGTACATTATAGGAAGTTGTCAAATTTTTGCTCGATTTGCTTCTGGACAATGCACATTTATTTTGAATAACTGTATTTAAGTAAATGATACCTC
Source organism: Trichechus manatus latirostris (assembly GCF_000243295.1). Classification (NCBI taxonomy): domain Eukaryota; kingdom Metazoa; phylum Chordata; class Mammalia; order Sirenia; family Trichechidae; genus Trichechus; species Trichechus manatus. Next base: position 4,507,685 of record NW_004444033.1, on the reverse strand, counting down.
CCTTACTTAGAGGTGAAGTTTGGCTGCTTCAGCTAACTTAGTCATAAATCTATAAACAAACAAGAAAATGACTGTAATCTAAAAATTATATATTTTACTCCTGGATGTATAGATCTTATGTTTTCCTTGCTAGATTTTAAGCTCCTTGAAGGAGAGCTATTTAAAAGTAGTTTTCATTTGCCTTATGGTGTGTATGTGTGGGAGGTATGTAGTATATTTAGTAAATTAGAAATAAAGCCTCTTTGATCTTTTGTGGATTTACTAGATGCTAACACTGTATTCTCCTTGGCGCAGTTTTAAAAAGATTCCTATTAATTCATGTGAAGAGTTTAAAAATATCTTTGAGGGATACAGGAGACAAAGCTTCTTAAACTCAGAAGAGGAATAGATATTATTTTGTTGAAGATTGCCCTTGACATTGTATTATTGCCTCCCAGATTGAGATAAATGAATAAAAGTATGCCCTAAATCTTTAAAATATGTATGGACTTCATCACTGGTAGAAGCCTTTTTTCCCCCTTTACTGCCTTTTATTCTTTTCCTTATGCTTATTTTCTCAATAGTTTTTGTTTGTTATTTTTATATTTTCTTTTTGGAGTAAAAGGTCCCCCCTCCTAATATGAAGAACACAGACCTTTACTAGTTTAACACCTTTTTTCCCTCTTTTCTAAATTTAAGATTTCCTTAACCAGGAGCCTTTGGTATTGGACCAAAATCATTTTTCCTTTACTAATAATTTAGACACAGGGACATTTCTTAATTATTATTTTGCCCAGAAGCTTTTTTTGTTGTGGATACACAAACCCATGCGCTTCCACTGTGGTTGATTTTTTTCCTAGACATTGTTATAAAGCCATGTAAATATGGTTCCTCCAGAATATCACCTGTCTTGGAAGAGTCGTCTTCTCTTTCAATATAAAGTCTTTGTTTCCTTAAATACTGGATCCTTGGCAGGAAGATGTTGGCCTCTTCTGAGGGCTGCGGTAGCTAAATTCTTTTAAACCATTATGCTAGTTAAATGCTGATTGACAGTTGAGACTATATTATTCTTTAGAACTTGTATAATGGAAAAATTCAAATATAAAGTACAACAACATGATGAACCTCCATGTACCCGTTACTCAGATTCTGTATTTATCAGATCAGGGCCAATATTGTTTCTTCTACACCTCCCAAACCCCTACTTCCAGCTGGATAATTGAGAAGCAAATCCTAGACATCATATATTTTAGTTAGTAAATATTTCAATTTGTATCTCTAAAAGAGAAGATTCTTTATAAACATTACCTCTAAAAGTATTATTTTATGTGATATATTAATGGATCAAGACACTAATTTGTTTATTTTACCAAGAAAACTAGATAGTGAAGGTTGCTGAGTTTCTTCAACTCTCCCAGTGTGATTAATCTCAAGGAGACATGGAAACAGACTGGTCTGAACATACAGAGAGAAAAGCAAACAGGTTGCTTCTACTGCCTTCTGCACAGAAGCACATTTTCTGTCCCAGTGGCCCACTTCTATGGACATAGCTCAGGGAGGCCACCCTCTTTTTATTTTATAAAACTTCAGTGCAAGGTCCTTGACCTTGTCAATCATGTGGCACAGGCTTAGCCTTTAGTTCTTTTCTAGGGTGAAATTTTGTTGTTGTGTGCCATCGAGTCGATTCCAATTCATAACAACCCTACAGGACAGAGTAGAACTGCCCCATAGGGTTGCTAGGCTGCAATCTTTACAGAAGCAGATCACAAGATCCTTCTCCCGCAGAGCTGTTGGTGGGTTCAAACTGCCAACCTTTCAGTTATCAGATGAGTGCTTAACCGTTGCGCCACAGGTAAAAAGGTTGTTGTTAGGTGCCTTCAAATCGGTTCCAACTCATAGCCATCTTACTGTGTACAACAGAATGAAACGCTGCCCGGTCCTGCAGCATCCTCACAGTCTTGCTATGTTGGAGCCCATTGTTGGAGCTACTGTGTCAGTCCATCTCATTGGTAAAAGGTGTAGTTGTCATGGGCAGTCCAGTCGATTCCCACTCATAGTGACTCTATATGACAGAGTAGAACTGCCCCATAGCATTTTCAAGGCTGTAATCACCCGGAGGAGATCACCAGGTCTTTTCTCCTGCGAAGTGGCTGGTGGGTTTGAAATGCTCACTTTTCGGTTAGCAGCCAACCGCTTAACCGTTGTGCCACCAGGGCTCCTGGTAAAGGTAAAAGGTACTCATACAAAAGGACATTAAGCCTGGAGAAACCATCCCCTACTTTTAGTATACCTGTCTTTATGAAAAAGGAGCATTGGTGGCACAGTGGTTAGGCGCTTGGCTGTTAACTGAAAGGTCGGCGGTTTGAATTCACCAGCCACTCCAAGGGAGAAAGATGTTGGCAGTTGGCTTCCGTAAAGATAACAGCCTTGGAAACCCTATGGGGCAGTTCTATCCTGTCCTACAAGGTCTCCATGAGTCGGAATTGACTTGACAACAACGGATTTTATGGAAAGTTTCAAAACTATTTAAAAATCACCTCTAAAATCCTGATGGACACATTTTGCCAAGAATGTCAGTTATCTCTTGACGGTTTCGCATCAGCCTTTAAATATTAGATTGTGTAATCGTAATGCCATTCAGGGAAAGTAAGGTGGTGGGTGGCTGGCATTATGAAAATGAAATGGACTTGGGTTCCTGGCAGTGTTAATCATTATTCTGTTGAAAGCGCTGATACTCCTTAATAGCGAAATAAGTAGGTAAAAAGGCAGTGTTTTGTGAATTAGATCAAGGGTGAGTAAAATGTGATTTATGGGCTTAATTAACAAATTTTTACCAGAACAATGATGGAAGAATATTTTCTATTTTAAAGCTTTGAAACAGAGAAAGTAATGAAGGAACCTTCTGGTTAGTTGCTACCAGTCTACTAGTCTCATGGTTTGCCAGCACATCTCAGAAATGGATCATTATTTTTGTCATTTTAGCCTGCCTCTAATTGCCTCCCTTGCCCTTGACTTTGAAGCAGAGAGTAGGAAGATTCTCGTGGCCTCTACCATAAATACACATGGTAGCAGCAGCCAAGCAATTTTATGTTTTTGTGGCAAGTCATTCATTCAGTGGTGTTGGGAAGGACTTATTTTTAATGCAGCGTTTTTCTTTTGACTAAACCTAAATTATTTTCCCATCTGATTTTGTTTCTGGACCATTCCAAAGCAGCACAAATTTAGCACAGCTTCTACTTTTACAATCTGGTAGAAGTTTTACTCACTTTGCTTTTAGCTTTTCATACGAAGTAGTCTGCAAACTCTCCTTTATGGTGGTCGTGGTGTTTTTTTTAGGTTCCTTTGAGTTGATTGTGACTCACAGTGACCCTACGTACAAGAAAATGAAACGCAGCTTGAGCCTGCACTATCCTCACAATCCTTGCTGTGTTTGAGCCTATTGTTGCAGCCACTGTGTCAATCCATTTTGTTGAGGATATTCTTCTTTTTCCCTGACCCTCTACTTTAACAAGCATGATGTCCTTTTCCAGGGACTGTTCCCTCCGTTAACATGTCCAAAGTACATAAGACGAAGTCTTGCCATCCTTGCTTCTGAGGAGCGTTCAGGCTGTACTTCTTCCAAGACAGATCTGTTTGTTCTTCTGGAAGTCCGTGGTATATTCAATATTCTTTGTCAACATCATAATTCAAAGATGTCCGTTCTTCTTTGGTCTTCCTTATTCGTTGCCCAGCCTTTGCATGCATATGAGATGATTGAAAATACTATAGCACCTTAGACCTCTAAGTGACATCTTTGTTTTTTAACATTTTAAAGAGGTCTTTTGCAACAGATTTGCCCATGCAATATGTTGATTTCTTTTTTTTTTTCTTCCCCCATACAAAAGTTATTTGATTTCTTGACTGCCGCTTCTATGGGCGTTAATTGTGGATCCAAGCAACTGAAATCCTTGACAACATCAGTCTCTTCCCCGTTTATCATGATGTTGCTTACTGGTTGAGTTGTGAGGATTTTTGTTTTCTTTATGTTGAGATGTAATCCATATGGAAGACTGTAATCTTTGATCTTCATCAGTAAGTGCTTCAAGTCCTCTTGCACTTTCAGCAAGCAAGGTTGTGTCATTTGCATAACACAGGTTGTTAATGATGCTGAGTTCTTCATACAGTGCAGCTTCTCGGATCGTTTGCTCAGCATACAGATTGAATAAATATGATGAAAGGATACAACCCTGATGCACACCTTTTCTGACTTTAAACCATGCAGTATCCCCTTGTTCTATTCAAACAACTGCCTCTTGGTCAATGTACAGGTTCCACATGAGCACAATTACGTGTTCTGGAATTCCCATTCTTCGCAATGTTATCCATAATTTGTTATGATCCAGAGTTGAATGCTTTTGCATAGTCAAACTCAAGTAAACATTTGTCTTAGTTAGCTAACGCTGCTATACCACAAGTGGATGGCTTTAACAAAGAAATCTATTATCTCACAGTCTAGGAGGCTAGAAGTCTGAATTCAGGGTGTCAGCTCCACGGGAAGTCTTTCTCTCTCTCTTGGCTCTGAGGGAAGGTCCATCAGTCTTCCCCAGTCAAGGAGCTCCTCAGCGCTGGGACCCCTATTCTCCTGGCTCTTGTTTGTTGGTGGTATGAGGTCCCCATGTCTCTCTGCCAGTTTCTCTTTTTTATATCTCAGAAGAGATTGGTTTAAGACACAACTTAATCTTGTAGATTGAGTCCTGGCTCATTAACATAACTGCTGATAATTTCACCTCATTAACGTCATAGAGGTTATAACATATAGGAAAATCACATCAGATGACAAAATGGTGGACAGTCACACAATACTGGGAATCATGGACTAGCCAAGTTGACATACACTTTTGGGGGACATGATTCAACAACATGATTCCATAACAACAGCTTGTATTCTCTGCTTTCAGCCAAGATCCATTTGACATCAGCAATGATATCCCTCATTCCATGTCGTTTTCTGAATCCAGCCAGAATCCTGTGGCAGTTCCCTGTCGATGTACTGCTACAACCACTTTGGAATTATCTTAGGCAAAATTTTGCTTGTGTGTGATATTAATAATATTGTTCGATAATTTCCACATTCTGTTGGATCATATTTCTTTGGAATGGATGCAAATATGGATCTCTTCCAGTCAGTTGACCAGGTAGCTGTCTTCCAAATTTTCTTGGCATAGATGAGTGAGTACTTCCAGGGCTGCATCCATTTGTTGAAACCTGTCAGTTGGTATTTCATCAATTCCTGGAGCCTTGTTTTTCTCCAGTGCCTTCAGTGCAGCTTGGATGTCTTCCTTCAGTACCATTCGTTCCTAATCATACATATACTGCCTCCTGAAATGGTTGAACATTGACCAGTTCTTTTTGGTACAGTGACTCTTTGTATTCCTTCCATCTTCTTTTGATGCTTCCTGCGTCGTTCAATATTTTGCCCACGGAATCCTTCAATATTGCAACTCAAGGCTTGAATTTTTTCGTCAATTCTTTCAGTTTGAGAAATGCTGAGTGTGTTCTTCCGTTTTGGTTTTCTAACTCCAGGTCTTTGCACATTTCATTGTAATACTTCACTTTGTCTTCTCGAGCAGGTCTTTGAAATAGTCTGTTCAGCTCTTTTACTTCATCATTTCTTCCTTCTGCTTTAGCTGCTCTGCATTCAAGAGCAGGTTTCAGAGTCTATTCTGACATCCATTTTGGTCTTTTCTTTCTTTCCTGCCTTTTTAATGATCTTCTGCTTCCTTCATGTATGATGTCATCCCACAGCTCGTCTGGGTCTTCGGTCATTAGTGTTCAGTGCATCAAATCTATTCTTGAGATGGTCTCTAAATTCGGGTGGGATATACTCAAGTTTGTACCTTTGCTCTCATAGGCTCGTTTTAATTTTCTTCAGCCTCAACTTCAACTTGCATATGAGCAATTGATGGTCTGTTCTGCAGTGAGCTCCTGGCCTTGTTCTGACTGATGATATTGAGCTTCTCCATCATCTTTTTCCACAGATGTAGTTGATTTGATACCTGTGTATTCCATCTGGTGAGGTCCATGTGTATAGCCGCCATTCATGTTGTTGAAGAAAGGTATTTCCAGTAAATAGGTTGTTGGTCTTGCAAAATTCTATCACGTGATCTCTGGTGTTGTTTCTGTCACCAAGGCCATATTTTCCAACTACTGATTCTTCTTCTTTGCTTCCAACCTTCTTATTCCGATCACTAGTAGTTATCAGTGCATCATGATTGCATGTTCAATCAATTTCCAATTTCAGATGGCAGAAGTTGGTAAAAATCTTCAGTTTCTTCATCTTTGGCCTTAGTGGTTGGTGCATAAATTTGAATAATAGGCGTATTAACTGGCCTTTCTTATGGGTATGTGAATATTATCCTGTCACTGACAGGACAGATCTTGATGCCATTCATCTTCAGTTTGTCATTCCAAGTATAGTAGACCATGTGATTGTCTAATTCAAAATGGCCAATACCAGTGCATTTCAGCTCCCTAATGCCTAGAATATCTATCTTCAAGTATTCCATTTCATTTTTGACAACTTCTAATTTTCCTAGATTCATACTTCGTACATTCCATATTCTGATTTTTTTTTTTAATTGTACTTCAGGTGAAGGTTTACAGAACAAATAGTTTCTCATATTCTGATTATTAATGGATGTTTGCAGCTGTTTCTTCTCATTTTGAGTCATGCCACATCAGCAAATGAAGATCCTAAGAGCTTTACTCTATTCACGTCATTAAGGTCAACTACTTTGAGGAGGAAACTCTTTCCCAGTCGTATTTTGAGCGCCTTCCATCGTGAGGGGCTTATCTTCTGAAACAATATCAGACAGTGTTCTATTGCTATTCGTAAGGTTTTTCACAGGCTGTTTTCTTTAGAAGTAGATCTCCGGGTCCTTCTTCCTAGTCTGTCTTAGTCTGGAAGCTCTGCTGACCACTGTCCACCATGGGTGACCCTGCTGGTATTTGAAATACTGGTGGCATAACTTCCAGCATCACAGCAACACGCAAGCGAACACAGTATGACACACTGACAGACCAGTGGTGGCCCAGTGGTTGTGAATCTTATTAGTAATGAATTTTATACATATGTGCCTCATTTCCCCTTTAGTAATACAACCTTCATTGATATAACAGCTTCTTCTCAATTTTACTTGCCATATTTTCAAAGGCTTGTCTGGTAAATGGGGTTACTCTTACCTGTTAGTAGGATGTGTATTTAAAGACAGACCTAGTGTATCTGGCATATGAGCTGTACAAGGGACACAGAAAAAGAGGAGGTATTGAGCATTGATTTCTAATCTCGTTTTAATGTGAAGGACACTCTTTGGAAAGCAGATACAACCATGGATTAAATCCCAAACAAATCACAAAATGTATATAAAGGATAGAAAAGATATCTTCATTTTTCCAGAAATGACACCCATGTGGATAACTCATCATTTTAGATGATTAAGAGTAATTGCCATAGATCAATGTAATTCATACAAATTAATTTTGACTGATGGAGAATGGTGCTTCTAAGGATTTTTTATAATTAGTTTAAGACTTCTTCTGTTGCTAAACTCATTTAATCCTTTACCCTACTCCATTCTTTCATTATCCTTGTGAGTTTATTTAGTTTTGTGTAATGACTGCGATATCTTTTTATTTGTCCTACTGTATTCAGTTGAATTCTTTTGGATACCCCAAGGCGAGCGGAAGCACACATTGGTTGAATTGCAGGGCAGTAGGGAGGGGAAGGAGGAATACAACTTATAGAAACTGGTCATGATAATAGCTTAGTGTATAAATGGTTATACATGTGTAAATTCATTTAACCAGTTTCCTATTGATGCGTATTTAAGTTGTTGCCAGTTTTTTTATTTGTATGCATCAGACGTACTTTTCTTATTTTGTAGTAAACTTTTTATTGAAGAATAACATATATACAAAAAGTGCACCCCACCCCATTTCCGTTGAGTCGATTCTGACTCATATCGACCCTGTAGGACAGAGTAGAACTGCCCAATAGGGTTTCCAAGGCTGTAAATCTTTTCGGAAGCAAACTGCCACATCTTTTTCCCTCTGAGCAGCTGGTAGGTTCGAACTGCTGACCTTGGCAGCCCAACACAAAAAGTGCACAAATCAAATTAATTGCTCTATGATAAAGGGAACATACTAGTGTGATTGGCATTACCCCTTGACATCAAGTCAATTGCTACTCATGGGGACCCTATAGAACAGAGTAGAACTGCCCCGTAGGGTTTCCAAGGCAGACTGCCACATCGTTCTCCCACAGAGTGGTGGGTGGGTTCGAACCACCAACCTTTTGGTTAGCTGCTGAGCGCTTAAGCCAGCACGGCCCTTTTCCCGTGTGATTAGTACCTTAGAAATCCCCCTCATACTCGTTTCCAATTATCGTAGCCCCCAATAGGGTAACCAGTATTCCAGTTTTTAACACCATTACTTTAGCCTGTGTTTAGAATGTACGTAATTGGAATCATATTGTATGTGCTTTTCTGTGTCTGGTTTCTTTCACTATTTTGCGATATTTCATCGATACTGTATCTGCGAGATCCATGCATCTACATGTGTCAGTTTATTCTTTTTAAAATTGCTGTATGGTATTCCATTGGGTGACTGTACCACAGTTTTTCCTTTCTATTGTTGATGAACGTTAGATTGTCTCTCGTTTTTGGATATTACAAATAATATGGCTGTGAACATTCCTGAACAGTGTTTTGGTGAACGTAGCTATTTTTATCTGTTGGGTAAATACCTAGGAAGGAGCGCTGGTGGCCTGGCGGTTTACTGCTCAGCTGCTAACTGAAATGTTGGTGGTTCAGAACTACGCAGTGGCTTCGTGGGAGAAAAGACCTGGCGATCTGCTCCCGTAAAGATTACAGTCTAGAAAACCCTATGGGGCAGTTCTACTCTGTCACTTCGGGTCACTATGAGTTGAAAATTGACCTGATGGCACCTACCAATGACAAGATACCTAGGGTAGCACCCATGGGCACAGGGTATACACGTTGCATTGTTAGTAGATCCTGCCAGCAGTTTTCCAGAGTGATTGAAACCTTAACACACTCCCACTGGCAATGTCTGCTTCTATTTTTCAAAAATACCTTTATAGAAGTGAAATTTTAATAAAAGTAAATTTATTTTAAGTTTTGGAATATAGTGCTAGATTTCTTCTCAGATGTGTTAATTCATACTCCCCTGAACACTAGGTTTTATCCAGCTCTTTCATCTTTATCAATTTATAGTGAAAAATATATCTTATTTTTAAACTCATTTTAAACTTCTTTAATGAATTAAGATACAATTTTGCCCATTTCAGTTTTCTTTTCTAGAACTGGCCTTTTCTTTATTGGA
>NW_004444033.1:4388432-4498225 GCF_000243295.1 Trichechus manatus latirostris | reverse complement strand
TTTTTTTTTTTTTTTTTTTTTTTACTGCTTTGTAATAACTCCGTGTAGAAAAAGAGTGACAGTTTTTGTCATGTTGAAATTGTTTTCTTCTTAGTTTCTCCTTTGTCTTTTACAGTATAAATGTGCTTTAAACGTGTGTGTGTGCTCTCATCTGCTAATCTTTTCCTTTATGGCTTTTCGCCTTGGTGTCATTCTTAGGTGTCATTCTTTTCTACCCCCTACAGTATTAAATGGAGCTCTGGTGGCTTAGTGGTTAAGAGCTCAGCTGCTAACTAAAAGGTCGGCAGTTTGAATCCACCAGCTGCTCCTTGGAAACCCTATGGGGCAGTTCTGCTCTGTCCTGTAGGGTCACTATGAGTCAGAATTGACTCGACGGCAGCGAGTTTGGTTTTTTGGTTTAGAATATTTAAAAAATTAAATAGTCTTGTTTTCTTGGAGGACTTCCCTGTTTGTATTTTATTTGGCTTATTGTAACTGATTTTACTTTGATTTCTCTCCTTGAATTAAGGATGCTTCTTTTTAAATTTTTAAGATAATTTAAACATGCTGTACTATTGTTTACTGCAGTAGCATTAACTTTGGGATATTTTGTAGGCTATCAGAGTGGCCCTTTGGTAGTTGGTTGGGAAGAATTTAGCGACCAGAGCACGTGTGCATGTGCTCGCTGACCAAGCGAGAAGTGAAGCCAACTTTCCTATGTGGAGACTTTTTGAATCATTTCATCTTGCTTGGTATTAACATAGTGAGTTTTCATTTGGATAGAATGAGATCAAGTTAGCCTAGACCAAATTATCTTATTTAAGTATCTCTTGTGGGTACTATTTTAGGCTCTTGAGCCATGGACTTTGCCACAGTTACACCTGGCCTCTTGCAGTCCTTTCGGTGGCGTACAGAACAGAGGACTGGGGAGCCCAATACTTAACCTCAGGCCTTTAAAGATAACCTATTTTTTTTTAATTTAAGAGATCATTTTTAAATTTCTTCAACGTCTTTCTCTTTTCTATAGTGTAATTCAAATGTAATTTGCACTGCTTATTAAGAAAGATGAGATAAGTCTGTCCTTTTTTTTTAAGGGTGCAGTAAGATTTGAGAGCTCCTCAAAGCCCCCACACCTAAAATTTCTGCCAGTAGAGGTATTACTGGGTTAGACCACAAAGCAGAGATATAGAACAGATATTAGACCAGTAGCCCTCTCTTCTACTAATATGGATTAGTTTGAATTCTGTAATTGACTCTTAGTACCTGAAAGGGGAATGAGTCTCAGGCGCAGGTCAGTTTTTGAGGAAGAGCCCCAGAGCACACCAGCACCTAGAAGTGAGCCTAGAGGGGGATGTAGTTTTGGGTGGGAAGGAACTAGTAAATGGAAATAAATGCCACGGACTAAATTTTTTTTTTTTATATATATTTTTTGCTGGTCTCTCACACTTGGCAGTGTTGGTTGTATTATTAACTATCTTGATTATTCTGTACCAAGGAGAAAAATTTCTGTAGTAGATCCATAATTTTGGGAGCACAGCATTTCCAGTTTAGGAGAATCTGTGTTTTGCTGTGTATTTGAATTTGACTAAAGGCAGTGCTGGATTTATGTTAAAGGCACATTGGGGATAGATTGGAGAGGAGTTGGGGGCACAGAGGGGAGAAAAGCTAAAATTAATTGTCTGTTTTGCTTTACATATATACAGAATGCAACCTTATGCCTTTTACATATTTAACCCATTTAATCCTCATGGAAAAACTAAGAAGCGGTGTTTTTTCAGTTTGCAAAGAGAGACAGCAAAGGCTCAAAGTTGAATGACTGTCTAGACTCACAAACCTGGAAAATGGCAGTCCCGCAGTTCAGACACCAGTTTCTGCCTCCAGAGCTCATGCGTGTTCTTTTCACAAGAGTATGTATTGCCTCCTGTTGTTGTTAGTTGCCATCAGGTCAGTTTCAATTCACGGCAACCCCATGTGTATAACAGAGCAAAATGTTGCCCTGTCCTGCACCGTCCTTACAATTGCTGCTATGTTTGAGCCCATTGTTGCAGCCACTGTGTCAGTCCATCTCGCTGAGGGTCTTCCTGTTTTTTGCCTATCCTCTACTTTACCAAGCATGATGTCCTTGCCCAGGGGCTGGTCCCTTCTGATAACATGTCCAAAGTATATGAGATGAAGTCTTGCCATCCTTGCCTCTAATGAGCATTCTGTCTGTACTTCTTCCAAGACAGATCTGTTTGTTCTTCTGGCAGTCCGTGGTATAGTCAGTGTTCTTCACCAACACCATAATTCAAAAGCATCGATTCTTCGGTCTTCCTTATTCATCGTGTAGCTTTTACATGCATATGAGGCAGTTGAAAATGCTGTGGCTTGGGACAAGTGCACCTTAGTCCTCAAAGTGACTTCTTTGCTTTTTAACGCATAAAAGAGGTCTTTTGCATCAGAATTGCCCAGTGCAATATGTTGTTTTGTATTGCCTGCTTAATCATCCCAGTTATTATGCATTTGTTATATTTTACCAAAAGTCAGCCGTTCGAATCCACCAGCTGCTTCTTGGAAAACCCCATGGGGCAGTTCTACTCTGTCCTAGGGTTGCTATGAGTCAGTATCGACTTGATGGTAATGGGTTTGGTTTTTTTTGTTTGTTCTAATTTTACCAGTTTCATACCAAATTTTGGTAACACTTTAAATGACATATTTGGGGAAGTCACCAGTGTTAACTTCCAGGTAATATAATGTCCGTGTAATTTCCTTTACCTTCCACCTTAGCATTGAGAGTAAGCATGAGGTTACGATCCTGGGAGGACTGAATGAATTTGTAGTGAAGTTTTATGGACCACAAGGAAGTAAGTACATGTGCTGCTTTGTGTTCTTCTCTTACAATCTTCTACTCTATTTTCTTAGTAGACGATGAGACTATCAAAGACATGGTGTGGTGGTATGTGTAGTTTTTGAATAGTAAGTTTAATCGAACTTTAGAACCAGTGAGGAAATTTTTAGTCATAATTACTTTATATGCTTTTCTGTTTTATTCCTATGTGACAGTATTAGAATTGTGAATTCTACATTTTATTTGGATGGTTTGTGGGAAGTAAGTTTTTTTGTTTATTTTTGGTTGTTGTTTTTATCTTTGTTTTTTCAGTGTGTCTGGGGGATACAGGGTTAGTCGAGATGGGAGAGAAAGGAACGTGGCTATTCTTACCAAATAATTGAATAGTGTTTAATACTTTAAAGAATCAAGTAAGTTTGGGGAAGAGAGTGAATCTTTGCTTATTCTCTAACTCTGGATCTTTTAAAGAAAAGTATCTAAATCTGAATATAGGGTTCCTACTGGTTATAACGTGTCCCTGGCTCTTGAAGGAATTCGTTTGCAAGGTTCTCAGAAGATATTAGCATTTAAGGTTTAATTCGCACTCAGGTTTATTTTCTAATTTGGAGACATGGTTCTAATGCTTAACATTGTTACTTTTATTTATTTCAGCACCGTATGAAGGCGGAGTATGGAAAGTTAGAGTGGATCTTCCTGATAAATACCCTTTCAAATCTCCATCTATAGGTATGTGACTATCCAGTGTCGTCTCTTTCTAGATGTTTCTTTTTAATCAAAGGGAAAAAGTAAAAGTAAAATAATCCTCCATTTTGTGGGAAGTAATAAATTCCAGAAATGGTTACTTAACTAAATGTTTCCTTTTTTTGGCTTTGGTTAATTAATAGGTGACTTTTGGGGGACTTCCAGTTATGATATTTAAATCTTTGCTTCTCCCTAGATCCTGCTTTGCTTTTGTTCATTCCATCTCTGGATACTTAGATGATCCTTCTCTATTCTCCCCACCGCCAATCTTTTTAGCTGTCTAAACAGCAGAATAGAGTCGAGTAGAAACCTCAGTGGGTTTGGACCTTTTCTTTGATTTCTTATTCCTTTGGCTCTAACTGGTGATGTTGTTCGCCTGGCTCTCCCTTTAAGGTACTTTTAGTGACAATTGCCATAGAGGTATGTCTGATTGAAGGTTGGCACCTTTAAATATTTTGGGACTATAGAATGGTGGTAATTCAGGTAACTTAAACCAGCCTTTTCTACTTCAATCTGTAGATAATTTTATAATATTATAAAATACTGACCAATTTTAAGTAAGACCAAGAAAATAAAATTGGAATATATTGAGCAAGGTTAGACTTAGCCTCACGTTCAGACATCTTGCTACTGCTGTGGGCTGTCTTTAGAACTAATGATAGATTTCTTGGGGTTTAGACCCCCCTCCCCCCAAAAAAAGCAAAAAAACAAACAAAAAAAAAGTACAACAAAAAAATGTTTTAAAGAGATGTACCTCTGAGCTTATGCTTTGATTCCAGGCACCTAACCCACCTAGCGGTCACAGCCATGAAAATCCTGTGGAGCAGTTCTACTCTGCACACATGGGGTTGCCGTGAGTCAGAATTGATTTAATGGCAGCTACCAACAACAATAACAACATTTGTGTCCAGGGTAAATAATGCAGAAAAGCTAGGACAGTCGCAGACTAAGTCCCAATCAAATGCAGCATCCTCTCCCTGGACCTGTAGCTGTTTAGACACTTTAGAGTCTTAATGCCATAAAAATAACTACAGAGCATCTCTAATTCCTTCTTAGGTAGGAGAACTCTCAGTGCTCATTTGAAGATTGTCAGTCGGTGAAATAGGAGGGGGAGTGTGAGGTGAATACCTGCATAGCCTGAGGCAGCAGCCCTGTCATTAGCTCTAGTCCAGGATGATGGGATGCAGGCTTCACCCAGCTGGGGAGAGCTTTTCTGTAATGTTAGGTTCTCCCTCCTCAGTTTATTTGTGAACTTTATGGTGTTTCTTTCTATACAGGCATTTTAAGCTTTTGTGTAGTTGAGTGGTATGTAAAGCCTTTACAGACAGATTTCCCAAATGATGCCAAGTCATTCAAATATATTTCAAAAATACCTCTTTAGAGACTAACAACTGGCATGCTGTGTCTAGTTTTATTACCCTAGATTCCTAGTCAGAAAGGAAACAGAGTATAGCTTGTTGAAGGTAACAGTGAACTTACAGAAATGCAGTTATATATCGTGTAGAAATGTAGTTATTACTCAGATCTGTCTTAACATTTCTTTCCAGGTCATGTGATTGTTTTACCATAACTTTCAAAGTAAAAAAATCTAAATTTTAGATGTTGCTTATTTATTAACTAATGACACTACAGAAGCCAGTGTACTTTTTAAAATGAATGATGTAGTATGAAATTGGCTGGGACAAATGACTAGGCTAATTTAACTTCATAATTATTCCTCTGCCTTTTTGTGTGCTTTTGGAACTTGGTAATGCCTACAAATGTGCATCGTAGTCTCTTGGGGAAGTAGATCTAGTTGAAATATTTGTACAAGCTGTCCTTGTTTCCTCCAGAGGAAGATTGCATAAGAGAGTTTTAATCAGCTGTGGGGTGACCCATTTTCAGGTAGTCAACAGTGAAATTACTGTTAGGATGTGCTTTAAACATTTTGAGATTAGTGGCTCACTTAGAATGAGCAAGGTTTCCTTTTAGAATTGTGTAGATAGTTGTAAAATTATATATAAGAAGGAGATGATATAAACCCAGAGTCATCATTCTTTTTTGAATCCTGCCCCTATAGTATCTGGGCAAGCATGCTTTTCTTCCTGAGCTATATTTTCAGCTCTTCAATATAATTTGATATACACTGATCCCCTCCCATTCCCCCACCCCCCACCTCATCTTTGGGATTCTGTCTAAATATAGTTTTAGAGAGTCATGTTTTCAATAGTTACATGATTGCATAAGATGTAACTAAAAATGTCTTTTTAAAAACAATTTACATCTCTGAATGAGTGTTTTCTTCAAAACAGTAACATAGCTACCCTGAATCCTCTTTGGAAAGAGGAAGTCACCTTGGGAGGTTATGAACTTATTCTAACAAAATGCCATCATTGTTTCAAATGTTTTGAGCTCATTTTTGGAATTTTACATACCCTTTGAATATCATCAGTGATGGTAAGCTTGATGCTTTGAAGCTGGATATGAATTTTTGAAATGGCTAAAGGCTATTTAAGCCTAGGCAATAAAATAAATGGAAAAATGAAGTAATATCAGTTGGAGTGTAAAATGATGTGTACTTATGGAGTTGACTCAAGTTTAAGGATTGTGATTTTCTTGTAAACTGGCCCTGTGGGCACTTTCAAAGAGAAATTCTCAAACTCCTTTAATCAATTGTAACATCATTGAAATAGTTGCTGAGTTTTCCTGAGAGAGTGTTTTAAAATAAATCTGATTTATTTGAAGATTTAGAGTCTTTATCTTTTTCATTCAGAAACATTCCTTGAGTGCTTAGCAGAGATGCTGAGTGTTACTACCCACAGTTATGAGAGAGTGATTGGTCATGGACCGAACAGCAGGAAAGAGATTCTGGCCCTGTTCTCCTTGACCATGAGAATGATACCCATCTTATCCGAACCACAGTTTCCTCATCTATATAGTGAGATATCGCAATGAAATGAACTCTGCGTGTTTAACATTGACCAGTATATTAATTCCTCAGGGTACGTGGCACTCTGTTCTGAATGTTAGGAAGGCTAATTGGGAAAGGAGATGGGTGAGCATAAATAAAATATTGCACTTGCTTTAGCGGCTGCATTTCATTGTTGTAGGAGAGGTGAGGTGTAAGTCAGCACCTCAGTTTAGGAAATGAGAGTGTGGAGGAGACAAGCTTTTACGAGATTGTGTTTCATGGGTTGAGAACATAGTCTTTACAAAGCTTCAGAGATGTGAAGGTGCACGTGAGGACTGTAGAAACATTCAAAAGCCCAAGTAATCCCCAGTCCGTGAAGATTTTGTTTCATGTAAAGAAGTTACTGTAGAGATTGCCATATTCCTTACTTCTCCAGGCTCAAGTTTTCAGCCATGATCCATGTGCTAATCTAGTCCCGTGTGCTAATCTAGTAAGAGAAAGCTTTCACCAGGCAAAGAAATCCAGATTTGCAGTTGCTCTGGGGTGAAATAAAGATAGTGATCTCTGATCTCATATAAAAAGCAAGTAATGTAGAACAGTTTTGTATAAAAATAAAAGATAACCAGTAAGCGTATGATATCAAATGGCTTCATGTCTAATCCAGGAAATGCAGATTAAAACAATGAGATAATATGTGACTTATTAAATCAGCAGGTTCAACACAGTTGGCAAAGATAATTATGATGTAGACAATCTAGTAGTATGTATTGATTGGTAAAGACTTTATCTTCTTTGATTAATTCCACTGAAAAAAAATTAAAAATTATCCCAAGGAAATATTCAGAGATGTACACTAAGATTAATGTTCCAGAATATATAAATTAGTTACTGAAAATATTTAAAAGTTGGAAACAATCTAAATTACCAAACTGATAATAAAGTAGTTAAATTATAGTATATTTTAATGGACAAAATGTTTTACAGTCATTAATCATGTTTTAACACCATCTTTGAAAAAAAATACACAGGAAAATGTTAAACTATGTATAGTGCAACCGTTATTTTTTTCCACGCGCATTCCAAGTATGAACACCAAATATTGACTATAGTTATCTATGAGTGTTAGGTTAAAGGGGATTAAAAACATACTTTTATGTTGTTTTCAAATATTATAAAATAAATTCACTTTTATTATAAAAGTAAATACTGTTAAAGATATGGCAAATGCCTATCTTTTGAAAGCCCTGTACATCAATGTCTGGTTCCACCCTTTCGCCGCCTTTTGTTCTAGAAAGCCATCAAGCTATCCTTGGCCAGAATTCTCACCTGGTAGCTTGCTTAAGGGCCCGCCTGACCCACACATTTCCCACCAACTTCATTTCTTTTTTCGTTTGTGGGTGTGTGAGAGAGAGAGAGAAAGTGTATACTGTTTTCTTCCCTTCGTCTTTTTGCTTTATACCTTTACCCCAACTGTTTTTTTGATTGTTGTAAACATATACATAACAAAACATTTGTCATTTCAACAATCTTAGCATCTACAGTTCACTGATATTAAGTTCATCATGTTGTTCAATTATCACCCTTACCTGATCCCAAATTACACCATCACCCTTAATATTTCTTTTACAGTCTTTTCCCTTCTCTTGGGTAGTTCTCACCTGTTTCTGTTCACTGTCCAACTCTTCCACTTTTGCCCCCCGCTCCCATTTTGCTCCATTTTTCTCTTCATGTGAACCAAAAAAGGGCCCCCGTTGACAGCTAATAATAATAATAATAATAATACTTTTGATAAACTTAGCAAAGGAAAAAGAAACTCATGAGTCATAAAATGAAGACATAAAATATTAGATTCAGGGCTTTCAGCTTATAAACATTTTGAAAGTACCTTATAATCGCCTTTAGGATACATAGAGGTCTCCATCAGATCATACCTACCTTACTTAAAAACTCGCATTAAAAAAAAAATTGGTTTTCAAGATAAATTTGATTAAGAATTCATTTTATCTTATTTTTAAATGATTACTGACTAGTATATTAATAAAACTGTATTCACCTCAGATGGAACTATGGGGTATTTTAGAATCTTTTAAGATCAGCCTGGAAATCATGTCACCATTTATACAGTGTTTGTATGGAAAACTATGTTGAAAGATCCAGCTAACATGTCTAAAAACTAACTTTTGAAATGCCACTAACTGTAAGTAAGGTTGGGATCCTGTCTTCTGGCCACAAAACCACTGCACACTCTCCCTGCCCTCTTGGTCTCCTCTCTCTTCATATCATCAGTGAGGAGGGCCTCCTGCTAGGACCAGGCCATATGCACGATGTCTGGATTGCACTTTGATAATACCAGAGCCAACTGTGGAAGAGGAATGGTTGGTTGCAAACCAGATTCTGCAGGAAGTGCTTAATGGTTTGTTGAATGTTGTTAGAATGGCCAGGAAGAAAAAAAAAAAACCAACAAGGTCTTTCTGCAATGGAATTGGATGTCAATAGCTTATAGCAAGAGCTAGCAAACCCATTTGAGTAAACAGAGACAAAATGAAAAAGTCATGGCCAATAAAGATAGTTAAAATACTATATTGAGCTATACCAATGGCCTTTAAAATTAAATCAGACTCATCTAAATAAGATGAGTATAGGTCATTCTAAGGAAAACTATACTAGCTAACCAGTCAGTTCCTTTTAAGTCTCCAAGTCTCCAGTAGGTTCTTAATAAGATACTCTGATAATCAGTGTACTATATATATGTATACTTTTTCACTTGTGCGAGTGATTAAAGGAAAGTATTTAACCCTTTTCATTGTGAGACTAGAAGACTCGTAGCATTATGAATTTTTTATTCCATTATGGCTAGAAATTATACTGTTTTTGGAATGGAATTTTATGGTATGGTATGACCAAACTATAGAACTTAGAATACTTAACCATTTTGTGTTTTCCTAGATGGAAAAATTTTATGACTTGTCCCTCAGGAACTAGTGGGAGTAACTTAAGCCAGCAGTGTTTAATAAGAGGTGGGCCAGGATTTGGAGTAGAGAGGAGTGTGTCATTCATGAGAGGTTCTGAATTAGTCATTTGACAGAGGCCTACTTGGACCACTCTGTTTCCACAAATGGAATGAATTCTTAGACCAAGGAAGCAAAATTCCATTATGATTACCCTCGTACTTCTCTACTTTCATGATCTTGGGTTTGAGTTTAGTTCCTGTCTCAAATATGGGCAGTCCCCAGGTTACCAATGAGATCTGTTCTTGTCTTTAAGTTGAATTTGTATGTAAGTCAGAATAGGTACATACGGTTCTTATTTAGTGTTAGTCAGATGTTTGTCTTAGTATATAGTATATATCTTACCTTTCTGTGCACGTTAACACACATAAGAAACACTTCTAAACCGTGCAGTGTTTTCACGTGCATCACAAAGTAAGGTGTGTATTTGTTATTACGAACCATCATATTTAACTCAAATTTTTAATATAATAGGCTTTATGGCAGTCATTCTTGAGTTATTCATAAACTGGACATTTGTAACCTGGGGACTGCCTGTAGTCATATAATTGCTAATGTGTAATGATCTATATCTTTGGATTCCAGTACAGAGGAAAAAAGATTCCAGTAAGAAAGTTTGTAAAAAAAAAAAAAAAAAAAAAAATTTATGATAACGTTGTGAGAATGTAAGCCACTGTTAAAAGCTTTGATTCACTGGTGTTCTGAAAATGAAACTTTTCAGGATGGATTTTTAAAAAATTATGTCTGGCAGGTAAGTCAGAACTATTTTCTTAGACAATGGATATGTCCTACATAATTTCTTCTACTCAATTCCACAAATTTATTGGATACCTATTGTGTGCCAGGCATTATTCTAGGTGCTAGGGATATGGAAGTGAACACATTGTTCTCTTAGCACTCAAATTCTTCCTGGGGAGAAGATAAAACAATTTTAAATGTCCCGTAGTTTTATGCAGAGAGCTGGTGTGATAGAATCGACAGAATTGCCTACTATAGATCGGACATTCAGGAAGGGCCTCTCTGAGAAAGTAAATGGAAGCTGACACTTTAATGAAAAAAAGAAGCCAGCCCTGATCCCCACGATCAAGGGGGCGGAAAGAATGGTGAGTACAAAGGCCCCTAGGCAGAAAGGAGCTTTGCGTGCTCAAGGAAAAGAAATGGGACCGGTGAGGGTGGGTATGAGAGAGGTATGAGCCGGGGGGTCCCAATGGTGGGCAGGGGCCAGGTCATGGAGCACTTTGTGGACCAGATTAAAGAGTTGGATTTTATTTTAAATGTAATGGAAAAAATAATTGAAAGTTTTAAGCAGTATAGTGAAAAAATCTCATTTGTTTTTTTAGCTATCACTCTGCTGTGGAGGGTCAGGAGACGAAGCTAGTTCTAAAGCTGTTGCTTTTGTTTAGACCAGGGTGCAGAGGTTGAGGAACCTGCATTGCTCTGAAGAAATTGCCTGTATTAAGGAAAGTGTGCAAATTGGGGTGGTACCTAAAGGAAGATAAAAGGTTGGAAGGTTTTTTTTATTTTTTTGAATGGGAGATTCTAAAGGATGTTTAAATGCTTATTGTAGAGTAGTCTAGAAAAGAGGGGAAGCTTGGTGATATTGGAGGTCAGGAGGATGACTGCGGAGCAGAGCCTTTGAGAAGGAAGGCGGGGGAAGATCGGGACACAAATGGATAACTGGTGCTGGAGAAGAGCACAACCAACTGAGCGAGCTGCGAAGGCAGGAGAATCGAGTGTGTGTAGGAAAGATTTTAGAAGTGGTCTTGGGAAACAAGGAATCTTGCCAGTTGGCTTGCATTTTCTCAGAGAAAATGGGCAAGGCTGTTAACTGCAAGTGAGAATGGGGGAAGAGGGATGGAGAAGTAAAGTGAGGGAAAGGAGCGGGAGGTGTGCAGAATAATGGTAAAGTGTAAACGTCACTGAGGCTGGAGGAACAAGCTACTAGAGAAATGAGAGAGGAGGGCTGTAGGTGGTGATGAGCCCGTAAAAGGTTACTGAGCACAATTTTAACAAGTCATAGAGGCAAACTCCATGAAGGAAGTCCAGGTCTGTTTTGCTAACAACCCTTGGCCCCTTCCCCCATACCCCCAGTGTTCAGGCCCTGATGCATTGCCTGTTCCATAGAAGACATGCCCTGAATGTTTGTCTAGTGAATGAGTGAATGGATGCCTACTTGGTGACATCCTTAAGTCCAGGTATAGAGAATGTGGATGATTGGGTTCTTTCAGAGTTGTGGATTTGCTGAATGACCATTTTAGAGAGGGAGAGGTCAAGGAATTTGCAGAGGATTGCCAGAGATTGATGATGGTGGTGACTCTTAAATCTGAAATTGGGTAAGAAGACGGGTCAGTGGGAAGGTCAGTGGATTACAGCTTGCAGATGAAAGAATTGTTCATGGGTGGGATGCTGTTTGGCAAGTGAGTTGGAAGGATACAGTAGACTGTGGTCAGAGAGGGGATGTCTGAATGGGTGATTTTTGGAGGTGGACCTGTTTCTAGTGATCCCAAGGTTCAAGGTATATCCTGGGGAGTGTGGAGTGAAATGGTATAGAGGAAGGTCATTGAGGAGAAGGTTAAGGAACTGAGGCCAGAGTGTCAGGAGCATAGTCTGTATGGTCACTAAAATTTGGCTACAAAGGACAGGCGTTGGGGTGGAGAGAGACCCTACAGGCCAGGTGCCTAAGTTCTCTGTGAGAGAGGAAGCCAGTTGGTCCTGTTACTGTGAAATCCTGCTGTTAGCAGTCTGTAATATCTAAATCATTTTGATTGGTATCAGCCAGAGTAGAAATAGTATGTTAGCTCCCCCTCCTCCAGGCCACCTCTCAGGGTAAGTCCTGCCTTTGCATATGCTTGCTTCTATCAGATTTGTAATTCTGCCTTTGACAATTAAAATTATTATATAATCTGTCCATTTGCATATGAAAATTTCCTTCTGACTTGCTGTTTAGGTTAGTTTCTACTGTAACTGTAGTAGGTGACCTCTAGGTTTTGAGCTGGTTATTCTGACATGTTTTTGGCATTAAATCCTTTTCTTCCCCTTGAGGATTTGGTATCGTAATGAAAACTTGTATTCTTGGCTTCCTTTTTCTTTGGTTAAACTGAAATTCTTTTAAAGACAAATAAGAGTAATGTCCTAGTTGCCTTTAAAGACCATGTTTACACAGTTTAAAATTTGCTCATTTTCCTGATGTTGGTGAAAACCATATTTCTAGAAGGAACGTTAGAAATTATGTAGTCCACTCGCTTCATTTTAAGGATGGGAAAAATGAGACCCAGAGAGGCAGAGCTATATCACTGCTCACCAGTTGGAGAGTCTGCCTTCTGGCTTCCAGTCTAGTGTTTTTTCCATTATACAAAATGCAGTCAGAATGGTCTTTTTAATAATAAATATTAGAGTAACTGTGTTTTGCATTTCCAGTATGATGGGGTTATAGGAAACCTAATATCCCATAACCGAAATATCCTCTGATACTCTTGATAATTCCTGAGGAATTAAGAGAGGTGGATATGTAGGGCAGATATTTTCATTTTTAAGATGAAGAAAATGAGATGAAATTACTAGTTCATTAAGATAATGATAACACTTCCTGAGTGTACTTGTGCCTTACATGGCAATCCTATGTTGTGTAGATATCATTAGTTAACCTAGTTTTAGGAATAAGGAAGCACAAAGGCAAAGCAGTTTAGTAAATTGCCCAAGGCCACACAGCTTCTCCCAGTGGAGCTAGGATTTAAACTTAGGCGGTCTGACTGGAGCCTGGTCTTTGAACTCCTACTGTGTTTATTAAGAGTTGTAGAGACTTTACATTGAGTCTTGTGATTTCAAGTCAAAAGCGTCCTTCTATACTGTACTTTGTACCATACTTCTGTATTCTGACCATGAAAATAAATACTGGCTGATTCAGACACTGCATTTATATCTGAGAAGATAAATTATGGGGACAGGAAAGAGGTTACAGTCTTCTAAAAATGAAACTATAGGAGAATAGGTTTAAGGCTGCAGGTCTTGGTAATCTGCAAGGTTGGTAGAAGGGTTATGCTGTTGAAGGATAACACTTGACCTTTTCTTAGTTATAAGTGAACTTTTCTTATCCATCCAGCCCATTCCTCAGCCTCCATATTATCAGAGAGAAAGGAAGAAACAGAAAGAGGACCCCTTGTTGAGTTTAGATCTCCTGAGCAAACACAGGATCAGTTAAGAAGTTCCCATGACACAGGGCATTGACACTGAGCTCCTTCCTTGGTTCCTCACCCAAGAAGAGACCAGCCCAGGTCCAGCTGTCCTGAGTAGGAAAGGCTCAGCTCTCTGAAGAGACTTCTGCCCGGGTGCAGGCTGCCACGGGCTGGGCCTGGCTGTCTGAGGTAAGATGAAAATCTTTTAGATTGTGCAGTAGTGCACAAAGCTGGCAGTACGGTTGTTGCTAGTGAAGCTGGCAGCATCCCTACCTGTTATTTCAGCTGGAACACCCCAAATCCAGTCACCTCCTGCTGTTAGGAATGGAGAGCTTGGGGTAACTTCTCAACCAGTTTCCCTCCAAGATTCTAAGTTATTGCTCTTAAAAAATGTATAATTTGAGATACTGCAAGAGAAGACTCAGTCTTTAATATCTTTTAACAATTACTCATTGCTGTTGAGTCGATTCCGACTCATAGCGACCCTATAGGACAGAGTAGAACTGCCCCATAGGGTTTCCAAGGAGTGGCTGGTGGATTCGAACTGCTGACCTTTTGGTTAGCAGCTGAGCTCTTAACCACTGTGTCACCAGAGCTCCTTTTAAAAAATTAGGCCTACTTAAAAAAAAAAAAAAATCAGTTTGATTCTGAATAATTTATTTTGTGTGAGCATTTGTCCTGAAGACAGAATATCAGAATAACTTAATTTAGTCACTTTTTCTCAAAGGAACTCATAGGCTTATAATTAAATTGCATCGGCCACAGCTGTCTTAACCCTGTGGTCCAGGCTTAGTCTGTCCCTGGGATATAGCTACCGGTTTTGCCTTTGGCTTTTCATCTGTTTACCTTAGGGTGGATTTACCTTGTTTCCTGAGTCACTTGTCTGACCTCTTATATCTTCAAGATTATTCTGGGTGGATTTCTGGGTAGATGATTGGCCCAGGGTATTTCATCTACCCACAAATTTGATCATTAAATATTCTCACAAATAAAGGTGGAAAATAAGATGACTTTTTGCCTCTTTTATTTACATGTAACCCCCACATCAGCAGTTACTCAGAAGTGTGTCCAGCTTTGTACAGGTCCTCTCGACACAGAAACAGGCTGAAATAACCAGTTTTCAGCATAACTCGGCACAATGTTATTTCTTGTTTTCTCTCTCTGCCTATTAGCCTGTGGGTCAAGACATTTGTTGAGTATTGGGGTGGAAGAAGCAAAAGCATGGCGTGTTTTTCCATTTTAATCTGTTTTTAGTCAAGGTATATATAATTTAACGTCAACTAAGTATGATTTAGATTCCTCCAGAATTACAAATAACTTCTACCAAAGAGACACAGAACAGAGGCTTTTTAGTTAGACGTTTGTTTCTATTGTCTCTCCACTTTTTTTTTGCATGTGCTAGAGCCATGCCAGAGAGTAATTGTCCTGAAGATTAAACAAAGGAGTCCTGAATTTATCTGGTCAGGTCACTGAAGTATGTTAAAAATGTCTGGTAGTGAGTAAAATCTTAAATCATGTAGATTAAAAATGACTTGCTGTTACCACTTACCATGTTTCCATAAAAGCTGTTTTCAAAATATGTTCTTTTAAAATATCTTCAAAATAGTTCGTGGCTGAATGGAAACAAGTGTTGGGAAAACTCTCTTGTTGCAGACGTATTCATTAGTGTGGTGATAGCATTGCCAAAAGGAAAGAGAACGTGCCAGGGCAAACAGGCTGGGTCCTGAGAACGGTCCTTCTCTGAATTCCTGGCCTGTTCTTTCTCAGTCTCCCTGCCCCTGTCATCCAGAAGTTCCTTTGTTGGGATCATTATCCAGAATGTAAATCGCTTTGCCAGAAGTGCTACCCACAGCTTGTCCAAGAACAAATTTAAAGGATATATATGCCCCTTTCCATTTATTTACTTTGGATATTTTTTTAAACAATTTTTTAAAAGTCTGGAAGAGATCATTTTAGTCCAGGAAGTTTTTGTTTGTTTTATTCTATTTTGTAAAGTTGGTCTGGGAGTGCTTATTCTTCAGAGCAAAACTCTGTTTCTACCTACTTTGGAATAGTCAGCGGATTTTGTGGCATTTTAGCAAGTCTTAATGTTGGTAGTTCTGTATTGTGTTCTCCAGAGTACTTCTGTACCTAGAAAAGGTGCCTTACAGGAGTCCCTGGGTGGTGCAGTAGTTAAGCGCTGGACTATGACTGAAAGGTTGGTGGTTCAAACCCACCCAGAAGCACCTCGGAAGTAAGTCCTGGTGATCTGCTTTCAAAAGGTCACAGCCTTGAAGACCCTTGTGCAGTTCTACTCTGCACACATGGGTCTCCATGAGTCGGAATTGACTTGACGACAACAAAAACAAGGACTTAACCATTGTACATTTCCTCTTAAGTCCTCTGTTCTCAAAGCTCTGGCCATTGTTATTAAAGTCTAGATTTTTACAGCTGATAAGGCCTTTGGAAATAGAATGTTAAGCATTGAGATTTTAGAGATTGCATAGTCCAACTAACTAGGTATAGGTTTCTTTATAGACCCAGAGAAGCAAAGTGACTTGTCCAAGGCCTGCAGTTAATAGCAGAATTGACACTAGAATCCCGGCCCTGTTTATTTATCCCTTGGGTCTTTTCTGTCTGATTCTGCTCTCTATCCTGGAGGCTTTTGAGCTACCAGTATTTCAGTTGGTGTTTTATACTCAGCAGGGGCACTGGGGACTGTGCTCCACCCATTTATTGCTAAAGAACATGTTTGCTAAGTTCTTTTTGGCCCTCTCTATTAAACTACTCTTGGCTTCAGCCAAGCCAAAATCTAGTTTTGATTGAAAACAGCGTAGAGACCATATTGATTCCAAATGGAATCTCCAGACCTTGTACAGTGAGGATGGAACCTTAATGTTTCAGAGACTGTTTTGATAAATGTTTAAAGCTCTTTTCACCGTAACTGTTTTCTTTGCCTACATCTTTAAGGCAACATCAAATTGGCACGAATGGTTCAACTACTAACCAAAAGGTTGGCGGTTCAGTTTGACCCAAAAGGTGCCTTGGAAGACAGGCCTGGAGATCTGCTTCCGAAAGGTCACAGCCTTGAAAACCCTATGAGCAGTTCTGTTCTGCATCCATGGGGTTGCCATGAGTGAGAATCGACTCATCTGCAACTAATAACAATTCTGCTGTAGGAGAGATGCCCCTGTTCATTTTGCCTGAGATCTGCCATTCCCATTGTCCTTCCCCAGGGCTGAGCTGTCGTGACCTGATGGGGCTGTTCCCCCTAAACGCCTCACTATTTTAAGATTCGAGTCTTTAAAAAAAAAAAAAAGTTTAAAAGTTGAAGGATGTGTCTGTTTATCACTGTTCCAGCATTAGGTGCGGTGGCTTCCTGTCTCATCCAGTGAAGCCAGCATTCCTAAAGGGACACACACACGCACACGCACACGCACACGCACACACACACACACACACACACACACGGATCACCTTGCTCACCTCCCTTTCCTAGTCTCCTGCCCGTTGTTCATGCCACTTCAGTTTCACCAGACTCGGCTGCTCTGCAGACACATCAGGCCAGCTCCTGGTGCTCTCTGCACCTGGTTATTCCCGCTGCACAGACACCCTTCCAGACCCAGGTGCCGGGGTGGCTCGCCCCCACTCCCTTCCAGTCTCTCAGTGAGGCCTCCCTGTCCCTCCATTTAAAATGCAGTCCCCACCCCGTCCTGCCCTCGTCCTCTTCACTATGTTTTCCTCCATAATGCTTGCTGCCTTCTAACATGGCGCTTGTTTTCTGAAGAGCTTTCCTGGTGATTCTCACCTGGAGCCAGCGTTGGGGTGTTGCTTCACTAGGTGTTCGTTTGGAGACTCTAGCAGAGGCAGGGTTTTAAGCAGCAACACAAAGTTGAAATCTTAATTGTAGCTTCAAGCGAAATGCTTTTCACATAATAGAACCAGTCTCTGGACTGAAAGCACATAGTGGCTAAACATTAAAGTTTTCCACTCTTTGGGAAGTTTCTTGGCAGTTGTGATAGCGGTGTGTTATTCTCTACAGCCAGTCTTGAGGACCGTGTGCTTCGTATCTTGGGGGATTTTCTGTTATGAATTTATATTAATAAAACGAGTAAGATACAAGATTTCAAATAATTGATTTGGGGACTCTCCTTTAAAAGGAGGGGCCCTGGTGGCGCAGTGGTTAAAGCACTCAGCTGCAAACCAGAAGGTTGGTGGTTCAGACGCACCAGCTGTTCTTCTGGAGAAAGATGTGGTAGTCTGCTTCTGTAAAGATTTACAGCCTTGGGAACCCTACGGGGCAGTTCTGCTCTGTCCTACATGGTCGCTATGGGTTGGAATTAACTTGACAGCAGTGGGTTAGGTTTTTATTTTTGTTTCTTTTTTCTTGGTTCTCTTAAAAGGATTCTGCTTTAGTTAATTGATGTATAATTAAGTCTACTTTAGAATGTTTGATACTGTTTATAATTTTTTCTTTGAAAGTTTACTTTTTTCCCAGCAGTTGTAGGGTTGCTATGAGTCAGAATCAGCTCGGCAGCAGGTTTTGTTTTGTTTTTTTTTATTATAGCTATACAGTGTAGAAATTGTGAAAAGCCAGAAGAGTAGAAATAATGGAGGGGGTGGGGGAGGTCACCAGAAATAACGACTGTTAATGCTTGTTTGCTTCTTCTAGGCTTTTTTTTCTTGCTATGATCCTAGTTTTGGTATAGGGAGGGCAGGAGGGTGTGTGTATGTGTGCGTGTTATGATTGGAAAAGTGCAAGGCAGAAAGTGTCCCCCAGTAAGAATTAAATACTGATAACATTTATAAACATTTGCATTCAATTTCTTACGTGTGCCTTAAGAAAACAAAAACAAAAGCGAATAATACATAAAGTACATTGTCTCTTTTTAAAAGGACTAATTTACAGATAGTCATCTTTTACTACCATTCCCAGTCCTATTCCCTGTTCCCACAGTAACCTTGACCTTGCACCCTCCCTGAAATAGTTATTTTTGTGAGTTTGGTATATGTTGGTCCAGTACAGTTTTCTCTACTTGTTATCATAGAGAATATGTAGCATTGCTTTGTTTTAATTTATTTAAATGGTATCATGCTGTAAACTTCATTCTGCAACTTGCTTTTTTTTTTACTCATCAACTTGATACATATTGATCTAGTTCATTACCTTTGTATAGGACCACTGATACATGGATTTACCACAGTTTATCCATTTTGTTTCTTGATTTTTAAAAACAATGCTGCGGTGAAATCTTCACATCGGTCTCTTTGGCCACACATGTATTAGTGTTTTTCCAGGGTCACATGGAACTTTTTATCCTGCCTTTTTTCCTCTTGACATTAAGACACAAACATTTCCATTGGCTTAATTTTATCTCTTTAAACCACATACCTCTTAAATCTAAACTTTGAACCATCTTTCATTTCCTTAATGAAAAATTAATATGAACTAGTAATTGTGCAAAGGGCTTTTCTTTTTGCATCAGAATAATTCAAACATTGCTGGACTCTCTTGATAATAGTGGATAAAACACGAAGCTATTTAAAAAACAGGATTTAAGAGCAAAAATTAGAAGCGTGATTAACACTTGGCGTGACTAGAGCAGGCGAGGACTAGAATATACCTGGGGTTTTCATATTCCTATCCCCCGTTTTCTCATTGAGGGAAGTTTCTTAGATTTTTGGAGACAACCTCTGTCCCAATACATCCTGGAGACCTTCCTCCAGTGCCACGACCTCTTTCCTAACTCTCTTCCTCTTCCTACTGAGGACCCCTCCCCCCAGCAGTCTCAACACTTTGTACACATTACAGTCATTTCTTCATGTCTCTTGTCCTGCTGTACACAGTGTCCTCCTCAAAAATGGTAGATCACCTTATTTCATTTTTGTACCCTGAGCGAGCACAATGCCTGATGTGCAGGTGTTGACCATAAGTTTTGAATGAATGAAAGGGAACTTGTGCTGGGGTGGGGAGGTTGGGAGGGATGGAGGGCAGGAGTGGGATGTAGTGATGGTGACGATCATCTTAGGAAGGAACTTCAGTTTATTGAAAGTATGGCATGGAATAAGGAAGTCCTAAAAGGAAATGAGGTATGAAGGAGGACAAAAGGACAGCTTTGACAGCGAATCTCTGCTTTAGAATACCATTTGTATATTTACAAACTGACCAAATCACAGATTTTCAGTTAGAAAATGAATTCATTTCTCCTTTGAATGTAAATATCAGTGTATTTGTTAAAGTCAATCCTTGCTTTTTTAGGAATAAATTAAAACACTTAGATCGCTGACAGATATAGCCACCTTGCAGAAATTTTTTCAAAAAATTCACTCTTTGATTCATTCCGTGGTTGGCCCAATTTTAATCAAATCTGGGTTTCCTGGAATGAGTAGACGAGAGTTAAAGGAAATATTCTGGTCTCTGTTCTTATGAAATCCTTTGTGGTTTGGAAGGGGTGCTCCTTTAGAGTTTCGACAGCTTCATTCATGTTCCGCACATGGTGTTATCAGAGTGGTACCAGTAAATGTGCTACAGAAGGAGAAGTTCACGTGCAGAAACTCCACCTTTAGAGATTGAACAATAACAAGTCAGAGTGAGCTTTCTTCAGCTTTATCATGACATGCTAGTTATAAGACATTTAGTATTATAAAGTCTCTTTTGGCGAGTACGTTCATAGCTCAAACAACAACTTATTTTTATGATTATTTTGTATAGGAAGTTTAATTGCTCCCAGAGTTTGCTCATTTGATTTATAGAACTCTGATGTATTTTAAGTAATCAGAGCTGTCAGGAGAATATAGTCTTATCGGTATCAAAAGATTTAGGTTTGAAAGTAATTATTTATGGATATTATCACCTTTTTCCAATACTGAAATTGTTTATAGAGGCTGAACTTAAAACTAATTGTTCTCTGGATACTTTTTGCTGCTAATTAACATCTCTTTTTACAGGATTCATGAATAAAATTTTCCATCCCAACATTGATGAAGCGTAAGTAACTATTTAAAAATGTTTAAATCTACCAGCAACTGCTCTCCATTATTTTAAAACAAACGAACAAAAAAAACAAACCTCAAAATTATCTTTTTAATTTTATTAGGAATAAGACAGTATGAATGGTCACTTAAACTATAGAGACCCAGGGATATGATATTGTAAACCAGTTAGTTCAAATTCTGCTGTTGTGTGACTTAGTTTTTTCCATTGTCATCCAGCTAACTTTGGTAATATTCCATATCTCAAGTCTCTCTGCATAGACACTATCAGAGATCTGCTTTCAGTATGCACAATTATTTTCAGCCCTTACAGTATTTCTCAGTTCTTGAGAGTATGGCAGACATGAATAACTGTAGTTTCTTTTTAGTTTGTGAATCTTAATTATGTCTTTTTTCCTTCTAATATTTTGTTAGTGTTTAAAAATGTGATACCAGTGCATCCTGTTTTATACTTTCAGTACATTTGGTTTTTTATTGTCATGAGATTAACTTTTGCTGTTAAACACACACCCACACATGAGGTATTCTGAATCCTGTGTGAGTAGGTTGTATTCATACATCATGCCCGCTTGTCCTTTAACACTTTAATGGATATTTTCTAACCATAAGGATATCCTCTTATATAACCACAGTACAGTTGTTAGATTCAGGAATTTAATATTAAAACAACACTTTTTATCTAATCTACAGTCACATTCCAGTAAGGTACTTTGTGGCTTTTTTTCCCTTTCAGTACAGTATTCAGCCCAGGATCATGTATTGCGTTTAGTTGTCATGTTTCTTTAATCTCCTTTTAAATCAGAACCGTTCTTCAGCCTTTCTTTGTCATTTACGAAACTGACATTTTTGAAGAATATAGACCAGTTATTTTACAGAATTACCTGCAATTTGGGTTTGTCTGATGTTTCCTTATGACTAGATTCAGGGTATGCACTCATGGCCAGAAAACCACGACAGTGAGATCGTGCCCTCTCCGGGGAACGCATTCCGAGGTGGTCGAGGGCTGTGTGCCCCTTGTTGCCAGTGTTAATTTTAACCCCGTGGTTAAGGTGTTATCTGGTTTCCCCACTGTATAGTTACTATTTTTCCCTTTTAGTCTATAAGAAGACACATAAGACCTTGTAAATATTCCACTGCTCATCGTGCTTCCCTTCAACTGGGATTCTTTTAATCTATTAGAAGCATGATTTAGTACATTTCCGTGATAAATAAAATTAGTTGCCAGATACATGCAACTAACTTTCTAATTTTTTAAAAAATGCCCTTCTTTCCATCTGTTTCAGGTCAGGAACCGTGTGTCTAGATGTAATTAATCAAACTTGGACAGCTCTCTATGGTGAGTTTGGCCATGGAATATTTTGGGGAGATACTGAGACACTGCCTAAAAAAATGTTGCTTGGCTTTTCTTCTCTGGTTTAAGACTTTTTGTTGTCGGGAATGGGAAGGGATTTTTAGGGCCTGAACGGGAAAGCTTGGATCAGTGAAAAAAGTATTTTCTCTTAGGTGCACATTCAATTTAGCAGTGCAAGTTTAAAATCATTTTGTGAGATTCTGAACTGAAGGTATAGTGATAGACTTATGCACACACACACAGAAGCATGTATGCAAACATTTTTTATATGTGTGTATATGCAGAAGCACATTGTATACGTGTTTAGATGTAATACCTCTTAGTTTTGGAAGAACTCCTAGGATTGTCCCTCTGAAGTGAGATGAATGAATTCAGAAGTCTGGGGAAATCATCTGTTTAAAGGCCAAAACCTCCTTCTGAAGCAAAGTAAAGAGTAATTTAGCCTTACCTCCCATGCTAAAATTGGCATCTCATCTCTTAGAGTGAATCAACAAATGACTTACCCAACTCTGCAGAACACTATGCTGAATACCAAGGAGTATGAGACCTGCTCTCCCTGAGCTTATAACTCGCTTGGGGAGCTGAAATATTTTCAAATATTTCAGCCAATTTAAAGTTAATTAGGGATACAAGACAGAAGTCTGTTCCCCCCCTCCACCCCCACATTATCCTCAGTCTTCACAGCCTCCCTGCTCTCTTGCCCTCACCTCCATGAAGCTTCCTGAGACCCCAGCTGAAAGTGCTCCCAGGACATCCCTCCATTTTATAACTCTCTTTGCTGGCCTGCTTTTATTTCTGCCTTACCATACCCATACCCGCTGCTGTCAAGTCGATTTCTACTCATAGTGACCCTATAGGACAGAGTAGAACTACCCCCATAGAGTTACCAAGGAGTGGCTGGTGGATTCAAACTGCTGGCCATTTGGTTAGCAGCTGAGGTCTTAACCACTACTCCACCAGGGCTCTATTTCTCCCTTATTTAGTTGTTTATGCTCATCAACTAGATTCTTTCCTGCATGAAGGGCTCCCAGGATGTGTGTCTGATCTGTCTTTAAGTCCCAGCACTCTCAGCGTAGTGCCTCTCACCAGTATGGGTTGAGAGGAATGGTACAGGTAACAGTTTCTGAGAGGTACAAAGAAAGGAGAAAAAATCACTTTAGACTGGGCTTACCAGGGATAGTTTCTTTTTGTTGAAAAGTTGTCAGACCTTGTAATGGTTTAAGGTAGGTAAGACATCTTGTTCCAACCACAGTCTGCAAGTCACCTTTGGCAGACATCCCTGGGCTAGGATGGTGCGTAATAATCCCTGAGGGAGGTCGGTCACCAACAGCACGTGGTTCATTGTGTTGGGTTTTTTCTTTCCTGATTCTACTATGCAAGAATTATTTCCTTTACCTGAAATTATCTCCCTGATCTGTGTATGGCTGACACTTTTTCTTGCCTCACCTCAAACATCACTTCCTCAGAGAAGCCTCCTTCCTAGTCACTGTCTCTAAAATAACAGCGCAGCACCCTGTTTTTTTAGGTAAATTTTAAAACCGGTATTTTTTTTTTTTTATCTGGCCCTACTAGATTGTTAGCTCCCTGAGAGCAGGGACTTCGTCTTGTTCTTCCCCATATATATATAGATATATACACATATGTACATTCATACATGTATATGTGTATATAATTTCCACTGCCTAGAGCAGTGCCTGGTATACAGTAAGGGTTCAAATATTGTTGCATCAATGAGTGAATTGATCCTGCCCAATTCTGTTTAGCATGGGCATTTTAGGGAGACAATAGTTTAAAAGGAAATTAAGCAGCAAGAGAGAATGTATACTCTGAGGCTGATTAAATGGATTTCTTTTAAATGGTTTTGGTAAAAGTGCCTCATGGCAGGCTGCCTGGAATATCTGATGTAATGATGTATTTTCTTAAACTACATTCACATTTTAGAAATGTACATATCAAAATACTGCAAGCTGGTTCCAATTACAATGAAGTAAATTGGATTTTAGTTTCACTGATTCTTTTACCATTGACCAGAAAAGATTTGTGGAAGAGGTTTGCTAATTCTGAAGTACCTTACATCTCAGAACAGATTTTTTTTTTTAAAATAACAGCTTTATTGAGTTTACAATTCACATACCTACCCATTTAAAGTGTATAATTCATGGATTTTAGTATATCCACAACAGATAATGTACAACCACCACCACAGTCAAATTTGGAACATTTTCATCACCTCAAAAAGAAGCCCCATACCCTTCATCTGTCACCCCCTTTTTCATCACGACCCCCCACTCCCCCCCGCGCTAAGCAACCACTCATCTACTTTCTATATGTGTGTACCTCTTCTGGACATTCCATATAAATGGAGTCATACAGTATATGGTCTTTTGTGACTGGCTTCTTTCACTTCACATGTTTTCAGGGTTCGTCACGCTGTAGCATATTATCAGTAGTTCCTCTCTTTTTATTGCAGCATAACATTCCATTGTATGGATATACCACTTTTTGTTTATCAGATGATGGACATCTGGGTTGTTTCTACCTTTTGGTTATTTTGAATAATACTGCTATAAATATTCATGTACAAGTTTTTGAGTGGACATGTTTTCCTTTCTCTTGGGTATATACTTAGGAGTAGAATTGCTGGCTAATATGACAACTCAATGTCTAACCATTTTTGGGACTGCCAGACTTTTCCAAAGTATTTGCACCATTTCATATACCCACCAGAAGAACGAACATATCTGGTATTGGAAGAAGTACAGGTAGCATGCTCCTTAGAAGCAAGGATGGTGAGACTTCATCTCACGTACTTTGGCCATGTTACCAGGAGGGACCAGTCCCTGGAGAAGGACATCATGCTTGGTAAAGTAGAGGGTCAGCGAAAAGAGGAAGACCCTCAACAAGATGGACTGACACAGTGGCTGCAACAGTGGGCTCAAACATAGCCACGATTGTGAGGATGGCACAGGTCCGGGCAGTGTTTCATTCTGTTGTACACAGGGTCGCTGTGAGTCGGAACCAACTCGATGGCACCCAACACCACCACCACCACCACCAGTGTATAAGGTTCAGAACAAATTTTAAAGCAGAAGGCCAACATGACTAAAATTTCTTCATGTTTATAAAATGTTTCAGTCTATTCTTATATTACCTTTCAAAGCATTTAATAAGTAATAATAATTAAACCTCATTGGTCAGAGCAAACTGGCAGAAAGGGTTGGTTCACATGATTTTGAGGTTTCCTTTAGACTTACCTAATCTGGGGACCTAAGCTGAATTTTTATTGGCAACCTGCTAACACCTCTGGCGTTGAAGGTTGGTTCATAGTTGATGAGTTCTGAATCACTCAATTTCCTGCAGTGGTTCTTGAAAGAATCTTAGTTTAAAGGACCAAAACAATTAATTCTAAAGAGAAAGTTGGCATGTTAACACAATATTCAGCTGAAAAGCAAAATACTTATCCTGGCAATCAGAACTTGTTTCAACATCTCTACTGTATAATATGGTAAGGAGCAGGGAGCTGCTTGTGAAAATTTTCTGCAATTAACTTTACCCCAGGGTAGGTATCATACGATGGGTATTCATATTTGTAGGATAACAACAATGCCCAGATGAAATTTCAAAATTACCTTTATCAAAGCCTGATATTAAATAATGTTTATGGTAATAGGAAATTTAGTCCTCTATTCTCACTGCCTCCCACAAAAGAAAATTGATTTCTGGTAGTCCATTTGACTCATTATTGCTTCTGTTCTTATCCTGTTTTCCTTTGCCAAGTGTAAATGTAGTTTTTTCATTCAGAAGCTTGAAATCATGTAATTGTGGTTTAATCACTCAGTAATTTAAAATTTTATATTGTTTAATCTTGCAAGAGAGCTAATTATAGTGGGTAATGTGGTTAATTTTGTAAAGATGCTTGTCATCAGGATGTCATCTATTGAGTATGAAGTTACCTATTGTTACTCTCGTGACATTCGAAGGAAAGTAGCAGATGCCGTCACAAAATGGATTAATTTTGGCTTCCTGCACAATAGCATCCTTTTTTTTTCACATCCCTTCCTGCTTTTCCAGATCAGTGATAAAAGCTATGAAAAACTTAAAATGTAGCAGGCCTGCATCAGGAATCATAACTTGTAACTGGAGGAGTCTGGAGTCCAATTTCATAAACAGCTAATTTTAAGGACTGATGGAAGGAGAGATGACAAGTTCATTAAGCCACAAGTAGCTGTTTAAGCTCCCTTTCTATTTTGCAATATTCCCTTTTAGTCCAAAATATATTATCCGTAGTTAACTCCTGGGCTCAGATCCCTTCCCTGCAATACAGACTTCATCTCCATTGCACCCTTCTGGGCCGTGTGCTCTTGACCCCTGCAAATTGAGTTTATCTCTCTCCAGTTTTCATTTTACTCATTTGTTGACTGATTTGGTAAATTACATATTCTGTGGCTTAAGTTGTAAACAAGTGAAGTGGAAGACATAATTTTCCTATAAAATTGGGCAGCTTACTTCATGTTACTTACTTTGGACATATTATCAGAAGTGACCAGTCCCTGGAGAAGGACATCATGCTTGGCAGAGGGTCAGCGAAAAAGAGGAAGACCCTCAACAAGATGGATTGACACAGTGGCTGCAACAATGGGCTCAAGTATAACAACGATTGTGAGGATGACACAGGACTGGACAGTATTTCGTTCTGTTGTGCATGGGGTCGCTAACAAAACAGAGTCATCTATGGAATCAGTAACAGACAGAAGTTGACTACAGCCTAAGGAATGGTTCAGGAGCTTTGAGATTAGACAAAAGAACCTAAGTTTTCTTTTATCAGACATGTAGAAAAATTTTAAAACGCAAATTTATTTCATAGTACTGTGGCGTCGTCTAATGAATTAAAGCTCTCCCATGTTGGAAATAGTTATCGTATCTTCCTTTTCAGCCAGGTGGCCTCTGAATCTTCCCAAACAATTCAAATTTTGGTCAAAGGTAATTTATCTTAAAATAATGCTTTGTGTTGGGTGATTGTATGCTATGTTTCTAGGCATTTTAGCATAGTTAAACACAAAGAAGAAATATATCTATCTGTCTGCATGGGTGATTGATTGGCCAGCAACTACTGTTCAGACAGGCTTGAGAACTGAGTATTGATCCATCTGTGTTGGAATCACAAAACTCACCCTGCCTTTGGGACAGCTGTATGTTGTGAGTCTCCTAGACAGAGGTCAGGTAGAGCATTTTCTTTCCAGCACTACGTGAGAGGTGTCATCTGCAGTAGATAAAAAATATGCGAGTTTGGGGTTTGATGGCTTCAACAGGATTTCACTTAGTGACCTACCTCCTTTGTCTGTTGACCTGGAGGTCTTCAGATGTGGTGGTGGTATGTGGCTCAAGAGCTTAATTAGCTAGGCATAGCAAAATGGTGTCTTCACGGGTTGAACAACTGGGATATTTATTACCAATACTACCTTCACTGGTGGTTAGTATTAGAACCATGGAATAGTTTGGGCTTTGCAGGTCGTGGGACATGAGCCAGCCTAAAGGCCAGCCTCCACTATGTTCTGCTTTCTTTGGGGCTGTAGTTTCAGGACTCGGTCTTGATTATATGGACAAACAACCCTGATTTTTTTTCTCTTCCTTTGCTTGTGATCACTGTGTATAGGTAAACTCTTCCCCACAGATGGCTACTTAGCTTGTAACTCGGTGAAATTATCTCATTGTTATTTTATGACATCAAGGACAAACTAAATTACTGCCTAGTAATTAAAAAATGTAATAATGAGTCTTAGTATGAGCTGCAAGAATACCCAACTAGGTAATTACATATTAACTGCTTTCATTTCTGGAAAGTTAATGACAAAACCTATTGCCATGTTTTAGCTTGGAATCTCTTAAGATAGGCAGGGTTAAACCAGGTTTGAAGTAGGATGAATGCCCTCTAAAAAACACCTAAGGAAGGTAGGAAACATTTCGAGATTGACATGGCCAAGGACAGTGTTTTTTTTCTTAACTTTTTTTTTTTAACAATAGTTTACTGTGTTTTAGGTGAAAGTTTACACAGCGAATTGTTAAGTGCTGTCAAGTCGATTTCAGCTCATAGCGACCGTATGTACAACAGAACAAAACACTTGCCTGGTCCTGCGCCATCCTCTCAGTCATTGCTGTGTTTGGGCCCATTGTTGTAGCCACTGTGTCAGCCCATCTCATTGCGGGTCTTCCTCTTTTTCGCTGACACTCTACTTTACCAAACATGATGTCCTTCTCCAAGGACTGGTCCCTCCTGGTAACATGTCCAAAGTACGAGAGACAGAGTCTCTCCATTTTTACTTCTAAGGAGCATTCTGGGTGTACTTCTTCCAAAACAGGTTTGTTCTTCTGGCAGTTCATGGTATATTCAGTATTTTTAGCCAACATTGTAATTCAGAGGCATCGATTCTTCTTCGGTCTTTCCTCATTCATTCTCCAGCTTTCGCACGCATATGAAGCAATTGAAAATATATGGCTTGGGTCAGGCGCACCTTAGTCTTCAAGGTGGCATCTTTGCTTTTCAACACTTTAAAGAGATCTTTTGCAGTAGATTTGCCCATCACAATATGTCATTTGATTTCTTGACTGCTGCTTCCATGGGTGTTGATTGTGGATCCAAGTAAAATGAAATCCTTGACAACTTCAATATTTTCTTGGTTTATCATGTTGTTGCTTATTGGTCCAGTTGTGAGGATTTTGGTTTTCTTTATATTGAGCAAATTAAGTTCCCCTTTAACAATTTTTATACATATTTTTCCATACCATTGGTTATAATTTTTACAGGGTATAGCATTCTCATTATTTCCATTCTGTATACTCTGTTTCCATTGATCTAGCTTGCCTTCTCTTCTTTGCTTTTGGGTAAATGTTGACCGTTTGGTCTCGTATAATTAATTATTTAGGGGAGCACATTACTCACAGGTGATATTGTTTATTTTATAAGCCAGTTTATTATTTGGCTGAAAGGTGACCTGCAGAAATAACTTCAATTCCAAGTTCAAAGGGTATCCTAGGGCAATAGTCTTGCGGGTTCCTCTAGTCTCTATCAGTCTAGTAGATCTGGCCTTTTTTAGGAATTTGAGTTTTGTTCTACATTTTTCTCCCATCCTATCCAGGACCTTCTGTTGTGCCCCTGGTCAGAATGGTCGGTAGTACTAGCTGGGCAGCGTCTAGTTCTTCTGGTCTAGGTTAGTAGTGGTTGTGGTTCATGTGGGCTATTAGTCCCATGGACTAGTTTCTTCTTTGAGCCTTTGATTTCCTTCATTCTCTTTGCTTCATAAGAGTAGAGACCAAAAGTTGCATCTTAGATGGCCGCTCGCAGTCTTTTAAGACCCCAGATGCTACGTACCAAACTAGGTGTAGAACATTATCTTTGTTATGAAGGGTGCAATGGTTTTGATGAACAAGAGCCTGTTTTCATTCTGATTTCTGTAGTAGCTTTCACTTTCTTCTGCAAATCTCTACAGTCTAAGTACATTGCGGTAAGCAGGCTGCAATTAGGCAATGACTGGGTGCGTGCTTTCAAACATTCCATGTTCTGTAGGTACATGCCTCAGGTTGGTGACCTAGTGATCTGGCACTTAGTAGAATGTATTTGGTATCCTCCAGGTTGTAGTACCCCACATCTTTGACATTGCCCATTCCTACCTATGACAGAAATACCTGTTTTTAGCTTGGAATTCTACCACTAAGTGAGATTAAGTATATCTATCATGTACATTGCAAAAATTCTTTTGTTTGGTTACTAATTCTTACTAATTTCTACTGCTTGCAGTTGCTTTATGTTTTGTGTGTGTGTGCTGCACGCACATGTACCAATTTGACGCTCTTCAGTGAGACCTTACTGTCTTTTTAAAAGATCCCCCTGGACTCACATGAGAACATATGTGGATCAGATGAGTTCAGACCTTTTGTATATTTTATCCACGCGTAAAACCCTCTCAGTCAAGTCACTGTATACGTTCTTGAATTTATCGTTTAGCAGATTGGTGATGGGGTTATATTATTCCATTGGCAGCACGTTAGCGTTCAGTGAATTAATACAGCATGGCAAGCTGTGTGGCAAGCCACTTGCACACCATGGCACCACAGGAAGTCATTATGGTGGTCTGTTTCAGTTTGCCACATGTATGCCCTGAAAACAGCTGTGGAGATAGGTTCTTCTTCGTTGAAGTTGGGTTCATTCAGTGATTTTCGAGAACGTTGTTATTTAATTTCAAGGCCGTTTCTTGTTTCATGTCCACTGCCTATCTGAGAGTATGCTACTGATTGACTTCACTGAAGTTTTCCTCAAGGGGGTGCCTGTCATCTTTAAAGACCCTCTGCTTACCAAGACTTTTTCATCTATAACAACTGCTTTGAGTGCAGTGCTGATCCTTCAATGGATGAAATGTATAGATTTTTTACTACTTTTTTTTTTTGTAGAATTTCACTGTTTTCTAGCGCTCACAGGTGACACACAGGAGAAAATTAAAGAAGTAAAAAACTCCAATCCATTAATATTGCAACTTCACAGGAGCTGGTGGAAGGTGGAAAGGAAAAGATCTAATAATTAACCCAAAATTATTAAAACCAGAGGAAATCTGGAAATTTTATTTATTTGCCCTTTTTTAATCTTATAAAAATTGGCTCTTTTTTTTTTTTATGTACGTAGTAGATACAACCTCCCCGCCAAAAAAAAAAACCTTGTTGAATGAATGAATGAAATGAAATTTTAGCATTGATCGTATTTTAACACATTATAAATTCATGCTTGCTTAGCAATTCATGATGAATTTCAATACAATTCCTTATAAGGTGAGCAAAAGTCAACCAATGGGATTTTGAAAGATCACCTGTGATTTTCTCTAGTCATTGAGGATATGGATAACATGGTTGAAATTCCAGGTGACCCCAGGGAAAGAGGAGATCTATTTAAGTCACGGAGCAAATTATAGTTCTAGACCACTGGAGTGGATTCCTGGTGATCTCTGCCCATCTTTCTGCCACTTCAGCCCTGTACCCCTGTTGAATTACTGAAAAGGTAAGTAATCTTAGAGAGTAGTGGCCAGCCCAGTGATTGTCACCTTGGGAAGCTAGTGGCCTCCACTGAGGGTCATGTTGAGGGGAGCAGTGAAATATAAGCTTGTTTGGATTGCATGCTTCTATGAAGAATTTTGAACCAGAGCAGGAGAAACTTGCTCTTGATGGGAAATGGCCTGAGCGATTTTTTAAAGGGCGCTTTCTCTGATTACAAAGACAAGAGTTCGGAGCCGGAAGGCTGGTTGGGAGGTGGTTACCCTGATCCAGAGCTAGAATGGTATATTGGGCTTGATGTATTAACAGGCCAGAAGAATTAGAAGAGGAACTAGAGCCATTTCATTATGGCAAGTAAGAGTCTTGGAAGAAAGCCTAATCATGCTCCTTCCAGAGTTTTGGAGTCTAGGAACTAGGGTGTTACAGTCAACATAGGCATTAGGAGAAGGGAGTAAGTTTTCAGGAAGATAATTTTAGGCATGTTGCATTTCATAAGACTGGAAATGTAAAGGATCAGTTAAAAAGAATTATTGTTATTAGCTGCCACTGTGTCTACCCCTGACTCATGGTGACCTCAGGTGCAATGGCATGGCCCTGTGCCGTCTCTCCGATTGGTTGTGGATTGCACTGTTGTGATTTCACAGGGTTTTCGTTGGCTGATTTTTAAGAAGTAGATCACCAGGCCTTTCTTCCTAGTCCATCTTAGTCTGGAAGCTCTGCTGAAACCTGTTCAGTTTCATAGCAACACAGAAGCCTCTACTGACAGACAGGTGGTGGCTGTGCACAAGGCACGTTGTCCCAGAATCGAACCCAGGTCTCTCGCATGGGGAGCAAGTATTCTACCACTGAACCACCACTGCCCTTCTAGATGGTATTAGTGGTCCTTTATGCCCAATTAAAATCAACACGCATTTACTCCCCACAATCTGGTCTCTATAGCAGTGCTCCTGAAGGGGAGACATTTTTAGTTGTCACACTGGGGGAATGCTACTGGCTTATAATGTGTAGAAGCCAGGAGTGCTGCTAAACATCCTATAATGCAAGGGACAGCCTGCACAACAAAGATTTTATACTCCCCAGTATGTCAGCAGTCCTGAGGTTAAGAAGTACTGCCCTCTGGCCTTCCTGCCACTCCTTTTCTTTGCAATCAGCTCTTTAATAAATGACTATTAAATATGACCCATGTGTTCAAATCCTCAAGCCTTTTCTTCATCTGGAGGTATGCTGCGTTTTCTTTAAGACTCATCTTCTGTCCTTACCATCATTGACCTCTTGATAATTATTGGGCTAGATGTCTTTATAAGATGATGAGCTTCCCGGAGTAAGAATGTATGAAGTCAGTTCTTAAAATAGAAATGCCACAGAATTCACTGTTGGGCAAGTGACTGATGTCTTTCCACATAAGTTTTTTGTTTATTTGTTTTAAAAAGAGGAACCCAGGGCACTGATCATTCAGGGGGAGGGAGCAGGACTAGAAAAGATGGTGGGACAGATGTCTTTTGAGGAGGGGGGATGGCTTTGATGGTCCTTTGTCACTGTGTGCCTTGTGGTGGTGCTTCCTGACTTACAGCACGTTGGGTGTTGTCTTAGTCATCTAGTGCTGCCATAACAGAAATACCACAAGTGGATGGTTTTAATGAAGAGAAGTTTATTTCCTCACAGTCAAAGTAGGCTAAAAGTCTAAATTCAGGGTGTCAGCTCCAGGGGAAGGCTTTTTCTCTCTGTCGGCCTTCTCATCAATGTTCCCCTGGACTAGGAGCTTCTCGGCGCAGGGACCCCAGTCCAAAGGATGCGCTCTGCTCCCAGCACTGCTTTCTTGATGGTATGAGGTTCCCCTGTCTCTCTGCTCACCTCTGTCTTTTATATCT
Source organism: Trichechus manatus latirostris (assembly GCF_000243295.1). Taxonomy (NCBI): domain Eukaryota; kingdom Metazoa; phylum Chordata; class Mammalia; order Sirenia; family Trichechidae; genus Trichechus; species Trichechus manatus. The sequence continues at coordinate 4,465,384 of NW_004444033.1, read as the reverse complement.
CAGGAGATTGCCTCAGGACACAATCCAGTCTTGTAGATCCAGTCCTGCCTTACTAACACAACTGCCACCCATCCTCCCTCATTAACATCATAGAGGCAGGTTTACAACATACAGGAAAATCACACAGTGCCAGGAATCATGGCCTAGCCAAATTGATGCACACATTTTTGGGGGGACATAATTCAAACCATGACAGGTGTTAAATCTGAAAAAAAAAAAAAAAAAAAAAGATTGTGGCAAGTAAAAGTCCCCAAGATGACTGTCTGCTTGCTATTTGTGGCTCCTGGTGGGGCTAACCCCTTGAAGCTTCAGGAGTCCGCAGCGTTTTAATCTGAAGATAGCAGCGAACTTTACAAGAAGTTTCTATTTTAATGTTCAAAGGAAGTAGAGGAAGAAGAAGTAACATATGGTCACCAATTCAAAAAAAGCCAAGAATAAAGCATGAGATACGGGATTCACCCCTTCTTCACAGGTTTTCCTTTAAGCTCTGTGCTATCTTACTGTGAGTCACCTGGAGCGGAGTGGCTTTACCGTAGGAATTGGGGCATATTTCTCCGGTGTGACTCATTTTAATTAACATGTATTCCTTAAGGGAATCAGGTAGCTGAGATTTCAACTCAGCTCTAATATTTGAATCACTGTTTTAGCCTCACCCTTTGGTGCAATGTGAAGTGTATTTTATAGTCATTTTTCATAATGTGTAATTCTTCTTGTAGGAACAGCATTAGTATACTTCTGTTTTTCAGATGAAGAAATTGAGATGCAGAGAGGAAGAGACCTTCCCAAGGTCAAAGAGCAAGTCAGTGACAGACCCAAGATTAGACTTGTGGTCTTTTAGGTTTTGCATCTGTTGATCACCTTCAAGGAGCCAGCTTCCCTTTTGCTGGAGGCAGTTTGGCCTAATGCAGTGTGCTCTGCCGGCTGTCCAGTGTGCTAGGGGATAGCCATCACTACTTACTCTACTCAGACTGCCTGCAGTTTGGTGTACCTCCACCTGAAGGAGGTGATGGTGACAGCAGCGTGCAGAAAACAAAGATGAAAGGGTCAGGGAGGGCCACAGATTTGTGCTGAAGTATAGAAGGTACTAAACCTAGAGCCATTTCAGCAGCTCAGTCGCTGAAACCTGAACATTTTCTTGAGCCAAAAAACCCACAAGCTAATAGTCCCCTTCCAAATTGGTCTCGAGGAACAGGGGGAGCATAGGATAAATGGGTAATGTTTCCTGGCTCTGCATTTACACACACACACACACACACACACACACACACACACACACACACACACACACACGCATATCTCTCACACACACACACAGATGCCGGCCAATCCTAAATCTGAATCCCTGGGGCCTCAGCATGCGTATTTTGAAAAAACTCCACAGGTAACTCTGATGGACAAAGAGAGAACCAGGACCTACACTTGCCCAAGATCCATTGCTCCAGACTGAGTGAGCTAAATGATACTACTTTCAATGAGAAATCAGTATGATTTCAGTGGTTTTTAAAAAATATGGATATAAATCATCCATTTGTGTACCTAAACTGAGGTATGAGTATTGTAATATTGTAAACATTAATACTCCCAGATCAGATGTGGCACACTGAAGAATCAGTCCTAATGGATCACATTTTGGTAACTGCCCATTTACTCTGAGGCAAAAGTAAGACCATGCCGAGAAAGGCCACGCAAAAGCAATCCATTGCACTGCACTCCCTTACAAAAAGTTGAAGGTTAGCGGTCTTAAAGATCTTTGAGCTAACACATTGTTTTGTTATTAGCAATCCATTATAGAAAAAAAGTTCATGACGAGGGAGTTTTTCCAAAGACGATTCTCTGTATTTAATTCTTGGTTTATAGTGTAGGTCTCTTCTGTCAGCACGTTTGTCTTGAGGGAAGATTGTGCTTTGGGGAGGACTCTCAGTGGTACCCACTCTGTTTCCGAAAGCCTTCCTGCTAAAAATGGCCATAGCTGTAGCGTGCTGGCCTTCAAAAACTGCCACCCTTAGCTGACACCGGGCTGTGCACTTTTCCTTTCCTCTCTTCTATTTTACAGGTGGGACTCAGCACATCTGTGAAATGGACCAGGAGTGGGTTTGTACAAGGAGAAAAGAGACACAGGAAGAAAGAACCAGTAATAGAGGGGTCTTTTCCTTGTTTGCAACAAATACCTAGACAGGGCTTGAGGGACTCAGCCTAGTGGGGGAGGGTGTAAAGTCTCTTCCTGGAACACACGAAACACCTAGTTATGAAATATGTCATTTGCACTGTTTCTCCAGCCCTGAAACACTTCTGAACTTTACTTAAAGATAATGAAACCTAGACTTCAATTTTTTAAAGGACGTTGATTTTGTCTATTCAGGTGCTAATCGTTTTGAGCTGTACCTGTAATAATAGCGTGGCAGGAGAAACCCCTAGCTCACTATATTGGGTGTCTGTGAACAGCTGTGTGTCACTTCCTGTGGTTGAGCTACTTGAAAACAAGTGCACATACATCTGTGAAATAGTGGACAGTTCAGCCCCACAAATGCCCAAACATGCTCTGCTTAGAGACCATCCGCTGGCCTTGCTCTTGTGAGAAGGGAAACTTTCAGTGGGGTAGAGGGAACTATCTCTGATCCTTGGTCCTCCCATTGAGGATGTGAGAATCTGATACAGAGATGTGGGCACCATTACCAAGGTTATAACCGTTTTCTCCATTAACAGAGACAACAGACATAGTAGTTAAGCTGAAGTTTGAAACCCATCCCCTTGGGCAAATTGCTTCACCCTTCCATTTGCCTCAGTTTCCTCATATGTAAAATGAGATGGTAATGGGGCTTACCTCCATTGGCTGTAGTGAAAGAAAGAGTGTCTGCAGAGAGGGCTCAAGAGTGCCTGGTTTATAGGTAGGCGCTGTGTGTTAACAGTTAGGTTGCCGTTACTGTTACTACTATTACTGTTAATGTAGCTTTTTTTTTTTTTAAACTTTGTAATTTATTTCTTGTTCTTAAGAATATATACCAGTTCAACAGTTTCTACATGTACATAATGCAGGGACATTGATTACATTCTCTGAATTGTGCAACTGTTCTCACCCTCCTTTTCCGAATTGTTCTCCCCCTTTAACATAAACTCACTGCCCCATATGGTTCCTATCTAATCTTTATAGTTGCTGTTGTCAATTTGTTCCCATATAGTTCTTAAAAGAGCACAGTACTCAAGGCAGACATTCTTTACTAGTCAAGTTAAACTATTTAGTTTTAAGAAGACTTTAGGGGATTTTTTTTTTTTTTTATTGTACTTCGGGTGGAGGCTTACAGAACAAATAGTTTCTCATCAAACAGTAGTACACATATTGTTTTATGACATTGGTTAACAACCCCACAAGTTGTCCCTTTTCTTTCTTGTCCTTTTTTTTTTCTTTTTGGTGAAAATACACATAGCCAAAGATATACCATTTCAAAAATTTCTACATGCACAGTTCAGTGACACTGACTACGCTCTTCCAATTGTTCTGCTATTCTCACTTAAGATGAAGGCTTACAGAACAAAATAGTTTCTCATTTAACAGTTAGTACACATGTTGCCCTATGACAATGGTTAACAATCTCACAACACATCAACAATATCCTTACTCAACCTTGGGTTCCCTATCACCCGCTTCCTTGTCGCCTTCTGGCCCTTGTCACTGGACTACTGTACCTCGTTAGTCTCATTTGGTTTTACAGGGCTGTCCACTCCCAGGCTGAACGGTGAACCTTGAAGATAACTTCACCACTGAGCTAAAAGGGTGTCTGGGGGCCATACTCTCGGGGTTTCTCCAGTCTCCTTCAGGCCAGTAAATCTGGTCTTTTTTTTGTGAGTTAGAATTATGTTCTACATCCTTCTCCAGCTCTGTCCAGAACCCTCTGTTGTGATCCTAGTCAGAGCAGTCAGTGGTGGTAGCTGGGCACCATCTAGCTGTACTGGACTCAGTCCAGTGGAGGCCTTGGTAGCTGTGGACAATTAGTCCTTCGGACTAATCTTTTCCTTGTATCCTGTTCTCTTCATTCTCCCTTGCTCCCGAAGGGATGAGACCGGTGGAGTATTAGATGGCTGCTCACAGGCTTTTAAGACCCCAGACACTACTCACCAAGGTAGAATGTAGAGCATTGTCTTTATAAGCTGTGTCATGCCAATTGAGCTAGATGTTCTTTAGGGGGTATTTTTGATTTAAGGTTTAAAGATTATCTCAGGGTAGTAGTTTCAGGGATTCATTCAGCCTCCATGGCTCCAGAAAGACTGGCTTCCATGAGAATTTGAAATTCTGTTCTGCATTTTCCCCTTTTTGATCAGGATTCTTCTACAGAATCTTGGATCAAAATGTTCAGTAATGATAGCCAGGCACCATCCAGTTCTGTTCTCGTGGCAAAGGAGGCAGCTGTTCTCGGAGGCAATTAGCCACACATTCCATTTCCTCCTCCTGTTTCTCACTGCCTCCTTTTTCTGTTGCTTTAGGTGAATAGAAACCAATTGTTGTAGCTTGGATGGCCACTTACAAGCTTTTAGGACCCCAGGCACTACTCCTTGAACTAGGAGGTAGAACAGAAGCATTAAACACGATTTTAGGCCAGTTAACTGGGATGTCCCATGAAATGATGACCCTAAACCTCCAAACCAAGAAAGCAAAACCTGTGAGGTATTTGGTTGTGCATGAACAGACTCAGCAGCTGCTCTTTTACCAATTCAGCTTTCTACAGGTGTATGACTTAGTGACAGCAATTCATTAATCAGTAACCCTACCCTTAATGCGATTTTTCCATCACTGTAAACCGAAGCTCAGTACTCCATGAACAATAAAGGCCCCTCTTTCCTCCTTCCTTCTGCTCCTGGTAACCATTTTTGCCAGATCCTTGCCTTTCCTTGTCTTTTTATATAAGTGAGGTCATACAATAATGTAACTATTATTAACTCTTCCCTGCTCTGGGATTATGTTTAATTTGTAAAACTTCATGCCCTGTTTTCTCTTCTTAATTTGCTCACCTTTTGGCATTTTCTGCCACTGTCCTAATGAGTGCCCTACCCCCTAAAAAAGATAAAGGAAAAGGAAAAAAAATTACAGATTTTTCCTGCTTTACTAGATATTTCAAACATATTCAAAAGTAGAAAAGATATAAGGAAGTATTTTTAAAGGTGAAAAAAATAAAATGCCATTTAAGGTGTGAAAAGTAGAAACTGCAAGCCTATTGCCATGACATAACTTTTTTCATAATTTTTTTAGAATGTTTTTTAAGTATGCTGTTCTTGTGATACTAATGTAACAAAACGTTTGCCATTTCAGTATTCTTCACATGTACAGTTCAGTGACACTAAATTATTATCATGTTGTTCAACCATCACCTTTATACATTCCCAGATTTTTCCATCGTCCTTAACAGAAGCTCAGTGTCCCACAAGACATGTTGTTGTTGTTATTGTTAGATGCCATTGAGTCACTTCCAACTCATAGCAACCCTGTGTACAGTAGAATGAAATACTGCCTGGTCCTGTGCCAGCCTCAAAGTTGTTGCTGTGTTTGAGCCCATTGTTGGCAACCCCTGTGTCATTCTATCTTGTTGAGGGTCTTTCTCTTTTTCACTGACCCTCCACTTTACCATCATGCTTCTCCGGGGACTGGTCCCTCTTAATAACATGTCCAAAGTACACGAGACGAAGTCTTGCGCCATTTTCGCTTCTAAGGAGCATTGCGGCCGTACTTCTTCCAAGACAGATTTGTTCATTCTTTTGACAGTCCATGGTGTATTCAGTATTCTTCACCAACAACGTAATTCAAATGCCTCCATTCTTCTTTGGTCTTCCTTCAAACACCTCCATTCTTCTTTGGTCTTCTTTAATGAAGACCAGCTTCCTTCCAGCTTTCGCATGCATATGAGGCGACTGAAAACACCATGGCTTGAGTCAGGCACACCTTAGTCCTAAAGGTGACATCTTTGCTTCTTAACACTTTAAAGAGGTCTTTTGCAGCAGATTTACCCAGTGGAATATGTTGTTTGATTTCTTGACTACTGCTTCCATGGGCGTTGATTGTGGATCCAAGTAAAATGAAATCCTTGACAACTTCGATCTTTTCTCCATTTATCATGATGTTACTTTTTGGTCCAGTTGTGAGAATTTTTGTTTTCTTGATGTTGAGGTGTAATCCACATTGAAGGCTGTAGTCTTTGATCTGTCTTCATCAGTAAGTGCTTCAAGTCTTCGCTTTCAGCAAGCAAGATTGTATCATCTGCATATCACAGGTTGTTAATGAGTCTTTTTCTAATCCTGATGCACATTCTTCTTCATATAGTCCAGTTTCTCAGATTATTTGTTCAGCATATAGATCGAATAAGTATGGTGAAAGCATACAACCCTTGACACACACCTTTCCTGATTTTAAACCATACAGTATCCCATTGTTCTGTTCGAATGACTGCCTCTTTGTCTATGTACATGTTCCACATGAGCACAATTAAGTGTTCTGGATTCCCATTCTTCGCAATGTTATCCATAATTTGTTATGATCCACACAGTCGAATAATAGTAAAACACAGGTAAACATCTTTTGTGGTATGCTTTCAACCACGATGCATTTCACATCAGCATTGATATCCCTCATTCCATGTTGTCTTCTGAATCTGGCTTTTTTTTTTTTTTTTTTTTAACTTTTTTAAGTATTCTTATGTATACGTACTGAACATAGTTGTAAATCTAGAGAACATACAACTTTATGGTCTTTCTCCAACCTAGCATTAGAGTATAAGCATTTCTCTCTGTTCTTTAAAGCCAAAACAAATAAAAAATTAGAGTAGTTTTTCATACTATTATACATCAGCATCCCCTCGAGAAGCCGAACGTTTTCTATAAAACATGAAGTGTGTGCAGAGGAACTAGAGTACAGCGAGACACAGAGCACCAGAGTCCCACGGTTCACAGCTGTGGAACAGCAGAGGGAAGTTACAGTGCCTCTGAAGTTCCGGGAAAGTGGGGTTCTCTTACACCCAGGTATTCAGGGCATGCTTCCTTAATAAAACCCGGTGTGGCTGCAGGCTTTTTGTTGGTTTTGCTCTCGTGTGTGGGGATGTCTCCTGGTGTACCAGGCACCTTGTACTGAATCTGGCAAGAAGGCAGTTAATAAATGTTGATTAAAATGCTTATTAATAAATGCAGGATGTTGATACTTAGCTGTGTTATGATTATTTACAGTTTTTAAGTTGTCCAAATAGTCTCTTACCTTCATGATCCAAAATAATTGGGAGAAAAAAAAAAAGTCATATTTGCCTCCATTAGAAGTTACGAGGATTGAATTTTCAAGTCCTGTAAAAGTGTGTTCAGTTCCTGTAAGATCTGGGGCTTGAATACTTTTCACAATGGGAGTTTTGAAAGCTGTAGAAAAGAGCTATGCTAAATTAACTGACTGCCTATTTCTAGGAATGTAGAGTGCTAGCAAATGTTGGGCACACATTTTAATTAAAAAAGGAAGATGGAATTAGATAATGTGAATACCAGGTACATCTTTAGTTCTTCAAATTAAAATTTAAAAATTAGTATTGAAAGGAATACGTAATATAGGTCACATGTAATGAAGCAGACTTTTAATGGGAAAACATTTGTGCATATGTGTTAAAAATTTTCAAAGGTAGGAAGTTTTAACTACTGAATTCAAGTGAAATACAGATTTCAGGTGCACTTGCTTGTTCCATGCATGACGTGTTTCTGTTTGTTTTTTTCAGATCTTACCAATATATTTGAGTCCTTCCTGCCCCAGTTGTTGGCCTATCCTAACCCCATAGACCCTCTCAATGGTGACGCTGCAGCCATGTACCTCCACCGACCAGAAGAATACAAGCAGAAAATTAAAGGTAAGAAGGCGCATAGTACACTTGGAGACAGAAGAACTTAAATCTCTTGGGGTTTGGTCATTAAAAGCCCTTCTGAAGTCCCTAGTCATTTCTTTTCAGACATAAAAAGAGTGTGTAGTCTGGAACAGAGCTCACTAGTCTCTGTAGTTCCAGGGGTCCTGGCTATGGCTCAGAGATGTCCTTAGAAGGCCAGGGGTGCAGGCAAGAAAGCAGGAAAGGAGTGAGAGAACGAGCAAAAGGAAAGATGAGGAAGTGGGGAGGCTCACCTGCTGGGTAGTAATAGTAATAGATGTAATCCTGTCAGTAATCCCTGGGGACACCCAGACAAAAGAGCCTCTGCCTTGCTTTGCTTCCTCTTGTCTTGTAAAATTAGAAAATTGGATTTGAGAGTAAAGCATTAATTGAAAGACATAGTCTCACATTTGTTTACAGATAAGAATTATCTTGGCCTTTCAGGAAAGCAGTTAACTTTTGTCATTATGTAATTGCTGAGTTCATTTAGAGTTTCTTACTATTTCATTTTACCTATTAAAAATGCCCAACTAGCTTCTTTTCTTACTCCCCTAACTGATTGCTTCTCACTATGGGAAGTTCTCATCCACCCATGCTTCTTCTGTACTACAGATAGCTAGTCCTGGTACGATATGGTCTTTCTATTAAAACTCTAAATGTGCTATTAAAACTAGAAATGTGCTAGTGGTGGTAGCACTAGTTTGCTCATCCTTTAGTACCTAGAATCTTATTTTCCCAATCATAAACAATTTACATATTAATAGGACATGAATTTCATTAACATGAAAATAATGTTGAAAAAGAACGTCCCAAATGCCACACCGGTTTACTGGTGTTTCTCATGTCCTTTCTACTTCCATGTACGTTGGGGAACTTTCATAATAAAAAATCCAGATACATAAAGCTCCACCAAAAAGGGAAGAAACTCAAAGTCCATGAAAACTAGACTTCTGCTTCTGAACAAATCCTACCCAGTGTTTAACTTGACTTGCCCATCTGCAAAGCAGCCCACAGCACTGGGGTCCACGGGACGTGTGGGCCCTGTAAGAACATGTGCACAAGATGGCAGTAGGAGTAATTTACCAGAGGTTGAATATATAAATCTTCCTTCTTAACCATCCAGGTATAAGACAAACAGAAGCATCTGGAGCTTTTTGTACTCAAGAGTTTCCCTTCTGTTTATTTTCTCATTCTTTCCAGGTCTCTATATGGTATTGTTTGAAGCTTTTGTTGAGGTAAAGTAGAGATACATCTAGTCTAATTAATTTACTTAGGTTTCAAGTGTTTTGCAAATTAATATCTAATTTATGTAGCATAATATCTACATAACTAAGGAAACACATATTTTAAGAAAAAGTCAGTCGGTTTCAACCAGATAAAATTCTGTTACAAGAATATATTCCTTTTGACATAGGAGTCACTTAACAAATTCCTATGGTTCTCATACGCATTGTGCCTCAGCAGTTCAACACTAGCCTCCGTTTTTATCTCAGAATGGCTGCTGTCTCGTAGGGAGCCCATCACTTTCTGAAATGTGAATGTCGCCTATCATTTTGTCTTTTGAGTAATCTGAGAGAATCATGGCCATCAGACCTGAGCTCACCCTCCTTCCCACCTTGGCTTTATGTTTCTGTTTTTGTTTTCTCTCTTACCCATCTTTTCTTTGTTCCTTTTGGCAGGAAGTAAGAGGTGTCCCCCCTTATTTCCAAGAATCACTCCTCCACCAACCTGTGGTCTTCTTCCCCCCATTACCGCATTCACCTCACTTGACTTTCTGTCTTCCTCCTCCTCTGGTTGTCTCTGTGCCTGTTACCTGCCCCTGTAGGCCCAGGCTAATCATTTCCTTTCTCTTTCGAACCTTGGCTGCTCATCTTAAACTACTGAAGTCTCGTTTGTTTCCCCTCCCCTCCTGAATCTGTCACCTATGTCTTCCAAATCCTTCGGTACCTTCCCAAGGCCCATTTTCCTGGGCCTTTCTGTAGCTTTGGTATCTTACCCCCTGCCTTTCTGCAAACTTTTCTCACTCTGTTTCCTAATTGTGACCATTCCCTTGACACCGCAGCCTTAGACTTCCTCCCCATCCCTCAGAGGCGCATTCATCTCTCACAGCTTTAGCTCGTCCTTCCGGGGAGCTGATTTCCACAAGCCTGTCTCCAGGCTTGCCCCTCCCCCAGCCTGCCTCCTCGATGTTGCCGTTTGCAGGGCCGGTCACCACAGCTCAGGCACACCCGTCCCTGGCTTACCTGAACATCAGTCGGCACGCATGTTTAGCCGGTGCTGGTTTATCTCGCATGTTTAGAATGCCATATCTGGAGGCCTGTAGAACTGGGCACCGTTGGAGCTGTCTAACAATATGTTATTTCCCTGCCCTAAAACCTTCACTGGGTAGCCTCTCAGCTGTAACTCAGGCTCTCTGGTATGGTGTTAAGGTCCATATTTTGCCTTCACACATGTAAGTGTGTCAGAACGTGACAGTCACATTAGATGAGTTTCAGATACTCAAGTCTGTTCCCTTCCTTTCTTAGGAAAAGTTTCTAGCCGACAGAAAACAAAGGATAAAACAACCATGTACCCACCATCCAACCGTAGCAAAGTCCTTACATTTTGCCTTATTTGCTTCAGATTTTTTAAAGTAATAAGTGTAGTTCTGTCTTAACTTGGTGTTTCAACATTCCCACCACTGCCTTCTCCACCTGTGCTTTTGGCAATGCTGCGCCTTTCCCCCAGTGCCTCTCCTGCATGGCAGCTAGCGGAACTCCTCCGAGGGCCAGTGCAGGCTGGGCGGCCTTCCTGCTGTCCCCTAGTGTCTCTTACATAGCCTGTCTTGTACAGGTAGTCCCCGACTTAAGACCGCTTCTGTCGTTACGACTCTGTTGTAAGTCAGTTCTGGCGTAAGTCGAGTACCTTTTTTTTTTTTTTTAATTTTCATTATTGTTGTTGTCAGATGCCATTGAGTCTGTTCCGATTCATAGCGACCCTGTGTACAACAGAACGAAACACTGCCCCGTCCTTAGCCTCCTCACAACCGTTGTTATACTCGAGCCTATTGTTGCAGCCACTGTGTCAGTCCATCTCCTCGAGGGTCTTCCTCTTTTTCACTGACCCTCTGCTCTACCAAGTATGATGTCCTTCTCCAGGGACTTATCCCTCCTGATAACATGTCCAAAGTATATGAGACAAAGTCTTGTCATCCTTACTTCTGAGGAGCATTCTGGCTGTACTTCTTTCAAGACAGATTTATTCATTTTTTTGGCAGTCCATGGTATATTCAGTATTCTTCACCAACACCATAATTCTGAGGTGTCAATTCTTCGGTCTTCCTCATTTGTTGTCCAGCTTTCACATGCTGTGAGTCGATTGAAAACACGATGGCCTGGGTCGGGCGTACCTTAGTCTTCAAGATGACGTCTTTGCTTCTTAACACTTTAAGAGGTCTTTTACAGCAGATTTGCCCAGTGCACTGCATTGTTTGATTTCTTGACTGCTGCTTCCATGGGCGTTGATTGTGGATCCAAGTAAAATGAAATCCTTGACAACTTCAATCTTTTCTCCGTTTATCATGATGATTATTATTGTCCTTTATTATCAATATCTTTATAAATCATAACATTGAACATCTGCGAGTAAACATCTGAAAATGATGGCATGAGCAAATTACATGCTGCAATGTTGTATGTAGTATATATCACTAATGATAAGATGGACCCAAAAAAAACCCAGATGGTCGTAAGTGCGGTTTGTCGTAACTCTACTCATTGTAAGTCGGGGCCTACTGTATCTTCATTGGTGCTTTTCCTCTTCATTTTTCAATCTCCTGAAAGGCCTTGTCCTAGTAAGCACTTTTTATATGTTTGTCTCCTTGAATATAATAAGTAAAGGCTAATGTATCAAGTGACAGTGTCAAAGAACAGCAGTTTCTCCAAAGAAGAAACAAAACAACCAACCCGCTAAATGGTAAAAATAAAATTTCTATGGCTTTAATAAACATTTCACTCACTCTACAAGGGAAATTAAGGTTCAGTTCCTACCTGTTTAAGGGCTTGTTTAATCTGATTATCTCAGAGTCAAATTTTGTTATAGTGAATTTGAAATAACTCTAAGTCAGAGTCAGTGGGCTCAAGCATAACGATTGTGAGGATGGTGCAGGACCGGGCAGTGTTTTGTTCTGTTGTACGTAGGGTCGCTGTGAATTGGAACCGACTCGACAGCACCTAACAACAAGTCAAGAGTCTACCATTTTTTCCTGTGAAGGGGCTGGCTTTGGCCACATAATGGTCTCTGTCTCTTCTTCCTCCTCTTCCTCCCCCACCTTTAAAAATGTAAAAACCATTCTTAGCTAGACCCCTGTTCTAAATGACTCAGATTTGGCAGGCCCATTCAGCCATTTCCCTTATCTTCCTTTTGCAGCCAGTCCTTGCAGCTCCATGGGAGAAAAAACAAAGCAGAGGACGTGAGGATATTTTTTCTCACACTTGCATTCTGAATAGGCTTCTAACAGTCTTATCTCTTCATGCTGTGTATAGGCTATTGATTTGGAAGCAGTATTCACTTAGAATTTTTAGGAACAAGTTTAGTGGTTTATTAAGCAGCTCTGAGCATTTTTTGCAGCCTGCAGATTCTGCCTAGGCTCTGGCAGCATAAACCCTCAGGTAAATAATTGGTCAAGCCACTTAGACTTCTGGTGTCTCCGTAGAGCAGCTCGTTCCTGAGCAGACTGAGAGACTGTTTCCACCAGCTGCTGCTTCAAACCCTGACAGGCGGGATCTGTTTAGACTAAACTCTATTTTTAAAATAATAGACTTGGGCTGACTGTAATTACATAACTGCAAATCTAAAAAGGATGAGAAATTTCCCTATAAATTACTACAGAGAAATTTCCTTATAAATTACTACAGAGTCATACATAGCTCTGTTCTATCTGGGAAGTGCGTGGTTTTATTAACATAGCCAGTAGAAAGTGTGGGGTTTACATGTCCCTAGTTCATTGAGTTTGGAGGTGTGCAGCCATATTGGGAAGTCACTAAGGAAAGCCTTGGACGTGGGTCCTGGATGGACACTGGGTCGGGGGCATTCTCACGTTCTGGCCCTCTGCCAGCTTTCCTGGGCCTTGCAGCCAAGACCCCTGGGATGGGGGCTTCGCTGCCCTGTGCACAGTTGCCTGCCCTGTCCACCTCAGGAGGTGATGGCCCGCGGGAGTTCTGGGGTGGTGATCAGTGTATTGCAGCCCCTGCCGTACACATCAAGTGTTCTGCTCTGCCCCTCTCAGTGATCCCCTTGGGCCCACACGCACAAACTCGGTTCCAAAGCTGTGTCCTTGTGGGGTCACCTTTACCTTGGTGCTCTCCCGGCACTTCAGGTAAGGCTGGGCCTGCCGGCATTTGGGTGGCCCCAGCACACGCCAGCCTCTCACTGTGCCCTTGTGTTTTCTTGGTCCCCTCGCCCCGCGCAGAGTATATTCAGAAATACGCAACGGAGGAGGCGCTGAAAGAGCAGGAGGAGGGCACCGGTGACAGCTCGTCGGAGAGTTCCATGTCTGACTTCTCAGAAGACGAGGCCCAGGATATGGAGTTGTAGTAGAAAATGCGCCTGCTTTTCAGAAAGACTATTATTTCCTAACCGTGAGAAGCAGACTATAATATTCATATTTAAACAAAGCAATTTTTTTTATTACTAAACAAGGTTTTTATGGATAATAGCATTGATATATATATATTATATATCACCCTTTAGATCGTGATTTATTGGTCATTTCTCAACCTGAGGTGCATAGCATATTCCCACATTCCATTTTGGTAGCAATATGCAGCCCGAATGCATGCATTCATAAGTCCATGGCCAAGGCTGCCTGTGCGCTCCTGAACCGTCAAAAGAAATAGCCGCTCTGATAGGTAGATGTGAGTAACCATCTTCTCTTATTGATGGTTCCAAAGAAACAAACCAAACCAACCAGCTCTTGGACGTGAAGATAGAATAGTGCTTTTTCCAAATGGAAAGGAACAGACTGGGGAGGGAAAAGGCCTTCGTGGAGCAGTGAGAGCCTGCCCGCAAGAGCCAGAGCCGCTCCTTCCTGTTAATCCTAGGTGGCCCCGTTTCTGTGGAGTAACAGTATACAACAGGGAGCTAATCGGAGTATTGAAACTTAAAACCATTTTTTTGACTCGGATTTTAAGTACATTTTTATATGTAGATTTCCTGCCCTTCAAGCTACCGGGCCCTGCAGCCACAGTGTTTTGCTTTGGAGAACCTTTTGAAAGTGTTTTCTGAACCTGATCCTTTTTCTTGGGGGTAGAGCTTATAATCCAGACCTTTTTTGAGAGGCCAGGACAGGAGGAGAAAAGTGACCAGGAAGATGCTTCCATTGACCTGAAACACAAGTCACAGCCTAATCCTACTGTTGGCCGGTGTGAGACTGCCATCTTGGAATAAGAGCTTTAAATGTAAGGGTTTTGGGGGGTGTGTGTGAACTGTGCTTAGGTTGCAAATGTAAAACAAGACAGGCTCCTCCTCGCACCCGCTGCTCGGTGGGCCACCAGGCCGGGAAGAAGACCTCTGTGGCTGTGGACCCTGGGTGCTCCCGTGCGTCTTTGTTTCTGTTTCCCTTCTGCCATTCGCCTGGCAGCAGCCTGGTCACTGTCTGCTTGTGGGAGTGGGAAATGGGTATTTTGACCCAAAACACATTTTAAATTGAAAATGAATAATAATTGGAACAAATAAAGGTTCTTAGACCCAAAGTGACTCTATGTGGGAAAAACAAACACAGCTTTATTCAGAGTATGACTGATAGGAAAGGGGGACTCAGAAATGTGATGTCATAGAACAGGTTTTGAAGGAAGGAAATTTTTTTTCTCCTGTGTATATGTCAAGAGGAAAATCAGACCGTTGAAAATGCCCACTAATCAAATGTGTACTCAGCTAACCATATGTCCAGGTTGCCGGCAGAGTCTCCTTCAAATCTGAGGGTCGCCTGCTGAATTTGAGGAGAACTCGGAGACGTATTCTTTTTTGCCACAACAGACAGGACAGAATTAGCCAATCCTAAAACCTCCTAAAGACAATTTTTGAATGTCCTGCTGGGATACTTTTTCTTTTTGGTGTGTGTTTTTAGTTTAGAAGTGCTATATTCCACAAGGTTTGAGTCAGTGAGGTTGGAGGATAACCCTATCTTTTTTTTTTTTTTTTTAATTCATAAAGCACAATCAGTCTTTTCTTTGAAAATCTATATAAAGTACAACTTGCTTTTAGCATGATTATTTTCCTAAATAAAAAGACAAATAATTTACTTATTTTATGTTAATTACGGGCATGAAGCAAAAGGTTTTCTTTAAAAAAAAAATAAAAGTGCAGTTATATAGGGCTGTGGTTAGTTCACGTACTGAGTTATCTATCTAGCATTTGTGGCTTGTTGGAAGGGTAGTATTAACTATTTAACATGTAATGGTGTACTTTAACTCTTATCTAGCACGTTGTCTTCTCATTACTTTGGGGGAGGGAGGGTCTCTGCTGGCACTGTCTAACCTGCTTACCTGCTGAATTAGCAGTTCGCTTGTGCTATAACCTTTATTGTAGGTGCTATTTAGGGTAGGCTTAAAGTACTGGGTGGTGATTTCAGTTCAAACAATAAAAAATTGTATTTTTTCAATATTGCATAAGCAATAGTGTTCTAATTACCTTTCAAAAAATAATGTCCCGGTAATAACTGCTTTTAATCTTGTCAAAAGCTAGTTGACGGATCTAGACCCAAGTGTAGGGCAGGCATGTGAGCGTGAGCAGTGACACGGCTCTGCTCCACGACCAGATCCCTAAGGAAACACAGCCTGCCTGCGTGGAGCTCCAGCACCAGACATCTGATGGTGCAGAATTCCCAAAAGGAAGACGTGTGGGAGAGTTCGCAGGGGTTAAGCACATCTGAGAGAGAGAGAGTGTGTATGTGTGTGTGTCCCTGTGGCTGTCCAGTTTCTCCTTAACATTGGAAGCTCCTGCAGTTGCTACCCAGATCACGTTATACCCCTTCATTCTGTGCAGACTTATCCTTCCTGGGCACTAACCTTGGTCCCATGCATGTTTTTGGCTGTGTGGGGCTTTTTCTCTCCATTGGGAACTTGACTTCGATAGGTGGACAGCATCCTACTTAGGCTAACCCTGACCCTTCCCTGCACCTGGGAGAGGTGGGAGTCAGAGACCATGCTTATAGTACAGAGGCAGCTGGAGGAAGGCCTGGCTTGTGAATCTGAGGACTGTCACCCAGCAATAGATGGTGGTGTCTGCCTCGGGCAGGGTGTGTTTCCAGGATTATTGGACCTTCCTAACACTCAGAAAAAGCATCTAGAGCCCTTTGGAAAAGCTGTACCTTCTCGGTTATAGAGGTTGTGGTCTGTCAGAGCTGCATCTAGCCGTTTCCAAGCCCTTTTCAGTACCCATAGTTTTTGAAGTCCTACCTTGTGGTTGACCAGCACAAGCCATTCTTTGCCCCTGTTTCAAATAACTGAGCTCAAACTCTCGCCAAACATCAACAAGCAAGATGGCCCCAGCAGAGCAGCATTTAATGGGCTCTCGGCTCACCCTGGGAGCCCCAGCACTGGGCCGTGTGGGTCGCCTTTAATGGTAGCCAACCTAGAAGCTGGCATCTTAGCTCTTTGGTACTGTGCAGTCTCAAGGAGCCTTTTATACTAGCAAGATGATTATCACAATTGCCATATCTTTCCCCGGTACCTTCTTCCGCTTCAAAAGCTGTTCTAGTTGCCAACTGGCTGATTTAAGCTCCCAAGGAGTGTCTCCTCTCAAAGGAATTTTCCCTCAAAAGACTCCCTGAAGCCCTAGTTGGCCTTAGACTGACACTTGCTTTTTATTAAGTCCTATGGTGGGGAGGTGGGCTGAGAATCATGGAAGATCTTCCACCAGCCTCCATGAGTGGCTTCCAGACACCACATTTCTGGGAACTAGTGTTTGATTTTAAAGGGTGTATGACTCTTCTGTGTCTTAGGGACTCAATTAGAAAAGTGAAGAACATTCACAAAATTTAGCAAGAATCTTCATCAACTTTCACAGCCTTGTTGACTGAAATCAAATCATTTCTGATTGCGTGCGAAGAAATGCATTTCTTAAGTCTTCTGAGTCTTCATATTTTCTCTGGCCACTGAACACCTTGGCAACTCCATCAGGGCCTGGATGGGTGGACGCCCCTGGGGGAAGGGCGAGCTAACAGCCCTCAGGTGTGCAGGCTCTCCACACACCTGAAGAGGGCCCAGGCTGACTCTTCAGCATATGCTGTTGGCTTGGGAAGAAATGGCCGTGATTAACTGATTGTGTTTGGTACATTGCGCGATACTTGAAGAGATAAAAGGGATTTATAAGTCCTTCATTGAAACCTAAGCTTTTTATCGCTTTTTTTCCTCACCCTTTCTCCTCCCTTCCACCTTTTTCCTTGCATTGTGATGATCTATCTAGTGGGCACTTCTGTCAACAGGACAAATGCCTCCTCTGGCTATAACCTCTTAATAGTTGTGTATAATGAAAACTGTAAACTTTTTTTTAAATAAAATGTATATATACCTTGGCAAGTGGCTGGACCTTGATCAATAAGATGATAATAGCCCCATAATTAAGCTCGTTTTTTAAAAAGATGCCCCCCGCCCCCTGCCCGCCCCCGTTCATGTGGCTTCTCTGAGCAGCAAACCTTGGCTCTTTTGACCAAAAGCTCTTACTTAGAAGGCAGATGATTGGATAGTTGGGGAAAGGACTGTCTCCCTTAGGCAGTATTACCTAAGAAGCCCTTCCCCCAGAGTCCTGGCCTCACCTGGAACTTCAGGTGACTGCTGGCTATTAACACAGGGCTGTAAGGCTTCTCCACTGGAGTCTTGACAAGCCCTAGGCCTGAAGTCCCCCTTGGCCCCCAGGTGGATCAGCCAGCGTGGCTTCCCTGTTGTTGATTTTTCTTTCCAGCTCAAACCTTCGAGACCCTGTCAATACCGTCAGCTAAGACCCACTTGGCCTGGAGTTCAGTTAGCCAAGTGCCGTCATCACCGGCAAGGGGCGTGCAGGTGTTGCACATCGGAAGCTGATCGCCGGGTTGGACCAGCTTTATGCAACGGCATTTCAGTTCCTTCTAAAACGTTTGCCCTAATGGCCACCAGATGGCGATGTTGACTAGTTAGTTTCTAATAGAAAATCGATCTGCATATTTGTGCTTGATTTTTAGAAGGCTTTTAAGACAGAAGGAATAGTTTTCCTTTGGACAAATATTCTCACTTCCCCAGCTCTTCACTGTTTTTTTCTTGCTCATTTTCCCCCAAACTCCTTTTTTTTTTTTCTTCACTGATGCATTCTCCAGTAGACCCAGCTTTATAAGGCCACCTGGGAATGAGGTACTAATGTCTGCCCCCCACCTCCACCCCGCAGCAAGGAGACCTTCAAGTTACCAGTGACTGATTCCAGTGCTTAGACACAAAACGTTCAACAGGTTTTCTGCAAATGGTCTTCAGTAACCCCTCAGCCAAGGGTGTAGTGGAACAAAGGACTGTACATCAGGGCTGTGAGTTCGCATCCCATACCTTCCCCTGATGAGCTGTGCAACCTGGAGTCTATTGCAGAGTTATCTGTAACATGAGGTCCCTAAACTAGTAGGTTCTGACTCTTGACACTTGGTTGACTCAGAACTCAGGCTCTGAGACAACACTATCACAGGATGTGGGATCCTGTGAGAAGATCCATATTAACCCATGACACACAAGGTGTCAGGATCAGAGGTTTCGAATTTTTAAACCCAAATAACTTGGGGAGTTTAGAGGACCCATTTTGCAGCTGAAAGGGAAATAAAGATACTGGTCACATGGACAGAGCCGTTGTCTGACCTCATGCAGGGCAGCCACCTTAAAAGCTGCCCCACGCGGAGTCTCAGGCTTGTGTCTCCCTCACCCCACCAGTAATCTCACCCAGCGTCACCCTCACCTGTTCAGTCTCCGTCTCGGCTGCTTTCTGAGTGGCAGGTGGGTCTCCCCAGCCTCCCTGAACATTGTCCCTTTTCCCGTAAGGGGGACCCAGTGTTTCAGAGGCATATTGTCCTGGGAAAGAGAGTAAGTATTGTGCCTAGAGCCCCAGGACTTTCCCTTGCCTTAAATTCTCTTGCATGTCTGAGGGCCAGGAATGTTGGCCTGCTCTCTGCCTCAGGGAATGAATGAGTTCCTGTGACACAGGGCCCTGGTGTTCCCTGCTTGCCACCTAAAACCAGGCCAAAGAGGACATTTATGACTCCCATATCCCCAGGACCTGCAGAGGCCCTGGAGCCACTGGAGGGGACAGATTGGGCAACTCAGGAGCCCAGGACGGTCCACCTTACTCCAAACACTGCTCCCCAGTGCCTCACGCTGCAGGGACTGTGCAAACGGAGCTTCTTGGAACTGAAGAGTTAGCCTGACCCAGGATTTAATGGTAGAGGTGAAGAGATAGGAGCATTTCTTCTCTGACTGTGTGTGTGTGTGCGCGTACATGTGTGTGCAGTGAAGATGTTTATTTTCAAAAAAGGGCTGCAAACTTCTTTGGGCTTGGGGTTCCTCAGAGCTCTTTGGGGTTCAAGACTTTACTTCTAGGACCTGGTGTCAAGCGGTGGGGGTGGCAGGAACAGACATGGACTCACTAAAGGGAAAAAAATCTACCCTTCTGGCTGCCCCATCATTGAGAATTAACCTCGAGAGGGGTCACCAGACAGGAGGTTTCTCTCATCCTCCCTCCCTGGAGTCCCTACACCTAAGGCAGCCAGCGCGAGTGCAAACAGCTCCCTTTGAGAAGCCCCACCCCCACCTTCCAGGCAGCCTCCGTGGTTCTCTTTTCGTCAGTTCTATAAGCAGTGAATCAAGTGCCTGTTCCAGTCCACCGATGCGCATGTAGAGGTGTGAAACCAAGCTTTCAAAAGATGCATTTCTACAGATTGCAAAAGAATTATGTGCAGTAAATCCACCTTCCAGAAGCATGTGGAAGTCTTGCATAATGCCTCCTCCAGAGATCACCATCATGGACTGGCCGAAGAGGGCTTCTCTCTTGACCAAATGCTTCCACTTGTGATCCTTACTGGCCCTGTTAGCCCTCCGTGAATAGACCAGGCCTTGGTCCCTTTTTACATTAACTCCCTGAGAGGCACCAAGTGACTTGGTCACACAGCTAGTGAGTGGCACAGGCAATGTTGGAACCTGGGTCTTTTCACCATAGATGAGTGTTCTTTCCATGAGCTCATGCTGTGTCAAGCCCTGTGCCCATCAATACACACCAGGGCTGTGGGTACATGTGTCTGTGTGAGCCTTCTCGTGCCATCTAGGGCCCCTACAAGATGCCTCCCATTTGTCCCTGTCAATGTGGCTGCCTTTTGGAGGGTCAAGGGCTTTTCCCACCACATCCCCATCTCCACCAATATCGGTGTCCCCAATCTCTGGAGTCTGCAATGAAGTCAGAGTAAAACTCAGATATAAACCTAGAACTAAGCCTATCCCCTGAGATCACCTTTTAGCAAAATAGCAGAGTAGCACACAAAATAAAGGATATTATCTATAAGATTGGTGCCCTACTTAAAAAGCAGTAGGAGACCAGAAGGTCAACAATTACTCAAAAGCAAAGATGAGAAGATAAGGGGGCAGGGAAACTAGAGTACTGGAAAGGGAACAAATAGAACACAAAGACAATGTTGACACATTGTGATGAAGGTAACTAATGTCACTGAACAATCTGTGTGAAAACTCTCAGGAACCTAATTTGCTGTGTAAACTTTTGCCAAAAACTCAATAAAATATTATTTAAAAAAAAAAACTCAGATGTACCCCAAGCCCTCTCCCTAGAGCAGAAATGTAGAATGCAACCCACATAGGTAACTTAAAACTTTCCAAGAGCCACATTACAAAAGTGAAAGCAAAAACAGGTAAAATTAATATGTTTTATTTAACTCAGTATATCCAAAATACTATTTCAGCATGTAATCCATAGAAAAAATTAATGAGGTTCTTGCTTCTTATTTTTGTATGAAGTCTTTGAAATCCAGTGTATATTTTACATGTACAGCACATCTCAATCTGGATGCTAAACTTTCAACATTTAAAGTGACATGTAGTCCTACCAAAACAAACTTGTTTAACAGAAAAAAAAATTACCCTGCTTGTTTTTAAATTTTACAATTTAAATAGAATTAAACTTTTTTCTTTTAGAATTAAATTTTTAACAAAAAATAAAATATTTGGTTCCTCATTTGAAACCTTTCAAGCACTCAAGAGCTACCTGTTTGAACAGCACTGCCCTAGAAGCAGGACTTTTTGAGAAGAAAGCAAATTACAAGAGCTACTTTTGTGGGAGGTTTGGAGAAAAACCCTGGACCTCACACTCCGCAGAGAATGTTCTGGAGTCTACTATCCACACACTTCCCCTGTCAGGACTGTGCCCGTGTACAGTCCTGAGCTAGAGAAGAGGGTTTGGAAGAAGGGAGGTGCTTCCAGTTCTGTCCGAGAGTGCGGACCCTGCAGGCCAAGGACCAGGGGTCCTTACCCACCTGTCTCTATCCCTGCCTGAGCCTGGTGGGAACTGGGGACCAAGACAGTGGTGTCACTAAGGGGTACAGCGGGTGTTGAACCCTACCAGGTGAAACTGTCAGAGGGGGTGACAACGATTGTCTATAAAATTTCTGTGCAGTGTTTGAGCAGAAATTTATTATTTTTTATAAAAATATCCCTGTAGTTATAACAATAAAAAATATTTTTCATAAACTCAGCTTACTTGTATTAATATACCTACAAGAATAAAACTGGGAATAAATCTAGGAAAATTGGAAATAGTTAAAAAGGAAATGGAACACATAAACATTGATATCCTAGGCATTAGTGAGCTGAAATGGACTGGTATTGGCCATTTTGAATCGTACAGTCATATGATCTACTATGCCGGGAATGACAACTTGAAGAGGAATGGCGTTTCATTCATTGTCAAAAAGAACATTTCAAGATCTATCCTGAAGTACAACGCTGTCAGTGATAGGATAATACCCATAGGCCTACAAGGAAGACCAGTTAATACGACTATTATTCAAATTTATGCACCAACCACTATGGCCAAAGCTGAAGAAATTGAAGATTTTTACCAGCTTCTGCAGTCTGAAATTGATTGAACATGCAATCAGGATGCATTGATAATTACTAGTGATTGGAATGCAAAAGTCAGAAACAAAGAAGGATCGGTAGCTGGAAAATATGGAGGTGATAGAAATGATGCCAGAGATCGCATGATAGAATTTTGCAAGACCAATGACTTCTTCACTGCAAATACCTTTTTTCACCAACATAAACAGCGACTATATACATGGACCTCGCCAGATGGAATACACAGGAATCAAATCGACTACATCTGTGGAAAGAGACAATGGAAAAGTTCAATATCATCAGTCAGAACAAGGCAGGGGCCAACTGCAGAACAGACCATCAATTGCTCATATGCAAGTTCAAGTTGAAGAAAATTAGAAAAAGTGCACAAGAGCTGAAGTTCGACCTTGAGTATATCCCACCTGATTTTAGACACCATCTCAAGAATAGATTTGACTCCTTGAACACTAATGACCGAAGCCCATCGAGTGTGGAAGGACATCATACATGAAGAAAGCAAGAGGTCATTAAAAAGACAAGAAAGAAAGACCAAAATGGATGTCAGAAGAGACTCTGAAACTTGCTCTTGAATGTCAAGTAGCTAAACCAAAAGGAAGAAATGATGAAGTAAAAGAGTTGAACAGAAGATTTTAAAGGGCAGCTAGAGAAGACAAAGTAAAGTATTAAAAGGACATGTGCAGGATACAAGGAAAAGATTAGTCCGAAGGACTAATTGTCCACAGCTACCAAGGCCTCCACTGGACTGAGTCCAGTACAGCTAAATGGTGCCCGGCTACCACCACTGACTGCTCTGACCAGGATCACAACAGAGGGTTCTGGACAGAGCTGGAGAAGGATGTAGAACATAATTCTGACTAACTAAAAAAAGACCAGATTTACTGGCCTAAAGGAGACTGGAGAAACCCCGAGAGTATGGCCCCCAGACACCCTTTTAGCTCAGTGGTGAAGTTATCTCCGAGGTTCACCGTTCAGCCTGGGAGTGGACAGCCCTGTAAAACCAAATGAGACTAACGAGGTACAGGAGTCCAGTGACAAGGGCCAGAAGGCAGAAGGGGACAAGGAAGCTGGTGATAGGGAACCCAAGGTTGAGTAAGGATATTGTTGATGTGTTGTGAGATTGTTAACCATTGTCATAGGGCACCATTTGTAGTAACTGTTAAATGAGAAACTATTTTGTTCTGTAAGCCGTCATCTTAAGTGAGAATAACAGCACAATTGGAAGAGCGTAGTCAATGTCACTGCACTGTGTATGTAGAAATTTTTGAAATGGTGTATCTTTGGCTATGTTTATTTTCACCAAAAAAAAAAAGGTTGAGAAGTTAGAGGGTTGACATGTTGTGGGGTTGTTAACCAATGTCATAAAACAATATGTGTACTACTGTTTGATGAGAAACTATTTTTCTGTAAGCCTTCACCTGAAGTACAATAATAAAAAAAAAAGATAAAAGGACATGTGCAAAGAGTTGGAGACAGAAAACCAAAAGGGAAGAACATTTCTCAATATGAAAGAACTAAAGAAAAAATTCAAGCCTCGAGTTGCAATAGTGAAGGATTCTACAGGGAAAATATGACGCAGGAAGCATCAAGAGAACATGGAAGGAATACACAGAGTCACTATACCAAAAAGAATTGGTCGACGTTCAACCATATCAGGAGGTAGCATATGATCAAGAACTAATGGTACTGAAGGAAGAAGTCCAAGCTGCACTGAAGGCATTGGTGAAAAACAAGGCTCCGGGAATTGACAGAATATCAATTGAGATGTTTCAACAAACAAATGTAGCGCTGGAAGTGCTCACTCGTCTATGCCAATAAATTTGGAAGACAGCTACCTGGCCAACCGACTGGAAGAGATCCATATTTGTGCCTATTCCCAAGAAAGGTGATCGGACCGAATGCAGAAATTATTGAACAATATCATTAATGTCACACACAAGTAAAATTTTGCTGAAGATCATTCAAAAGCGGCTGCGGCAGTACATCCACAGGGAACTGGCAGAAATTCAGGCTGAATTCAGAAGAGAACATGGAACCAGGAATATCATTGCTGATGTCAGATGGATCTTGGCTGAAAGCAAACAATACCAGAAAGATGTTTACCTGTGTTTCATTGACTATGCAAAGGCATTCAACTGTGTAGATCATAGCAAATTATGGATAATATTGTGAAGAACAGGAATTCCAGAACACTTAATTGTGCTCATGAGGAACCTGTACGTAGATCAAGAGGCAGGTGTTCGGACAGAATAAAGGGATACTGCATTGTTTAAAGTCAGGAAAGGTGTGCGTCAGGGTTGTATCCTTTCACCATACCTATTCAATGTGTATGCTGAGCAAATAATCTGAGAAGCTGGACTATATGAAGAAGAAGGAGTTGTCAGGATTGAAGGAAGACTCATTAACAACCTGCATTATGCTGATGACACAATCTTGCTTGCTGAAAGTGAACAGGACTTGAAGCACTGATGCAGATCAAAGATCACAGCCCTCAGTATGGATTACATTTCAACATAAAGAAAACAAAAATCCTCACAACTCAACCAGTAAGCAACATCATGGTAAATGGAGAAAAGATTGAACTTGTCTAGGATTTCATTTTACTTGTATCCACAGTCAACACCCATGGAAGCAGCAGTCAAGAAACCAAAAGACGCACTGCATTGGGCAAATCTGCTGCAAAAGACCTATTTAAAGTGTTGAAAAGCAAAGATGTCACCCTGAAGACTAAGGTGCACCTGACCCAAGCCATGGTGTTTTCATTCACCTCATATGTATGCGAAAGCTGGACAATAAGGAAGACAGAAGAAGAATTGATGCCTTTGAATCATGGTGTTGGTGAAGAATATTGAATATACCATGGACTGCCAAAAGAACGAACAGATCTGGCTTGGAAGAAGTACAACCAGAATGCTCCTTAGAAGCAAAGGTGGCAAGACTATGTCTTACATACTTTGGACATGTCAGGAGGGACCAGTCCCTGGAGAAGGACATCATGCTTGGTAAAATACAGGGTAAACGAAAAAGAGGAAGACCTCAATGAGACGGATTGACACAGCGGCTGCAACAGTGAGCTCAAGCATAACAAGGATTGTGGGCATGGCACAGGACCGGGCAGTGTTTTCTTCTGTTGTATATAAGGTCGCTGTGAGTCGGAACCGACTTGAGGGCCCCTAACAACAACAACAATTTACTTTTTGAGCCATCTAAACCCTGGTGGTGCAGTGGTTAAGAGCTACGGCTGCTAACCAAAAGGTCAGCAGTTAGAATCTACTAGGCTCTCCTTGGAAATTCTATGGGGCAGTTCTGCTCTGTCCTATAGGGTCCTGTGAGTCAGAATCGACTTGTGGGCAATGGTTTTGTTTTTAATGGCCTCCAGTCAGAGCTGTCATTATTACCCAGTTACAATGATGCTTCGAATCACACTCTTTCCTCTTCACGCTGCAAGCGTGTTTTTATAGTGCTGATTTTGTCAAATGTGCTGGTGTTTTAGCTACAATATTGCGGCAATTAGCATGGGGGGGGGGTGACACCATCTCCAATGATGCCACTGGACCGAGATGCCCGATTCCCGCCTGGAGGGAGGCGGCTGCAGCCCGGCGCCCCTCTTCTCAACCTGGTCAGCACCGTCCCCTCGCCTTGTTCCTGCCGCTCCCACCAGGGCGTCCATCCGGCACCGCTGGAGCCTAAAACGTCACCATTTCAGAGTCGCCCGTGCCTTTTAAGACTACAGGGTTCGTTCTTTGGGCGACAAGTCTCCTCTGCGGAGACGGAAGTGCCCAGAGCGGGCTGGGGGAAGGCGGCGAGGTGGCGGGAACGCCGCGGCCTGCCACCCGCCGGCCATCATGGCGCGCGGCGCCGACGGCCTCCCCGCTGCGGACACCAGGGGGCGCCCAGGCCCCGCTGTGGGCCTCGGCTCGGCAACGCCTCCGGGACCGAGAACTGAGAGGCCCGCGGCGTTCGCGCCACACGAGACCCTGGGCCTGCTGGCAGGCCCGGCAGCTGCCTGGAAGAGTCACTGTGGGTGTGGGTCTAGGCCGAAGCCACCCGCACACCGAGCCCTGGAGGCCGCCTCACCCAGAGGCCTCGGGTGGGTGCCTGGTCGTCCCTGCGCCCGGCTCCCCCGGCCACGACCCTCCTCGCCCATCTTCGGAGGAGGCAGGATCTCTCAGGCTCCTCAAACAGGAGCAGCCCCGGGCCCAAAGGGTCCTCGCTGGCCTCTCAGCCTGACTCTCCTCTCGGCCAGGCTCCTGGCAGCGACGGATGGGACTGCTTAAGCAAGCTGGGCATGTTGGAAGGTCAAGGCGGGAGCCCCAGACTCTCGAGGAGGCTGACGACGAGACTCAGAAATGAGGACCTGAGCGGCTCAGGAGAGACGGCCTCGGGAGCAATAGGGCCAGTTTAAGGCCACCCCAGCCCGCTGCCCCGGCCACCTGGCATGAGTCCCAACCATGCCTTCTTCTCTGCCTCAAGTTCTGAAAGTTGCAAAGTGCCTGCCCGGGGGGTGAGGACGCTGAGAGGAGGGATGGACACCCAAACAGGAAGGGAATTCAACGCAGAAGCCCAAAGCTGACCTGCTTCCACCACTGTGCTAACCACATCTCTGCCAGCAGGGGCCGCCACATCAGGGGTGAGGAGAGAGCTCAGCTACCTCATCTCACCTCCCCAGCTGAGCTTTTAGGCAGGGAAGGCTGAGTGAGGGTCTTGAAAGCCCACAAGTCACGGAGAATGCGGTTTGGTCAGGGCCCGCTTAAATGGGAAGGAATTGATTGGCTGAAGGGGCAGGGCAGCCCACATAGGGAAGTAGGCAGGGGTCTGCAGGGTGGTGGGAGTGGACTGGAGCACCTTTGGGTGGGGGTAGGGGTGGGGGTATCAGGGTTCTGGCTGGTGTGGAGGTCATTACCAGCCAGAAATGAGATTGAATGGTGGTTTGGGGCCAAATCAAGCATCAGAAGTGCGCAAACCTAGGATACAGAGAAAGTCAGGGAGAGAAGTGGGTCAGGGGCCGGAACCAAGAGGGCTGTGAGCTGCAAGGAGGGGCGAGTGGGCAACTGTTCAGGCTGCAGGAGGCAGGTGGGGTGGGGGCAGGGGCAGGGGTGGCTGGAGCATAGGAGGAGGAAGGCGACTTCCATTTTGAGTGTGCTCTCACTCTGTCCTGGATCACTAGCTCTGGGGGAAGCCAGCTGATATGATTTGAGCAGCTCTGTGAAGACAATTGAAGCCAGCAAGGAGCCAACAACCATGTGAGTGAGTGTGGACGTGCACCCTCCAGACCCAGCAAAGTTGTGAATGACCACAGCCCCCAAGAGAGAGCCTGAGCCAGAAGCACTATGGGCAAAGCTAAGCTGACCCTCAGAAACTAGGAACCCGTCCCTGTTGCCGTCCAGTTGATTCCACATATCAACCCTGTAGGACAGAGTAGAACTGCCCCATGGGGTTTCCAAGGAGCGCATGGTGAATTCGAACTGCCGCCCTCGTGGTTAGCAGCCAAACGCTTAACCACTGTGCCACCAGGGCTCCAGAAAATACATGAAAAGATGCTCGCAGTCATTAGCCATTACCAAACCAAACCCATTGCCATCGAGTCAATTCCGACTCATAGCGATCCTATAGGACAGAGTAGAACTTCCAGTAAATTTTTACAGAAGCAGACTGCCACATCTTTCTCCCATGGAGCAGCTAGTGGATTCGAACCACGGACCTTTTGGTTAGCAGACAAGCACTTAACCACTGCACCACCAGGGCTCCTATTAGCCATTAGAGAGGTGCAAATCAAAACTACAATAAGATACCATCTCACCCCTGCAAAAATGGCAATGATCAAAAAAAAAAACAACAAATGGCTGGTAAGGCTGTGGGGGGATTGGAACTCTTCTTATACATTCCTGGTGAGATTGTAAAATGGTACAACCACTATGGAAAACAGTATGGCACTTCCTCAAAAAGCTAGAAATAGAAATAACTTAGGATCAAGCAATTCTCCTAGGTATATATCCTAGAGATATAAGAGCAGTGACATGAATAGACATATGCACACCTAGGTTGGTTGCAGCATTATTCATAACAGCACAAAGATGGAAACAACCTAAGTGCCTATCAACGAATGAATGGATAAACAAGTTATGTTACATACACACAGTGGAATACTGCGAAACTATAAAGAATGATGAGTTCGTGAAGCATCTTATAACATGGATGAATCTGGAGGGCATTATGCTGAGTGAAATAAGTCAATCACAAAAGGACAAATATTGTATGGTCTCACTTTTATAAAAAGTCAAGAATAGGTATACACACAGAAAGCAACCTTCTTTCATGGTTACCAGGCATGGGAGGGAGCGGGAGGGGGAATCACTTTCTAGATAGTAGACATTTGTTACTTTTGGTGATAGGAAAGGAAATTCCAAATCAGCACAACCTGACCAAGGTAAATAAAGACACTAATAAGTATATAAGGAAAAGGAACAATTTCGGTAAATGCTATATAACATGTACTATTTTGCAACAACAGTAAAAACAACCAAAAAATATGTGTGTGTAGTTATGTAGGTAGACATAGATGTGTATAGGAAGGCATAACTGAGTAAATGCACATGCATGTATAGGTGTATCTGCAGGCATAAGTATACATGTTTGTGTGTGCTGCATATATATATATATATATGTTATATATGTCTCCACATATATAACAAAGCACATAGGGAGCACAGTTACGGAGGCTTCCTAGACATGCAAACAACTCGCAGGATTATTTACTGAGTTGAAAGCCTTGGGACGGTAGTCTCGGGGGACAATTTAGTCAATTGGCATTAACATAGTTCACAAAGATAATGTTCTAATCCTAGTTTGGTGAGTAGCATCTGAGGTCTTAAAAGCTTGCAAGTGGCCATCTAAGATACAACTTGGTCTCTATTCATATGGAGCAAAAGAGAGTAAAGGAAATCAAAGACTCAAAGAAGAAACTAGTCCACAGGACTAATAGCCCACGAAAACCACAGCCTCTTCTAACCTGAGACCAGAACTAGATGGTGCCCAGCTACTACTACCAACCGTTCTGACCAGGTTCACAATAGAAGGTCCTGGATAGAATGGGAGAAAAGTGTAGAACAAAACTCAAATTCTTAAAAAAGGCCAGAACTACGGGACCGATAGAGACTATTGCTCTAAGATACCCTTTGAACTTGGAATTGAAGCTATTTCTGCTGCTCACCTTTCAGCCAAATAATAGACTGGCTTATAAAATAAACAATATCACTTGTGAGTAATATCCTCCCTTAAACAATTAACTATATGAGACCAAAGGGTCACCATGTACCCAAAAGCAAAGATGAGAAGGCAAGGAAAGGGAGGGAAGCTAGATCAATGGAAATAGAAAAAAAAAAATAATGGAACAATTATTAATTATATTTATTTATAATTATACATTAAAAAATAATAGAATGCTAAGACATTCTAAAAATTGTAACCAAAGGCATGGAACAATTTGTATAAAAATTGTTAGCCAAAAAAACAAACCTGTTGCCGTCGAGTCAATTCTGACCTAAAGGGGAACCTAATTTGCTGTGTAAACTTTCACTTAAAACACAATAAAATATTATTTAAAAAAAAAATTTTGCAGTTGAGTCAATTCCGATTCATAGTGACCCTATCTGATGGAGTAGAACTGCCAAT
Organism: Trichechus manatus latirostris; assembly: GCF_000243295.1. Classification (NCBI taxonomy): domain Eukaryota; kingdom Metazoa; phylum Chordata; class Mammalia; order Sirenia; family Trichechidae; genus Trichechus; species Trichechus manatus. The sequence goes on along the minus strand of NW_004444033.1, from coordinate 4,435,725 downwards.
AAATAAATTATACACATGTCCTTTATTCAGGTGAAGAAATGGAGAGGTGCACTGGCAAGTCCAAGGTTACCACATCCTCTTAGAATCCGTAATAGGCCAAGTGGGAAAGGCCACCCATACCCTGGGCTTCAGGAAGAAAGGTTTCCAAAAGTGAAGCTAGAAGAAGAGGTTCAAGCCAAAGCCTTAAGTAGAAGACGACAGCCTCCTGTTAAGGGTGACTAACTGACCACGTGGTTAACCTCCCACTAAAACCAGTTGTGTTCCATAGAGTTTTCAAGGCTATGACCTTTCAGAAGCAGATTGCCAGGCCTTTCTTCTGAGGCTCCTCTAGGTGGGTTGAACCGCCAACCATTCGGTTAGAGCACTTAACCATTTGCACCACCCAGGCCCCTGGTTAACCTCACTCCCTCCTGAAACCACACTAAGATGACAGTAAAGGGTTATAAAAGGGAGGAGGCATAGCCCACAGGAGCAAGAAGAAAGGGAGAGTAGCCAACATCACCAACTCTTCAGACAAAGATTAGACTGGACTGTGGGACATAAAACGATACTTGTGAAGAGTGTGCCTCTTAGCTCAAGTAGATACATGAGACTAAATGGGCAGCTCCTGTCCGGAGGTGAGATGAGAAGGCAGAGACGGTCAGGAGCTGGTTGAATGGACACGGGAAATCTGGGGTGACAAGGAGGAGTGTGCTGTCACAGTATAGGGAGAGCAACTAGGGTCACATAACAATGCATGTATAAATTTTTGTATGAGAGACTAACTTGAATTGTAAACTTTCACTTAAAGTACAACAATAAAATAAAATAAAGAGATGAGACTAGTCAACAGCAAACAAACAACAACAATAACAAAACAATGTTGGAAACTGGAAAACAGGCGCACGTGTAGTAATTGACACAACAGATAAAACACAAAACAAAAACGTTTCTCATAAAAACCCTATTCCTAAGCTAGAAGGGAGAGAAGTCAAGAGGCATCCCAATTTACACTGCAGAACCTCCCTGAAAGGCCCAGTGGTTAGTGGTTCCACGTCCGTCTGATCATGGGGGTGAAGGATGGGCTGTCACACGAGAGGCTGAAAGCTTTGTAATTGTTAGCCATCTAGATATCCTCCCAAACTCTGCAGCCAGGCTACTGCCCCTCTTCCAGCCCAGCAGAAGCCCAAAGGATTTCACTAGGAAAATAGCAAACCAGGGGTGTACATACATGCACAGCTAAAGGGAAGTTACCATACTAAAAACTGGGGGTTAAAATGAAAGTTAACATACTCAACAGTATAACCTCAACCTCCTATGCCAACTCAGTTCCCAGAAGCCTGGCAAGCAGGCTTATACCATCCAGGCAGGAAATGGAAAGATTCTTCTAAGGGCACTTAGACCAACCCAAGACACACGACTCAAAGTTACTAACATTGGGAGTCTCCCAGTGAAATATCCATGCCAGATGCAGGATACAAGATTAGTATACAAAAACTAATTGTATTTCTGTATAATACCAGTAAACAAACCAAAAATGAAATTAAGAAAATAATGCAATTCACAATAGCATCAAAAATAATAAAACACTTAGGAATAAATTTTTAAAAAGAGCGTAAGACTTGGACACTGAAAACTACAAAATATCACCGAGAAGAAAAAGACCAATATAAATGATAAGACAGTCCTTGTTCATGGATTGGAAGACTTAATATTGTTAAGATGATAATACTCCCCGAATTGATCTACAGATTCAAGACCATCTCTATCAAAATTCCAACTGCATTTTTGCAGAAATGGACAAGCTGATCCTATAATTCATCTAGAATTGCAAGGGACCTAGAATAGCCAAACAATCTTGAAAAAGAATAAAGTTCTTCTTATTACAAAGCTACAGTAATCAAAGCAGTGTGGTGCTGCCATGAAGACAGACATATAGATCAATGCAATAGAACTGAAGAGTCCGGAAATAAGCCTATACATCTATGGGCAATTGATTTTTGACAAGGGCGCCAAAACCACCCAATGGGGAACGAACAGTCTTTTCAACAGATGATACTGGGACAACTGAATAGCCACATGCAAAAGAATGACGTTGGACCTATACTTCACACCATATACAAAAAGTAACTCAAAATGGATGAGAGAACTCAATTTAAAAGCTAAAATTATAAAACTTTTAGCAGAAAATATAGGTGGAAATCTTCTTGATCTTAAACGAGGAATGGGTTCTTATATATGAAATCAAAAGCACAAGCAGCACGATAAAAAATAAATAAACTGGACTTCAACAAAATCAAAAACTTCGGTGCTTCAAAGAACATCAAGAAAGTAAAAAGAATGGAGAAAATATTTGCAAATCATATATCTGATAAGGTCTAGTATCAAAGATATATAAAAACTCTTGAAACTCAATAATAAAAAGACAAACAGCCCAATTTAAAAATGGACAAAGGACTTAAATAGACATTTTTCCAAAGAAGATATACAAATGCCAACAAGCACGTGAGAAGATGCTCAGCGTTAGTTGTTGTTGCTATGGAGTCAATTCCGACTCATAGTGTCCCGATAGGACAGAGTAGAACTACTCCACAGAGTTTCCAAGGAACGCCTGGTGGATTCCAACTGCTGAAAAAGATGGACAATAACAAGTGTTGACAAGGATGTGGAGAAATTGGAAAACTCATACATTGCTGGTGGGAATGTAACATATGGCAGCCTCTTTGGAAAACAGTCTGGCAGTTCTTCAAAAGTTTAAACATAGAGTTACCATATGATCTAGCAATTCCACTCCAAGTACATACCCAAGAGAATTGAAAAAAAAAAAAAGTCCACATAAAAATTTGTACATGAATGTTCATAGCAACATTATTCGTAATAGACAAAAAGCAGAAACAATCCAAATGTCGTTCACCTGATAAATGGATAAATAAAATGTGGGACATTCATACAATGGAATATTATTCAACCATAAAAAGGAAGGAAGTACTGATGCATGCTACAACATGGATGAACCTTGAAAATATTACACTAAGTAAAAGAAGCCAGACCGAAAGGCCTCACATGTGTTGTATGATTCCATTTATATGAAATGCTCTGAGTCAGCAAATCTATAGAGAGAGAAAGTAGAATTAGTGGTTGCTAAGGGCTAGGGGGAGCCCTGGTAGCACAGTGGTTAAGATCTTGGCTGCTAACCAAAAGGTCGGCAGTTTGAATCCACCAGTCACTCCTTGGAAACCCTGAGGGCAGCTCTACTATGAATCGCAATCGACTAGATGGCAATGAGTTTAAGGGCTAGAGGGAGGGCAGAACGAGAGTGGCTGCTAAAGGGTAGAAGATTTCCGTCAGGGTGATGAAAATGTTCCCGAGTTAGATAGTAGTAATAGTTGCACAACTTTGTGAATACACTAAAAACCACTAAAGTCGGGACACAATACTGGGGAAGCCAGCACAACTTGCTCAGGGTAAGGTCATGGAAGCTCCATGGACAAATCCAAACTCCCTTAGGGAGTGAATTACCGGACTGAAGGCTGTGGGGACCATGGTCTCAGGGAACGTGTAGCTCAATTGGCGTAACGTAGTTTACAAAGAAAATGTTCTACATTCTACTTTGGTGAGTAGCGTCTGGGATCTTAAAAGCCTGTGAGTGGCCATCTAAGACATTCCACTGGTCTCGCCCCTGCAGGAGCAAGGGAAAATGAAGAAAACAAAAGACACAAGGGAAAGGTCAGTCCAAAGGACTAAAAGACCCCAACTACCACGGCCTCCACCAAAGGAGGAGTCCAGCACAACTAGATGGTGCCCGGCTACCACTACTGACTGCTCTGACAGGGATCACAATAGAGGGTCCCAGACAAAGCAGGAGAAAAATGTAGAACAAAATTCTAACTCAGAAACAGATCAGACTTATCAGCCTGACAGAGACTGGAGAAACCCCGAGAATATGGCCCCTGGACACCCTTTTAGCTTAGTAATGAAGTCACTCTGGAGGTTCACGTTTTAGCCAAAGATTAGACAGACCTATAGGACAAAATGAGACTGAAGGGGCACACCAGCCCAGGGGCAAGGACTAGAAGGCAGGAGGGGACAGGAAAGCTGGTAATGGGGAACCCGAGGTCGGGAAGGGAGAGTGTTGACATGTCATGGGGTTGGTAACCAATGTCATAAAACAATATATGTACTAACTGTGTAATGAGAGGCTAGTTTGTTCTGTAAACCTTCATCTGAAGTACAATAAAAATAAAGTTTAAAAAAAAAAAAACCACTTAAGTGATGATGGTATGTGAAGTATATTACAATAAAGCTGCCATAAAAAATGTTATTAGAAATGTCTCTCTTAATTATATGAATGGATGCTTTGTTTGCTTTGCTGTTAATTTTTGTTATTCATGGTTAATAGGACAGGAATAATTTCAATCCTATTTTTCATTTTTAGAGATGTCAGTGCTAAGAAACTTTGTTTACATATGTAAGGAGCTGGGAATGGAAAGCATTTTGATACAACAATTTCAGTCAATTCTTTGAATTCTTTCTGAATTACAGCCAAAATCACAGCCATCTATCATCACAAACTATTTTTAGTGATCTACCTGCTGACATATCTATTCAGTTCTCCTCTGATTTGCTGAAAGCAAAGAATTGGAAATCACCTGACTTGCAAAATATTTTTTTTTTACTCACTCATAAAAGTCATTCCATTTGTCAAGGCCACCAAGTTTTACCAAGACTTACCAAATAGCTGTTAATTATACCTGTTCGTTTTTCACTTATAGGAACCTTGTTTAACCCCATATATTCAGAAGAATTGGGAAAGTAAAACATTGTTAGTTTTAATATACCTCTGTCACTGTAATTTTTTATAAAATGATTTTATTTTATCACACCTTATGTATATGTAAGTGGTTTGCACTCAACTACTATCAAAAGGTTGGTTGTTCAAATTCACCCAGCAGTGCTGCAGAAGAAAGGCCTGGTGATCTACTTCCCTAAGATTATAGCCATTGAAAATCCTATGGAGTGTGGTTCTACTCTAATACACATGGGGTCACCATGAGTCAGAATCAACTCCACAGCAATGGGTTTGTTTTGGTTTGTTTGCTAGGTTTTGTCTATACACACACATGTGTGTAAACATGTATTTATGTGAGTTAGAAACAAAAGTAGTTAATATCATATAGGGCCTTAAAATTCTAATCTTTGAGGTTATCTCCTCTACCGGACAGAAATCATTTGCATCTTCCCTGAAAAACATCTGCACGTTAACAAGTGCCTGCAGAGTTTCTGATCTCATTTTATTTGGTTTCTAATCAACCATCAAACACAGATACACTCTCCTAGAGAAAGAAATCATCCTTAGGTGGTTCTGTTACGAAATGCTCCATTGTGACAGTACAGGACATGCAGCCACCCTTTTGCCTTATTTCCATGTTTTGGATAATTTTTTCCTTACACTCACTATTACAACTTAATGTGTTACTAACGAGCCCTGATGGCGAATGGTTAAGTGCTTGGTTGCTAACCGAAAAGTTGGCCGTTCAAACCCATCAGCTGCTCTACGGGGGAAAATGACCTGGTGATCTGCTCCCATAAAGATTGTTGTTGTGTGCCTCTGAGTCTATTCTGACTCATTGCCAGCCTATATGACAGAGTAGAACTGCCCCATAGAGTTTCCTAGGCTGTAATCTTTATGGGAACAGATCGCCAGGTCTTTTCTCCCGTGGAGTCGCTGGGGGAGTTTTAACCGCCTCCCTTTCAGTTAGCAGCCAAGTGCTTAACCACTGCGCCACCAAGCCTCCTTGCCATAAAGATTACAGTCTAGGAAACCCCTATAGGGCAGTTCTCCTCCATCTTGGGTCACTATAAGACAGTATCGACTGGAAGGCATCCAACAACATGTTACTAAAATTATAAGTTATTTCTGACTTGAGGAATATGATAAAGTGGTATGATATTCCTTCAGTAAATGTGTATTCGTGTGTGTTTCAAACTCTGATGGTTGGCTTTGGGGAATAATTAATAAGAATCTTGTATTAGAAAATCAGAAATAATGCCATTAATTTTGTTAGGCACTATGATCAAACTTTTCCAAAAATTTTCATAAAAGAGAAAACATAGAGTGCTAAGAAGTAATTAGTCTGACAACTGGCATCTAGTTCTATTTTTTGCTAGTAAAAACCAAACCCGTTGCCATCAAGTTGATTCCAACTCATAGCCACCCCATTGGACAGAGTAGAACTGCCCCGTAGGGTTTCCAAGGAGCTATTGGTGGATTCAAACTACCAACCTTTTGGTTAGCAGTCGAAGCTCTTAATCACTGCGCCACTAGGGCTCCATTTTTGCTAGTAGGAAGGAGAAAATATTAGACATTTTATTAGATGAAATAAAATGAGAATTAATTGTAATTGGAACATTACTTTTAAATAATATTTTGTGGTATGACTGGATGACATAGATTTTTAAATGCTTTATTGAATAAGGCAGACTTAATCTGAAAAAAAGGAGCCCTGGTGGTACAGTGGGTAAGCACTGGGCTGCTAACCCAAAGGTTGGCGGTTGGAACCCACCAGTCGCTCCGCAGGAGAAAGATGTAGCAATCTGCTCCCGTTAGAGCAGTTCTACTCTGTCCTATGGTGTCGCTATGAGTCGGAACAGACTCAACAGGAACAGGTTTAATGTGAAAAAAGAAAACCACATATACAGTGAAACCCGTGAGAGCCGGAACTCAGCGGGACTGCCTTGATTTTCCGGGTCTCCCAAGTTTTCCTCCTTCGACAGGTGGTCTTACCACTTTTCTATCACTCTCTATTTGTGGAAAATATTTTAGCTTTCCTCCTCTGACAGGTTTCTGCCTTACACACGTTCCAGCTTTCGCAGGTTTTGCTATAATTGTCATTCATGGGCTTTGGCTAGTCTGTCCTGAAAAAATGTGGTAGTCCCCCAAAAACACTGCAATTACATTTGGAAGAACCGGCGTCATTAAATGACAATGTTTCAATTATTTTAAGGAAATTTTATTCTCAGCCAATAAACCAAAAATCAAACCCATACCCATGGAGTCAATTCCAACTCCTGGCGACCCCACGAGTTACAGAGTAGAAGTGGCCCATAGGGTTTTCTTGGCTGTAATCTGTACAGAAGCAGATCGCCAGGACTTTCACGGAGCGGCTGTGTAGGTTCAAACCGCCAATCTTTGGGTTAGCAGCCAATCAAAAACCACTTGTGCCAACCAAGTTCCTAATAAACCAAAAACCAAACCCATTGCCATGGAGTCAATTCAGATTCATAGCGACCCCACAGGACAGGGTGGAACTGCCCCATAGGGTTTACAAGGAGCAGCTGGTGGATTCGAACTGCCAACTTTTTTGGTTAGCAACCGAGCTCCTAAGCACTGCACCACCAGGTTCCTGATAGCACATCTTAAATATTAAGACTAACCTAAAAATAATTTCTTAAATTTAAATATGGTGAGAAGGGGCAGGGAGCTCTTTTTAGCCTGCAGTATTTGTTATCCACCACGGCTTTGCCTTTGCTGTCACTGGGTTTTCCTCAATAGCAGTAACACTAGTCAGAGTATAAACCACAAAAACCAAACTTGTTTGGTTTGATTTTTTATTCCGACTCATAGCGACCCTGCAGTTAGAGTATGAAAGAGGCTAAATGTCATTGCTCTCACCCCGCCATTCTACAATATGCCTGAATTCTGAAACCCCAGCAAGAGGCAGATACACAGTGTTCAGCATCTCCTTCACCCTTCATGCACTTTGCTGCTAACAGAAATGTCGGAAGTTCGAGTCCACTCAGAGGAGCCTCGGAAGAAAGGCCTGAAGACCTACTTCTGAAAAATCAGCCAGATAGATCGGTGCAGATGGATTCAGGGGTTTACCAGGAGGGACTGGAAAGACCTGGTGATGGTGGGTTAGGGGAGGGAAGAGGGAAAAGACAAAGATGGATCTGCAAGGTCACAGGTGGCGGCACGCGGGGTGGGGGGAACCAGGTTGGACCTGGTGAAGAGGGGGCGCCTGTGAGACACTCTGGGTGCAGAGAAACCCTGGGAGAAGCTGGGGCTCTCCTGTGTTGTTCAGGTGGAGGGCCACGGGGCCAGCAGCTGGCCTCCCCCGAGGAGTCAAGATACCCTCAGCTCTGCTGAATTATTCAGCAGTTGCCTCTCAGCTGTGACTGCATTAGGCAGGCAGGGGCGGGGACTCAGGGCTGCTTTGCTTGCTGGAAGCCGGGTGGGAGAAGGGGATAGGGGGCCCTGAGCACCAGGGAGCTGCCCCTCTCACCCCAGACCTCTGAGCTGGGCTGAGGCAAGGCAAGCGCCCCCGAATACCCTCCCCTCCTGCATGCCTCAAGGGGCCCAAAGCCTGGGCCAGCCGTTCTGCTTGGCCAGGCTGGCCCCCTGGGGGGGGGCCAATGAAGACCAAGTTCTGGGGATGGGTTGGGTCCTCCTCACCCTGGTTCAGGGTCTCAGCTCCCGTTCTCTGTCTGCTGGCCACTCTATAACCCAGCCCTACCACAGGGTCCCCTGGTTCATGTTGGTGGGGCTGGGTGACGTGGGGCATGGGGGCAAGACCAGCCAGGTGCAGCAGGATTCCAGTCCTGACCCCTGGGGTCCCCGAGCAGGCTTTGACCAGGAGTGGGGCCCTCGAGAAAGTCTGTGGCACTCTGATCACCCTCCCCGAGGCCCCTTTCTCTGCGTCCATCCACCGAGGACCGAGTGCAGGCACCAACCTCCTTAGCTGTGAGCAGTTCTCCTCAGAGCTATGTTGGGTCACACTTGGGGCTGCAGTGGGTTAGCAGGGAGTGGCTGAGCTCTCCCCCTCCCGGGGGTCAGTGGTCTCTCTGAGGTCACATGGCTGGTCACCACAGTCCTGGGCTTGGTCCACCCTCCCATGAGGAGTTGGTCTCCCCACTCCCCTTTAGCAGTCTCCCGCCCTCCAGCTGCCCAAAGCCCTCACCTGCCCCTCCCCTAGGATGCGCCCATCCATCCCCCCGCTGATGGCCTAATTCCAGAAGGTGGTTTTTCCAAAGTGTGACATGTGTCCATGTAACAATGCCATATCTCTCGTGAGGAGGAACCCTACAGGAAGCATTTGGGGGCAGCCAGGACCTTCCCACACAGGACAGCTGCCAGAGCCTGGTCACAGGCCCTGGGACAGAGTCTGGTTCCCTCAGGGGACACCCCAGGACTGCTGTGGAGTGAAGGGACCATCAGGCCAGTCCAGGCGGAGGCCCAAGGCCCACACACCTTACCCCAGGAAGGAAAGAGGGGCTGCCTCCTATCCTAGGAAGGGTGAGTGTCCCATGGCCCCCTCCCCTTCCTCCACCCAGGCCTGACGGTTGGGGTGCCGGCAGTGGCCCCCGTGCTGTGCCTACCCCTGAGCTGCAGTTCCCCCTGCCCCCGACCCCCTGAGTCTTACCGTCCAGGCCCACTTGGCCAGGTCGCCTCTCAGGTGCCCCCAGCAAGACACCTGCTGCTCTTGACAGGCAGCCTGGCCTGCGTGGTCTGACTACGGCCTTTCTCTGCCCACCCCCGCAAGTGACTCCCACTAGGGCAGGGACCCAGGCCCAGGGTCCCGCACACCAGGGCCAGAGGTGGCCTCAGAACAGATCTGGTCACTACCAGTGAGGAGTCTGAGGCGGAGCCCAGGAAGGCCGGCGCCCCAGGCAACATGTACCAGGAGGCCTCCTGGATCATTTCTCAACACTTCCATACCAGGAAACCTCTAGAAGGACTGATACCAAGGAACAACTAAGTCTTCAGGACATTGAGGGAGAAATCACTTCTTGCGTTTCTCTTCATTTTGATGTGGAGACTGAAGAAAAGAAAGAGGAGGCGTCGATGGTCCCATGATGGAGAGCGCAGGGGGCCAGGCTTCAGGCTCCGGTTTCGCTGGCTCTGGAAACAGGGCACAAGGCCAGAAGGATCGGTGGCCGTTACTAATGCATGTGCTGGCCACACCCAGCGGCACCCCAGCCACCCCGGCCTCCCCAGCTGGGCCGCAGGGGGGCCCGCTTTCACCCCAGCCCCAGTCTCAGCGGCACCCCGGGTAGACAACCACTAGCCTCGATGCCTGCTAGCTGAGAAGAGCCTAGAGGTGGGTTCAGGCAGAGCCCAGCTCTCTGTGACACATCTGTGCACTAATATCATCTCAGATTTGAATTTCATTTTTGCAAGGGAAATGGCCTGTGTTCCTGTCAGGGCCTCCTCCCTGGACAAGGCGCCCAGCACCTGCAGTCACCCCAGGCTACACAAAAGGCAGCTTGCTTTCCCTGTAGACAGGATCAAGGTGATCCTGGATCCTCGGGAGGGGCTTTCCTGGGCTGGCCTCAGTTTCCTCGCCTGGATCCTTGATACCTTTAGTTTTACTGGTGTGTCTGTCTGTTTATGCCCTGCCTTGCTGCCAAAAGGACTTCAGGCACTGAAGTTCTCGTTAGTGCTTTTTAAATTCTCTGGAAGCAACAGTTGTATACCTAGAAACCCATGCTGTCCTGGGAGGTGGCGAGGGCGGGGTCGCTGCCTGCTTTGCATGCGCAGTAACCTGTGTTTTGGCCCAGAGAGTAGAAGCAGCTCCGTCAAGGCCAAACAGAACTCAGCCAAGGTCGCAACGCCCGTCTCCTTATCGCCAGGCCAGAGTTCTTCCCACCACACTCGGATGCCTCCGCATGAATAATTTGCGCCTGGCTGGCAGGGCGATCGACCTCATCCCTCTTCTCATCTTTCTGGAACGTTCGTACCAGCCTCCCGTGTCTCCCTCTAGCTGCTCTCCGTCCACCTCTGTGTGGAGCCGGACAACCCCTGTGTTCAAAATTCTCAGCCAGTTCCTTCCTATCTTGGGAGGAAGATCTCCAAAAAGCACCTCACTGCTTCTCAGGTGGAGGCCTCCACCCCCTCAGGTTGCAGGGTGTCACCCTGATGAGTTCATTCATAAAATCATTCATTCCGGTCTGAACCAAATCCAGATATGAGAAATCAACACACATCGCCTCCTATTGCAAGAGCGCCTACAAGGAAACATCTCTAATTCCTGGCTTGACATGTGATAACCAGGGCAGGAGAAAATGCACCTTCTCACCCTATATGCAAAAAAAGAACGTGTTGAGTAAAATAAACAACATGATTGAGAAAAGTCATATTTGACGAGATTTCATTTGTGGGCTCATCAAGATTGCCTGCAGGAGTTGGGATAGGATTTCGTCTCCTCTCCTGGAACAGATCTCAGGGCATTTGGGATACAGCCAGAGCACCTGACCTTCCCCTGCATGTGATAAAGGAATTCGCACTCCCCAAAGAGAGGCTTGGACTGAGTCCTTTGTCCCCTTTCAGTATGGCAAGAACCCCAACAGGGCATTCTGACTCCAAGCCTCCCCAAAGGCCACTGGCGCCCCTGAAGTCCAGTGGGTTGACCGTCTGGCTCAAGCATCGACCCTGGGTACAACCGATCATAGACAGGCTGGTGGGGGCATTTCTTTGAAATCTAGGGCTTGTTCTAGAAGAAGGACCTGGAACCTTCCACAGAACAAGGCTGACTGCTTCCAGGTACATCAGAAAGATACCTGACAACTATTAGTAGTAGTGAAAGACTAGAAACAACCCAACGCCCACGGTGAGGAAGGAGGAAGGCTGAGGCAACAGCCTACCCAGCAGGCCTGTCTTGGTGGGTTATGACCCATGCAGCCACACAGGCCCCCAATGTTGGTATAATGCTTTGCTCTCACTGTTTTGAAATTCTTAATTTTTGAGCACAGAGCCCTGCATTTCCATTTTACACTGGGCCCTGAAAATTATATAGCTGGTCCTGCCAACCAGTACAGGGTACCAAGAGCTCAAACAGGATGAGAATGGCATCCTCATGGGAGGAGCACCCATCGTGGAGCATCAGAGGCCAGAGAGATGAGGGCAACCACATGGGAGGGCAAACTGAAATCAGATATTGGAGCCCAAGAGAGAGAAAGAGCTTCCACTCCACTGGGGGAGTAGGGATGGCAGTGATGTGAGATTGGTGACATACACGGATTGATCAAATAAGTAAATATTTTAAGAATAACCGAAGCCAGGTTCCTCACCACTGGAGAGGGAGGTACAAATACGGAAAGAATAAAATAAAACTAAACTAGAATAAGCTCTGTGGTTTTTATCACATATAGATAAATATAGAAATAAATCTAGATATGTTGGTGTTGTTAGTTGCCGTTGGGTTGATTCTGATTCATGGTGACCCCATGTGTTACAGAATAGAACTGGTCCATAGGATTTTCTAGGCTTTAATCTTTCTGTTTTACATAGGGAGCCCTGGTGACGCAGTGGTTAAGCGTTCAGCTGCTAACCAAAATGTCGGCAATTTGAATCCACCAGCCGCTCCTTGGAAACCCTGTGGGGCAGTTCTATTCTATCCTGTAGGGTCGCTATGAGTCCACTCAGTGGCAACGGGTTTGGTTTTTGGTATAGGGTCGCTATGAGTCAGAATTAACTCTGTGGCAATGGGTTTGGTTTTTTGGTTGTACATAGGGTCGCTGTGAGTCTGAACCAACTCGATGGAACCTAACAATAATAAACAACAATCTTTACCAAAGCAGATCACCATGCATTTTCTTCTGCAGTATTGCTGGCAGATGACACAACCTTGCTTGCTGAAAGTAAAGATGACTTGAATCACTTACTGATGAAGATCAAAGGCCACAGCCTTCAGTGTGAATTACACCTCAACATAAAGAAAACAAAAATCCTCACAACTGGACCAATAAGCAACATCATGATAAACGAAGAAAAGATTGAAGTTGTCAAGGATTTCATTTTACTTGGATCCACAATCAACACGGAAGCAGCAGTCAAGAAATCAAAAGACGCATTGCATTGGGCAAATCTGCTGCAAAAGACCTCTTTAAAGTGTTGAAAAGCAAAGACGTCACCTTGAAGACTAAGGTGTGCCTGACCCAAGCCATAAGGTCGCTATGAGTCGGAACTGACTTGACGGTACCTAACAACAACAGGGGCCTCAAACATAGATATATGTAAGTATATATTTACATCTGTAGATACAAAAATAAATGTAAATGTAAACACACTCCCTAAATCTATCTACTGAGAGGTCATGGGAACAGAGACAGCTCGACAGCAATGAGCACCCCTAGTGCCCAGATCTTCAGATCTTGGTTTCTAAATACCGTTTTCCACTATGAGGAGCCAGGCTCTTTGGAGCAATGGTTGATTCCAGACCTGGGACAAGAAATGTACAAATGAGCTTAGGACATCTTGTTGTGCCAGAAAACAAGGAAGTGTAAGAAATATAGTGACATGTCAAAAGAACACAGGAGCTGGCTTGAATGGATTCCCACTGGCTAAATCTAAGATAAATTAGCATCAAAATAAACAACAGTAAAAGATTATAGAGGCAGTGGGATTCAGTGGTAGAATTCTTGCCTTCCATGAAGGAAACCTGGGTTTAATTCCCAACCAATGCACCTCATCCTTAGCCACCACCTGTCTGTCAGTGGCTTGCATGTTTCTATGATGCTGAACAGGTTTCAGTGGAGCTTCCAGACTAAGACAGATGAGGAAGGAAGGCCTGGCCTTTCTACTTCTGAAAATCAGCCAATGAAAACCTTATGGATCACAATGGTCTGATCACAACTGATCACAGAGATGGCACAGAATGGGTAGCTTTTCACTCCATTGTGCATGGGGTCACTATGAGTCAGGGGCCGACTCGACAGCAGCTAACAACAACAACCCCTTTTGGTTAATTTCCTTTGGTATTTAGCAAAGTCTAGTTTGAAAGTTCTAGTCAGTCTTAGCTGTGCCTTGAAGAACTCTAGTTCTTGGTCAGAGTAGCAAAGGGGGCTCAGCTCACCTCTGGGATCAAGGACGCCACCTGCGACCAAAGTGAGAAACCAAGAGGAAAGAGGGACTCGGACACAGTCAGGGCTGAGGGGCAGTAGGTCCTTTCCTCCTGGAGGCCTCCTTAGAGGCAAGCCTGAGAGCGTCTGGGTCCTGTTCCACCAAGGAAGGCAGTGTCCTTTACACAACTTCTCAAGGCTGCTAAGCCTCTGGAAGTTTGGGGTGCTGACACAGTAATAAGGAAGGTAGAGACGAGGTAGAAGGGGACAGAGAGATGGACTCTGAGCCCTGCAAGTTCCAAGTGCCCCTCTTGCCCAGGGACAAGCCCCTCCTAGACTGTGAAGACTGGGAGCAGGCCCCACTCACCTTCATATCCCCTTGGTGCCCATTCACACTGGCACCCGGCAAATGTGTACATGTGCAGGGAACGAGTTGGTCAGGTTGTGCTGAGAGAAGAAAATGAGCCCAGGGTCAGCCTGGGGTCAAGAGTTGCTCTTAGCTGTAAGTGGAGGTGGGGAAGGGCTGGGCTGGGGAGGAGGATGTTAGAGAACCTGGACAGAACCTGACCAGACCACCTTCCAGAAGGCCTTCAGAGTCTTACTTCCTGTGGTGTGATGGATTGCTTTTATACGGCCTTTCTCACCATGGTTTTGTAACTCCCACCAAGAGACTGGGTGAGACTATGCAAATGAGGTGCTTGTGGCCCACCAAGGGGATTGGATAGCTTGCTAATAATGTAAATAAGGTGCAAGTCACTCTTGTGGGGGTAGGACCATGAAAATAAAGTGTATGAAACCCTGACAAGGGGATTGGTCAGTTTTGCCATCATGCTAGGCTTAAAGGGAGACAGAGAGAGAGAGGAGTTGTAACACAGAAGACAGTGCAAGATGGCAGCATGGGACGACAGGAATCAGCAGACCAGCGCAAGACAGTTGCAGTGGGGCTTTGGACCATGGAGTTAAGAGGTGTAACACTTCCCCAAGAAGGCCCCCAGCGGGGTCCAGCGGCAGAGGGCGAGAAGAAGCTGTCCGATCAAGGAACTGAATCCTGAGTTGTTGTTCACATTACTTCCAAGTTGATCCCTACCCCAAGTTGTACCCTGTTACTTCCTAATAAACAACTTAACTGTTAAGTACAGTTCATGAGCTCTGTGAGACATTGCAGCAAGTTACCAAACCCAAAGATGAGAGGGAGAGTACTGAGGGAAGGAGGAGTAGCTGATGCTAGAGATGATGGAATAGTATAGCAGTTTGGAAAAGTTGGACATTTGGGATATTTTTAACATCCACCTCATAGGAACCAGCTTTGTTCTGATTCTTTTAAAAGAAATTACTCATGCAGTTGGTGTCAGAATGATGGGTTCGCTGCAATGGCCCAGACAAACTGGAATATGTGGTTTTGGAAGAAAGATGATAAAAGGGAGAATGAGAAACCTTTGCTTTCTGGATAGTATTAAAAAAAAAAAAAAGAAAACAACCATGGATTGAAGCAGCTGTTCTGTTGCAATCAGTTTCCCACGGCAAAAACTATTCATGGGAATTAAGAGTGGTGGATCTAATGCCTGAGGAATTGGCTAGTTGGATGCATATGGAAATACAGAGAGATAAGGAAAGGGCCCTCCCACACGTCTGTCAGCTCCTCGTACTGTTGGGGCTTGTGTGTTGCTGTGATGCTGGAAGCTATGCCACCAGTATTCAAATACCAGCAGGGTCACCCATGGTGGACAGGTTTCAGCTGAGCTTCCAGACTAAGATAGATGAGAAAGAAGAATCTGGCGGTCTACTTCTGAAAAGAATTAGCCAGTGAAAACCTCATGAATAGCAGCAGAACATTGTCTGATATAGTGCCAGAAGATAAGCCCCTCAGGTTGGAAGGCACTCAAAATACGACTGCGGAAGAGCTGCCTCCTCAAAGTAGAGTCGACCTTAAGGATGTGGATGGAGTCAAGCTTTCGGGACCTTCATTTGCTGAGGTGGCACAACTCAAAATGAGAAGAAACAGCTGCAAACATCCATTAATAATCGGAACCTGGAATGTACGAAGTATGAATCTTGGAAAATTGAAAATCGTCAGAAATGAGGTTGATATCCTAGGCATTAGTGAGCTGCAATATTCAAATAGTATTGATATTTTGAATTGGACAGTCATATGGTCTACCATGCCGGAAATGACAACTTGAAGAGGAATGGTGTTGCATTCATCGTCAAAAAGAACATTTCAAGATCTATCCTGAAGTACAACGCTGTCAGTGATAGGATAATATCCGTATGCCTACAAGGAAGACCAGTTAATAGACTATTATTCAAATTTATGCACCAACCACTAAGGTCAAAGATGAAGAAATTGAACATTTTTATCAACTTCTGCAGTCTGAAATTGATCGAACATACAATCAGGATGCACTGATAATTACTAGTGATTGGAATGTGAAAGTCGGAAACCAAGAAGAAGGATTGGTAGTTGGAAATTATGGCCTTGGTGATGGAAACGATGCCAGAGATCGCATGATAGAATTTTGCAAGACCAATGACATCTTCATTGCAAATATCTTTTTTCACCAATATAAATGGCAACTATATACATGGACCTCACCAGATGAAATACACAGGAATCAAATCGACTACATCTGTGGAAAGAGATGATGGAAAAGCTCAATATCATCAGTCAGAACAAGGCCAGGGGCTGACTGCAGATCAGACCATCAATTACTCATATGCAAATTCAAGTTGAAACTGAAGAAAATTAGAACAAGTCCACAAGAGCCAAGTATGACCTTGAGTATATCCCACCTGAATTTAGAGACCATCTAAAGAATAGATTTGATATGTTGAACACTAATGACCGAAGACCAGATGAGTTGTGGAATGACATCAAGGACATCACACATGAAGAAAGCAAGAGGTCATTAAAAAGACAGGAGAGAAAGAAAAGACCTAAGTGGATGTCAGAAGAGACTCTGAAACTTGCTCTTGAATGTTGAGTAGCGAAAGCAAAAGGAAAAAATGATGAAGTAAAAGAACTGAACAGAAGACTTCAAAAGGCTGCTCAAGAAGACAAAGTAAAGTATTATGATGACATGTGCAAAGACCTGGAGATAGAAAACCAAAAGGGAAGAACATGCTTGGCATTTCTCCAGCTGAAAGAACTGAAGAAAAAATTCAAGCCTCAAGTTGAAATACTGAAGGATTCTATGGCGAAAATATTAAACGATGAAGGAAGCATCAAAAGAAGATGGAAGGAATACACAGAGTCACTATATCAAAAAGAATTGGTCGATGTTCAACCATTTCAGGAGGTAGCATATGATCAAGAACTAATGGTACCGAAGGAAGAAGTCCAAGCTGCACTGAAGGCATTGGTGAAAAACAAGGCTCCGGGAATTGACAGAATATCAATTGAGATGTTTCAACAAACAAATGTAGCGCTGGAAGTGCTCACTCGTCTATGCCAATAAATTTGGAAGACAGCTACCTGGCCAACCGACTGGAAGAGATCCATATTTATGCCTATTCTCAAGAAAAGTGCTCCAACCCAATGTGGAAATTATCAAATAATATCACATGCAAGTAAAATTTTGCTGAAGATCATTCAAAAGCGGCTGTGGAAGTATATCAACAGGGAACTGCCAGAAATTCAAGCTGGATTCAGAAGAGGACGTGGAACCAGGGATATCATTGCTGATGTCAGATGGATCCTGGCTGAAAGTAGAGTAAACCAGAAAGATGTTTACCTGTGTTTCATTGACTATGCTAAGGCATTCGACTGTGTGGATCATAATAAATTATGGATAACATTGTGGAGAATGGGAATTCTGGAACACTTAATTGTGCTCATGAAAAATTTGTACATGGATCAAGAGGCAGTCATTCAAACAGAACAAGGGGATGCTGCATGGTTTAAAGTCAGGAAAGGTGAGCGTCAATCTGTATGCTGAGCAAATAATCCGAGAAACTGGACTGTATGAAGAAGAACAAGGCATAAGGATTGGAGGAAGACTCATTAACAACCTGTGTTATGCAGATGACACAACCTTCCTTGCTGAAAGTGAAGAGGACTTGAAGCACTCTTACTGATGAAGATCAAAGGCCACAGCCTTCAGTATGGATTGCACCTCAACATAAAGAAAACAAAAATCGTCACAACTCAACCAATAAGCAACATCATGATAAAAGGAGAAAAGATTGAAGTTATCAAGGATTTCATTCTACCTGGATCCACAATCAACACTCATGGAAGCAGCAGTCAAGAAATCGAAAGACCATTGCATTGGGCAAATCTGCTGCAAAAGACCTCTTTAAAGTGTTGAAAAGCAAAGGTGTCACCCTGAAGACTAAGGTGCACCTGACCCAAGCCATGGTGTTTTCAATCGCCTCATATGCATGTGAAAGCTGGACAATGAATAAGGAAGACGAAAGAAGAATTGATGCCTTTGAAATGTGGTGTTGGTGAAGAATATTGACTATACCATGGACTGCCAAAAGAATGAACAAATCTGTCTTTGAAGAAGTACAACCAGAATGCTCCTTAGAAGCAAGGATGGCGAGGCTACATCTCACATACTTTGGACATGGTATCAGGAGGGATCAGTCCCTAGAGAAGGGCATTGTGCTTGGTAAAGTAGAGGGTCAGCAAAAAACAGGAAGATCCTCAATGAGATGGACTGACACAGTGCCTGCAACAATGGCCTCAGCATAGCAACAATTGTGAAGATGGCGCAGGACTGGGCAGTGTTTCATTCTGTTGTGCATAGGGTCGCTATGAGTCAGAACCAGCTCAATGGCACCTAACAACAACAACAAGGAAAGAGCCAGACATACAATTCCTTGGTTTCTGTTATCAGTAATGGCTGTAATGGCAGGGAAAAAGAATGTAGTGGGAGATTATAGCACTGAACCAAGCTCAGATCGCTAGTCTCAGGGCGAACCCAGAAAAGAGAAAAATCATGCTGGAACAACAGGAAGTACCCTTACCACCGCTGGTCACCAAAAAGTAGTCTGGAAGGGGAACAGGTAAAATCAAGAAATTATTCAAACCAGGGAGTAGAGTGTAAAAGGAGTTGCTTCAGTTTGTGGATCGGTATCATCAGCTTCCTGTTACTAAAATGGATTGTGAGAGCAACTAAGTTAGGGGCAATGTCTTTAGTTTTGAATGCGGCAGAATGGAAGAGTATTTTGGGTTGATGCAAGACCCATAACTCACTATGGAACAGTCACAAATGATGATACAAGATCCAATTACACAGCAGGTTAACCTAGAGGGGATGGCTAGCCTGGTGGACTGGATAAAATTTGCAGTGAGATTTGTTTATCCTGAGAAGGGAAACTGCCCCCTTCCCCTCTAAATACCCAATGGAACATTCCAGAGGAAGCAAGTGATGTGCTGCTTATGTAAGCCATGCTGGAATGGCCTTATAGTGATCAGAATATTCATCTAATGAGTAAGCCCCTTACACAAGTCATGGCAGATATGGTAACTGAAGGAACCCCTTCTACATGGACACCCCATGTAACCTTGCTACTGTGGAACAAAGCAATAATCTGAGAAGCCTTGTTGGATCCCTTGGCACAGCTTCCCTGAATAGGTCTTACAGATGCAAGAAACACAAGGGTGATTCATAGGAGAATGGGAAGAGGCAATGGGGAAAGAACTTACCCGAGCAGGACAGAGATTTTTAGATCGTTACTAAGAAATAGGATGAATACAGCAGACATTGATGGAGTTGAGACAAAGGCTGTAATGCAGCGTTGGTCCCTCAGCGTTAAAGAGGCCTAAACAAGTCCATTGTATTTACCCGGCTCAGGAGGAATTTAATGATGGGAAGTCCCACCTGGGACCATTTGAAGCAGAGGCTTAGCTAGTTGATTAAGATAAGGATTAATGAGGGGTCCAGGGTCTTCCGGTCCAGGCCTCAGAAGGGGACCCAAGGCCATATGTACATGTGTGAGAAAAATGGCCCAGGGGTGGGGAGGAGACCTTCTTGAGTCTCCTGGATACAGGAGCCCAATGTACTATAATCACAAAACCTATCAATAAAATCTTGAAGGGGCCTGAGGTTAGACTGGGAGGGTATGAGGATGCATTGGCTGATGGGACTAAGGTGAAAGTTTAGATAAGAATTGGAAGATTTAAACAGATCTTGTAAGAAGTAGTTGTATCTCTCTTACCTTAATGTATTATTGGTATGGATATTATGTCTAATTGGGGAATACTCCTTCTACCTGATATCGTAAAACTGAAGGCATGTAAGTCTGCCCTTAGGCCATTATTGATTGGACATGCTAAATGGGAACCATTAGAATTGCCCAAACTCACTCAGGTTGTTAATTTGAAACAACATAGGATACCTGGTGGACAAAAGGAGATTACCGCTTTGATGAAAGACATGATAAAGGCTGGAGTATTGGTGCCAACAAATCCTCTGTATAATAGCACTGTATGGCCCATGAGAAAGGCAGATGGCTCATGAAGGCTGACAGTAGACTATTAGGCCTAAATAAAGTAGTGCCCCTTGTGGAGAACATGGCATCAGGATTCGAGGAGGACGCATTAACAACCTGCTTTATGCTGATGACACAACCTTGCTTACTGAAAGTGAAGAGGACTTGAAGCACTTACTGATGAACATCAAAGATCACAGCCTTCAATATGGATTGCACCTCAACATACAGAAAACAAAAATCATCACAACTCACCCAATAAGCAACATCATGATAAATGGAGAAAAGATTGAAGTTGTCAAGGATTTCATTTTACTTGGATCCACAATCAACACTCATGGAAGCAGCAGTCAAGAAATCAAAAGACACATTGCATTGGGCAAATCTGCTGCAAAAGACCTCTTTAAAGTGTTGAAAAGCAAAGATGTCACCCTGAAGACTAAGGAGCACCTGACCCAAGCCATGGTGTTTTCAATCACCTCATATGCATGTGAAAGCTGGGCGATGAATAAGGAAGATCAAAGAAGAATTGACACCTTTGAAATGTGGTGTTGGTGAAAAATATTGAATACACCGTGGACTGCCAAAAGAATAAACAAATCTGTCTTGGAAGGCATACAGCCAGAATGCCCCTTAGAACCAAGGATGGCGAGGCTACGTCTCACATACTTTGGACATGTTATCAGGAGGGATCAGTCCCTAGAGAAGGGCATCATGCTTGGTAAAGTACAGGGTCAGCGAAAAAGAGGAAGACCCTCAATAAGATGGATTGACACAGTGGCTACAACAATGGGATTGTGAGGATGACAGTGTTTCATTCTGTTGTACATAGAATCACTATGAGCCAGAACCAACTAGACAGCACCTAACAACAACAACAACTTGTGGCTTTAGCTCTTTCAGACATGGTATCAATGGTACAAAAAATACAGCAGGCTAAAGGAGACTGGTACTTAGTGATTGATCTTGCAGGTGTCTTTGTCTTGATCCCAGTCTCGGAAAAAAAGCCAGCCACAGTTTGCTTTCACGTGGGAAGGATCCCAATTTACTTTGACTGTATTGCCACAGGTTTACTTGAATTCACTGGCTTACAGTCATAGTTTGGTTAGAAGAGACTTGGACTTGGTGCAGATCACAAGTGTACATTACATTGACAATATTATGTTAATACTAAACACCGAAGGAAGAACAGGCTAGCGCCTATTGTGCAATGGTGGCCCACATGACCAACAGAGGCTGGTTAATAATAAATCCAGCAAAAATCCAGGGCCCTGCCCAAACGGTGAAATTCTTGGGAATAACTTGGGCAGGAGCCACCTGTGACATTCCGCAGGCAACCAAGAATAAGTTGCTGTTGCTATCTGTTCCCAAGACTAAGCAGGAGGCCCAACGTTTGGTTGGTCTATTTGGATTTTGGAGAATGCATATTCCACAACTGGGAATATTGCTGGCTCCCATCCATAAAACCACTCAGAAGAAAACTACATTTGAATGGGGGCCAGAGCAACAGCAGGCCATGACTGAATTACAGAAAGCAGTGTCACTCTCCCTGCCTTTAGGCCCTTATGATCCACAGGCAGACATGATTTTGGAGGTATCTGCCACACATGTTTATGCAGACTGGAGCGTATGGAAAAAATCTGAGAATGCCTCCCTATGGCAACTGTTGGGATTCTGGACTCGAAAATTTCCAGATACTGCAGCACGATACATGCCATTTGAAAGGCAATTACTCACCTGACATTGGGCATTGATTGAGACTACCTCAATGACAGAAGGACATAAAATCATCATGAGATGATGTCTTGGGTGCTATCAGAGAAACACTCTAATAAGATAGGCGATGCCCAAAATAGTTCCATAATAAAATGGAAACAGTTCATACGAGAACAAGCTACTGGGGGAAGGCAGGGAGGCAGCCACTGCATCCACGAGCAGGTAGCCTCTTTTCCCATAGGTCCTACCCTGGAACCACCTGAGAAGCTGCCAGAGCTCATTGCCACATGGAAAATGCCCTATGAACAACATTCTGCTGACCAGCAGATGGCTGCTTGGTTCACAAATGGCAGTTCCAGGGTACACGGAGAATATTTGATGTTGAAAGCTGCTGCATTAAGACCAGCAGATGGAAAGACCTTGACTGAAGAAGGTAAGAACAAATCAGCTCATTGGGCTGAGCTGCGTGCTATCTTCCTAGCCATGATGGAAGAATTGGGCAATGATAGGTGGCCATACGTTTGGATTTTTACCAATTCATAGGCAGTGGCCAACGGCCTGGCTATATGGTCAGGCAACTGGGCAATGGAAAACTGGACTATTAAGGGGACACCAGTGTGGTGCATGAATCTATGGAAAGTACTCTGGGAATTTAGACAGCACATTAAAGTAGGACATATCGATGCCCATCAGAAGAACCCCCTTACTGGATCAGAAGGCGATTAGAATCAGCAAGTGGAGCTGTTGGTATGCTCACTTGAGACGGTCAATTGGGTCCATGAAATGAGTGAACATGGGGGTGATGCAGCAATGCAGAGATCGGCTGAATCTAGACACATCCCTCTTGCACCCTCTGAGGCACAAAACGCCAATAAGGACTGCTTTGTCTGCCAGCAAGAAAGAGGTTGCAGATGGCTTTTGGGCAGATTCCCCGGGGGGAAGGTCCTGCACATACTTGGCAAGTTGATTATATTAGACCAATGACTCCAGTGGCGCTGGGTGGCTACAAATGGGTCCTCACAGGAATAGATACTTACTCTGGACTGGGATTTGCTTACCCCATGACAGATGCAAATACCAAAAACACCATTAAGGGATTGGATCAAAAAATACTGTACAAATTTGGGCCACCAAGTTATATTTCATTGGACCAAGGAATACACTTTACAGCCCACAGGGTGCAGCATTGGGCCAGGAAACATCATATTAAATGGACATACCATGTGGCATACCACCCTCAGAGGAATGGTTTGATAGAGAATTGGAATGGGCAATTGAAACATTTGTTATCTAAAATGGGGGAAGACAAAGGCACGAAAGGCTGGCTCGCACGCCTTCACGAGTGTGTGCTCACACTCAACATGGGGGGGACAAGGGGAGGATCACCACTGGACAGATTCCTATGCTCCTCTGGGGGGTCTGGGGAAGAGGGGGTGGGGGAGGATGCTGGTGCTACTGTACAGTTCTTCCCCACATCACCTAAAATTGCTTTTTTCCGGCTGAATGCTGCAATCCCAGAAGCAGGGATGGAGTCGCAGGTGCCGGAAGCAGGGATGATCCCTCAGCAAGAGACTGTAACTATACCCCTGAACCTATACACCAGAATTCCCACGGGCCTGATGAGATGGATTGTACCTTCCCCCCATCTGGTAAAATTGGGGTTAATAGTGAATATGCCGTATTGCCTAGTGGTCTAGATAGCCCGCTAGTGTTGTGCCTATGTAACTCCACTCAGCATGAATGGAAGTGAACTGAGGGGGAAGTACTTGCTTGACTGGTCTTGCTACCAGCAGCCTGAACTTGCATAGCAGCTGAATCTGATGTCCCTTCCCAAGGTGGAAAAGTTTGGGTAAAAATAAATGACAAATGGAAGGAAGGAGAAATAATAGCTGAAAGTAAATGAATGAATAATGGGTTATGCAGTAGGGGAAAATCTAACATTATGCAGATACCTCAGGAGAGACTCAGAGCAAGGGAATAATCTTCTCAGTTAAATTTTATCTTAGGCCAGAAAGAGTGGAAGCAAGATGACTTTTGGAGAACCTGACCAGATCAGATGGACACCTTCAGCAGACCTGAATGAGTGGTACTTGAGTAACCTCACCCTTAGGACTCTTTGCCCTATTGAAGGACTAATTAATGACTATATCGGATGGGTAAAATGATTGGGAGAGGGAAGTTAACCTCCAAGTATGAAAGAACCATAGCTAAAAAAGCCATGGTGTGGCCTGTGGTGCGATGGACAGCTTTTATATGACCTTTCTCACCATGGTTTTGTAACTCCCACAAAATGACTGGGTGGGCTGTGCAAATGGGGTGCTTGTGGCCCACCAAGAGGATAGGGTAGCTTGCTAATAATGTAAATAATGTGCATGGCACCCTTGTGGGGGTGGGACCATGCAAATAAGATGTACGGTCAGTTTTGCCATCCCACCACACTTAAAGGGAAACAAGGAGAGAGAGCAGAGCGGTAACACGGAAGACAGTGAGAGATGCTGGCGCAAGATGGCAGGAATCAGGAGACCAGTGTGAGATGGCTGAGGTGGGGCTTGCCAACCCATGGAACTAAGAGGTGTAACACTTGCCTGAGAAGGTCCCCAGCAGGGCCCAGTGGCAGACGGCGAGAAGAAGCTGTCCTGATGGAGGAACTACATCCTGAGTTGTTCCTGTTACTTCCAAGTTGATCCCAATCCCAAAGTATACCCTGTTATTTCCCTAATAAACCACTTAACTTTAAATATTGCTCTTGAATTCTGTGAAATGTTGCAGTGAATTACTAAACCCAAAGACGGGAGGGAGAGTGCTGAGAGGAGGGGGAGTGGTTGATGTTAGAGATGACGGAGCGGGAGAGCAGTTTGGAAAAGTTGGACATTTGGGACATCTTTAACCTCCACCTCATAGGTACCAACTCTGTGCTAATCCTTATAAAAGAAATTATTCATTTACTTCCCTAAGAAATGAAGGTGGTAATTGTGCCTACCTGAGAGGGCTGCTGTTGGGAGTGAAATGGGCTATAGTGTGTGGAGCATTTAGCAGATACAGAGTGAATGGTCACTAATGGTAGTAACTATCGTCAGCACTGCTCTTGGCGATGCAAGTAGACTGGCTGGTCAGTTGGAAAGGTCCAGGAAGCTCTGCAGGGGCAGGGGTGCTCTGTGGCCTGGGGTGGCAAGGGCAAGGGTTTGGGGGATAGGGCTGGGTGGGATTGGGGTGATGATCCATCTCTCTTTGACCCCCCTCCCCCAGGAAAGTGAGAGTTCCGGGCCTGAAAGCAGGGAAGCCCTTGGTGAAGGAATATCTTAAGGTAGGGGAAGCATGCAGATTAGTGAGTGCCCTAAGCAAGAAGGCCCCCTCATCCAATCCTGATTCCCAGGCTAGAGAGTGCTTTCCCAAAGAACTGCAGGGAGGGGATCCCACACCCTTCCTCATGCTCAAGACGCCCGTCGTTAGGAAGTTCTTCTTAGTAGCTCTCCTAATGCTCTCATGCTGCAGCCTGGCCCTGTGTTGGGCTGGGAGAGATAGGCAGAAAATCTTTTGGAAAAAACACACAGCAGGATGGGAGGCCCCCCGCACAGCCCTGTGGTGACAACTACTTGCCATTGGCTTTGGTGGGTGGGGTGGGGGGAACCCAGCTGCCACCTGGAGGAGACAGGGCCAGTCCTGGAGCTCCATTCCCAGCTTCTGTCAACTTCAAAAGCAATTTCCTTTATTGCTGGCACCATTGGCTGGGCCCTGGATGAGGAAATGAATGTTGGAAGCAGGTGGGCACAGTTAATACCTGTGCACAGCTCTTACGGTCTCTCAGTGGTGCCCACGTTGCCCTCCCCACCAGGTCTCCTCTCCCACAGTAGACGATGGCCTTGTGTGTTTTGAAAGACTCCACCGCCCTTCTCTGGCTCTGTGGGATGCAGGGCAGTGTGGAGTCCTGGATCCCCTCTGAGGCTGAGGGGCTGCGCTCACAGCCTGGGGCAGGCAGCCTTCCTGCCCTTCTCCTAGCTGCCTCACCGGCTCCAGCATCTCGCCGCTGCCCACTAACAGTAAGTCCTGTATTACTGCAATCGCTATGATTATCTTGGGACATTTGGGCCCTCCAGGCCAGGCTGGAGGAGAGGGATGGAGGCATGGGGCACCCCAGCCATGTGGCTCCCCCATAGGCACTGGGCTGGGGATACTCCTGAGTCCTGCGGGGACCGGGGCTGGAAGCAGGGGCAGCTCTCTCGGCTGGCTGTGCTCCTGGGGCCTGCGGTCAGGCTCCTGAGGCTGCTGGGGGCTGTCCCTCTCCCAGTCCCCTTCCCCCATGGCTCTGAGGGCAGGACACTGTCCTGACTCAGCAGGTCATTCAGGGGCTGATGGTGCAGCATCGGAGCTTCCCAGGCTAACCCCAGGGGCCACTGCCACCTCCAAGAGCAGGTCCCACCGGCACCAGGAAGTGGGAATACTGGCTACACCCTACTAGCTATGAAGCTTTTGAGCACTTCCTGTGCATGAGCTAGATGTCTCACCCTCTGGCTCTTTTAAAGAGCCCTGGTTAAGAGTCAGCTGCTAACCAAAAGGTCCGCAGTTCGCATCCACCAGCTGCTCCTTGGAAACTCTATGGGGCAGTCTCCTCTGTCCTATAGGGTTGCAATGAGTCCAAATCAACGGCAATGGGTGGGTGGCACAAGGGTTAATTGCTTAGCTGCTAATTGAAAGGTTAGCAGTTGGAACCTACCCAGTGGCTGGTGGGAGAAAGAGACCTGGCGATCTGCTCCCATAAAGATTACAGCCTAGAAAACCCTGTGAGGTAGTTCTACTCTGTCACCTGGTGTCGCTGTGAGTCAGAATCAGCTCCACAGCACCCAAGAACAACAACAATCTTTACGGAAGCAGATCACACACACCAGGCCTGTCTTCCACCGCTGCTGGGGGGTTGAACCACTAACCTTTAGGCTAGTAGTTGGGGAAATGACCTGTGCCACCCAGGGATCATACAGCCTTAGGCTGTTGTTGTTAGGTGCCATTGAGTCCGTCCCGTAGCGACGTTATGTACAACAGAACGAGACACTGCCCGGTCCTGGGCCATCCTCACAACCATTGTTATGCTTGAGCCCATTGTTACAGCCACTGTACAGAACGAGACACTGCCCGGTCCTGGGCCATCCTCACAACCATTGTTATGCTTGAGCCCATTGTTACAGCCACTGTGTCAATCCATCTCGTTGAGGGTCTCCCTGTTTTTCACTCACAGTCTGCTTTACCAAGCATAATGTTCTTCTCCAGGGACTGGTCCCTTCTGATAACATGTCCAAAGTATGTGAGGCGAAGTCTCAGCCATCCTGGCTTCTAATGAGCATTCAGGCTGTACTTCATCCAAGATAGATTTGTTCGTTCTTCTGGCAGTTCATGGTATATTCAGTATTCTTCGCCATAATTCACAGGCATCAATAAAGCTTTAGGAGGGGGCCTGGAAACCCCAGAAGGGGTGACGGGACGTCGGGTGTGTCGAGGGGGTGCAGTAGGGCGCATGGAGGTTTCAAGACACTAGACGCCTGGCTAGGGCGCTGGGGGCCGGGATTCTAGTTCCATCACTGGGCGACACTAACCTGCTGTCATTCCTGCCACAGTTGGGGAGGGGGCAAACTGAACCATAGTCATTTTCAAAACCTTTTTAGCAGTTGGGTGTGGAAGCTTTCCCTGAAAGGAGATCTTTAAGAACAACGGATAAAAAGGGGCTGCGCTCATCGCTGGGGATGGGGAGCCCGGCCGATCAGTCTCCCCTCCCCATCTTGTGAGGCCTCCATGGGGCAGTTTGACAACCGCTCTCGGGTTGGTGACCCGTCATTACAGCCGGCTCCACGGCCCAGCTACACCCGCAAAGAACCCCGGGCCCCACCGCCCATCCCCCAGCCCAGCCAGGCCTGCCCCGCCTTCCCGCTGGCCCCTCCCCGGCGTCGCCGGCCTTGGGAAACGGACCGGCGCCCCGAGTCCGGGCACTTGAAAAGGCGGGGCAGGCAGGGCGGCCTGGGGTCAGCGGGGTTTCAGTCCTCCTGCCGGATGCGCCTCCTCGTGGTCCCAGGGCCGGGGCATCGATACTGAATCATCCGAGTCTCGGCGCCCGAGCCCTGCGGCCGCACCCAGTCCGCTGCCCCGCTGGATGAAACGCAGCCCGGACTCCGAAGCCGCCGGCCTCGCGTCCTGCGCCGCACCCTGCAGGGAGCCGCCCCTCGCCCAGGCCTTTAACCTGGAGAAACCACTTAGCGGAATGCATCCTAAAGAAACACGCTATTTTGTAAACGCAGAAAATTGGAAACTGTCTCTTTTATTATTATTATCAGCCATCGAGCCCCTCGCCCCGCAATTTATGGCGTCCCCGTGTATTACAGAGTAGAACTGCTCCATAGGGTTTTCTTGGCTGTACTCCTTTTAAAATAATATTTTATTGAGTTTTTGGTGAAAGTTTACACAGTAAGTTAAGTTCCCATTTGACAATTTCCACACAAATTTTTCAGTGACATTAGTTACATTATCTACAATGTGCTGACATTTTCTTTAATTGTGTTCTGATTGTTCCCTTTTCCTGTCCCCTTATCTTCTCATCTTTGCTTTTGAGTCATTGTTGACCTTTTGGTCTTATACTGATGGTTTTTGAGTAGGGCACCGATCTTACGGCTAAAATCCTTTATTTTGTGTGCCACTCTGCCGTTTTGTTAACAGGTGATCTCAGAGGATAGGGTTGGTTCTAGGTTTAAAAAGTGCGGCAGGGCGATAGTCTCAGGGAGTCCTCTGTTCTCTACAGTTCCAGTTTGCCTGGGCTTTTTTTAAATACATATATATAAGAATGTGAGTCCTGCTCAATATTTTTTCCCATTCTATCTGGAACCAACTATGGGGACCCCGGTCAGAATGATCAGTGGTGATGTCTTGGCAGTCATGTTTATGTTAGTTCACCAGGCCTTTCTTCCATAGAGCGGCTGGGTGGCTTTCAACAGCCAACCTTTAGGCCACCCAGGAATCCCTGGCAAGTGCCTAAGTGTGGTTAAGATGGGCTTGGTCAAATAAGGGGTAGTCACACCATGAAATCCTATACAGCTGTTAAGATTGTCATAGAGTATAATCTACCCAATTGGGAAAAGGTTTCTCAGTGGAAAATGTAGGATACAAAACAGTATATATAAAACGGTTTCATTTTTGTTTAAAAAAATGCACCTCGGGATAAAAAAAGGCTGGAAGAACATACAGTCAAGAGCCAGGTGTGTTCTCGGGGTTTGTAGTATTTGCGGTGGTCCTCTGTCTGTACAACCTTGGGATTACTTCTGTGATGGGGAGGGGTGCCAAACATTAATTTAAAAGAAAATCGAAGAATCAGAAAAAATAAACACCCAAAGCACCCAAACAAACTCTGCGGGTTTGGAAGACAAGTTGGCAGTTTCTTACAAATCTAAACATAGACTTACCATATGATTCAGCAATCCTGTTCCTAGGTCTTTTCCCAAATGAGTTGAAAATTTACCTCCACACAAAAACCTACACAAAAATGTTTATAGGAGCTTTATTCAGAATTACCCAAAATTGGCAGCAACCAAGGTGCCCTTCAACAGGTGCGGATAAGCGAACTGTGGCACATTCATACAATGGAGTATTATTCAGCAATGAAAAGAAATGAGCTAACAGGGAAAGACATGGAAGAACCTTAAATGCATATTCTGAAGTGAAAGAAGCCAGTCTGAAAAGGTTACATATTGTATAATTCCAACTATGTGACTTTCTGGAAAAGACGAAACTCTAGAGACAGTGGAAAGATGAGTGGTTGCCGGGACAGGGAGATGAATAGGTGGGGCAAGGGCATTTTCAGGGCAGTGAAACTACTGTGTATGATACTGTCATGGCGGACACGTTTGTAAAAACCCACAGACCGTACAACACAAATCCTAATGTAATGACTTTAGTTAATAATAAGGTATTGATATTGGTTCCTCAGTTGTAACAAATGTACCACAGGAATGCAAGAGGTTAATAGCAGGAGACACAGTGCGCAGGGGGGAAAGAGAGGATATGGGAACTCTCTGGACTTTGGGCTCAATTTTTCTGTAAACCTAAAACTCTTCTAAAAAATGAAGTCTAAACCTTGAAAACATTATGCTTGATGAAATGTCAGTCACAAAAAGACAAATACTATATGATCCCACTTATATGACATATCTCTAATAGGCAAGTGTGGAGAGATCAAAGTTTATTAGTGGATACCAGGGGCAGCAGGAGAGAGGGGACAGGAAGACACAACTTTAGGGGACACCGAGCTGAGCTTCTGTTAAAGATGATGGGAAAATTTGGGAATGGTTAATTGTGATGGTTGAACAACATGAGAAAATATTTAATATCATGAACTGTTCATGTAAAGATTGTTGAAATGGCAAATGTTTTGTTACCTATATATTTACTACAACAAAATCAAATAAAAATGTTGTTGTTGAGTGTGGTCCACATGATTCCGACTCATAGTGACCCCATGTGACAGAGTAGAACTGCCCCATAGGGCTTTCTAGACTGTAATCTTTATGGGAGCAGATCTCCAGGTCTTTCTCCTGCGGAGATGCTGGGTAGAACAGCCAACCTTTTGGTTCACAGGGGTGTGCTTAACCATTGCATGACCGGGGCTTCTTAAAATAAAATAATGAAAATAGAACTTCAAAGCCTGCACGCTCTGCTGGGCTGCATATCCCTAGCATGCAGGCCCGTGGGCCCGTCACTCCCAGGGCCAGCTTCCTCTCCCTCTCTGTCAAGACCTCTCTCTCTCAGGTAATGTGATCCACCCTGTGAGGGTCTTCACCTCCTGGGCTCCTAGCCCGTAAGGCCCGCTGTGTTTTCCGCATTTCCTGGGCTCAGAACCAGCACAGGGGGGCTGCCTCCTCAGGCCTCAAGCCCCAGCTGAGAGGGAAATCCTCCTGTGCCCCCACACAGTTGCCTCCAGTTGTTGAGGGTGAGTGTGCAGGACCCTCTGATATCAGGTGGGTAGGCCTCTCTGCCAAGGGCTTCTTCCCCTTGGGCTAGTTACTAAGTAACAAGATACTGGAGACTGCTCCAGGCCTGCAGAGGCAAAGAAAAGTCACATGCATCAAGGGTCTCCAATTTCCACCCACTGTGCTAAGAGCTTTAGATTATTGAATTTAAGCCTAACATTCCCATGAGGTATATGAGGAAACTGAGGCTCCTAGAGGATTGTTGTTGTTAGTGATCACGGGTTCAGCCCCCAACTCATGGCAACCCCATGCACAATGGGATCAGACCATTGTGATCCGTAGAGTTTTCATTGGCTGATTTTCAGAAGCAGGTCTCCAGACCCTTCTTCCTAGTCCATGTTAGTCTGGAAGCTCCACTGAAACCTGTTCAGCCTCATAGTAATACACCAGCCTCCACTGATAGGTGGGTGATGGCTGCACGCGAGTTGCATTTGTCGGGAATCGAACCCCAGTCTCCCGCGTGGAAGGCAAGAATTCTACCACTGAACCATCACTGCCCACCTCCTAGAGAGTAGGTCACTTGTTTAGTAAGGTAACACCAGCCAGGAAGCCAGCAGATGGTCCCATCTTCTGGGGCTCAGCTCCAGTCTCCTGGGCTTGCTCCAATCATGCCAGGTCTTCGCCCTCTTTCCTCAGTCACGAAGACATGGGCAGTCCCTTCTGGGCTGGGGCCCCGGGTGGGACAGGTCCGACAAGGCCCTCCCCTCCAGCTCAGCCAGCCCGGCCACAGGTGGGACCTGGAGTCGGCCCGGGACAGACTGTTCCTGATGCTTCTGCCATCCCTCACCTGGTACAGAACAGACAGTGTTCATCTCCTTAGGGTACATGCCCAACCTGTTCCAGGTGAGAAGGGTCTCTGGTCTCCCAGAGGCTGGGTGGGAGGGGCTGTGGCCTGGAGCCTGGGTTGTTTTCCTCATATCACGGAAGCAGTGCCCAATGCCCCACGGTGGCGCCCCCTCAACCTCAGTGGTCTCGCCTTCAGGGCTATGAAGCCTGGAGAGGGGCCCAGCAGGCATCCTGGCCCCTCGGGGTCAGCCTGAGTCCTCAGCACCAGGTCCTGACCAATGTTATCTCACAGGGCCTCAGGGTATGTAAGAGTGAGGCTGAGGAGGAATGTCCCAGACAGCTCAGGACAGGAGGGCAGGAGCTGAGCAGAGACAGAAATGAGAGCTGGAAACAGCCAGCAGGAGCAGTGACAGAGAGAGTCACAGCGAGACTTAATGAGAGCTCAGGAGGCCACCCACTGGGCCCCAGCAGCTTTGTCAGCCATGCTAGCCAGGGTCTGCGGGGTGGAGGTGGCACCCACGTAGAGTTGCCAGATTTAGCAAATAGAAATACAAGATTCCAGTCAAATTTGAATTTTAGATAAACAACGGATACTTTGTTTTGTTTTATATATTTTAAAATTGTGGTAAATATGTATGTAGCAAAAATTTACCTTTTCAACTTTCTTCACATGTACAATTCAGTGACATTAGTTATGTTTATGATATTGTTCAACTATCACCATTGGACACTTTTTTTTTAGTATAAGTATGTCCTGTACAATATTTGAGACATACTTATACTAAGAGATTATTCATTGTTGTCTTAGTTATTTAATACCGCTATAACAGACATACTACAAGTGAATGGCTTTAACAAACAGAAGTTTATTTTCTCACAGTTTGGGAGGCTAGAAGTGCGAATTCAGAGTGCCGGCTCTAGGGGAAGGCTTTCTGCCTCTGTAGGCTCTTGAGGAAGGTCCTTGTCTCTTCAGCTTCTGCTTCTTGGTTCCTTGGGGATCTCCATGTGTCTTGACATCTGTCTTACCCCATCTCTGCTCTGCTTGCTTGTTTAATCTCTTTTATATCTCAGAAGAGATTGACTCAAGTATGCCCTGCACTAATCCTGTCTCATTAACATGACAAAGACAACCCATTCCCAAATGGGATTATAACCATAGGCATAGAGGTTAGGATTGACAACACATATTTTGGGGGGACACAGTTCAATTCATGACAATTGTTGATCTGAAATCCCAATTTAGCTGGCGTCCTATGTTTCTTCTGGCAGCCCTAGACACAGGGCCTACATTTTCTTGGCAGCAGAGGGCACTCAGAGGGCTCCTAAGGGCACCTGGGACTGGCCCTCCCAGTCCTGTTACATATTCAAATCCATCTCCCAACAGGGGCGGCCAGACCTGGCCCCATCCCCAGGGTGGGGAAATGCTGAACCTGACAAGCCCATCCCTGCAGGGCCAGCTCTGATTGCGAAGCCGCCCTACTCTCCCTGTGCTGTCCTGTGCTGTGCCTCCACAGATCACACCAAGGATCTCAGGTGGGCCGAGGGACTGAGCCTGTGAGCCCTCAATGGTGGGTGACAGCAGATGGTCCAGGACAAGTGCCCAGAGGAGGCTCAGCCTCTGCCGAGGGTGCCCAGGGGCCCAGGCATGGGGGGGTGCAAGCCCCGAAATAACCCCCAGCCCACCTAGGAGGCCTGGAGGAACTCCATAGAATGCCCTCTCTGGAAGGTTGCTCCAACTGTTTGCTTTATGGATGAGTACCCCAAGGTCCAGAGAAGCAGTTCTGGGCACAGAGCCCAGGCCCCGTGGTCCCCAGGGCAGAGCACATCCCCCTCCCCACCCTGACCTCCAGCCATGACATGTTCCTCCCCTCATGGGGGTCTAGCATTTTCTAGGTAGCAAAGTTCTCTCTCCTGTGTCTTGTTTGAGGTTTACAGTCACCTCTGATGACAGATGGAACCTGCTTTCACAGATGCAGAAACGGAGGCCCCCACAAGAGACTAATCCTAAATTCTACAGCGAGATGGGGGTGGAGCTCCAGAACTGCACCCCGGCTTGGCTGGAGGCAGACTGAAGAGCCCCAGGGCACCTTGTTGCTAATTCTTCAGCCAGTCTAGGGCGGGACGCAGAGGAGCCACCTAGCTTCTGCAGACTAAAACTCAAGCTCATAGGTGTGCTCAGTGGCAAAATAGGTTTGTGAGTATTTGCATCCAACAAGAGCACAGTCCTGGTGCATCCCACTTCATGCTAGAAGGGACTCTGCAAGCTTATTTATTTATTTTTATTTATTTTGTTGTTGTTTTGTTGAAAATATACACAGCAGAACATACACAAATAGTTTCTACATGTACAATTCAGTGACACTGATTACATTCTTCGAGTCTGCACCCATTCTCACCCTCCTTTTCTGAGTTGATCCTCCCTCAATTAACATAAACTCACTGCCCTCTAAGTTTCCCATCTAAGCTTTCAAGTTTCTATTGTCAATTTGATTCCATGTAGATAGATCTTAAAACAGCACAATGCTCAAGGCAGGCATTCTTTACTAGTTAAGCTAAATTATGGTTTGGTTTTAAGAAGACTTCAGGGGATACTTTTGGTTTAAGGTTTAAAGATTATCTATCTCAGAGCAATAGTTTCAGGGATTCATCTAGCCTCCATGGTTCTAGAAAGACTGGATTCCATGAGAATTTGAAATTCTGTTCTGCATCTTCCCTCTTTGATTAGGATTCTTCTACAGAATCTTTGATCAAAATGTTCAGTAATGGTAGTCAAGCACCATTCAGTTCTTCTGGTTTCATGGCAAAGGAGGCAGTTGTTCATGGAGGCAATTAGCCACACATTCCACTTCCTCCTCTTCTTCCTGACTCTCCTTCTTCCTCTGTGGCTCCAGGAGAATAGAGACCAGTTGTGTCTTGGATGGCCACTTGCAAGCTTTTAAGACCCCAGGAACTATGCAACGAACTAGGACGTAAAACAGGCTCGGCAAGCTTTTGAAAGATAACAGGGATGCCTCAGCAGCCCCTCTATTCCAGCTGGCAAGTGAAGCTCCACCCTGCCCTCTGCAAAGATGAGGGCTGGCCTTACAGCCCAGGGCTCTGAAATTAGATGACCTCTGATCCTCCCTGGCACCTCAGTTTCCCCAGCTGTGAAGTGGGTGGAAATATGCTGTCTTCTCAGACTCCTAGGGGCCCGGAGCCATGACCTGTTTGATTACAAAGTGGATTAAAAGTCTCGTGTATTTGATACAAGTAATTCTATCCTGTACATGGATCGTTTCGTTGAAAAGCAGTCTCAGGTGGCCTTTCACCAGCCTCCCTGCCCCTCCTCTGCAGCCCCCACCTACACAGCGGGCTGTGAAGGAGAGAAAGCTGATCGGCCCATCCCGAGGCACCTGCAGAACCTCTCTAGCTGTGGGTTCTTGCTGAGGGCACCCAGGAGGACCCAGCTGGGCTGTGGCTTCTGGGCTGGGCCCCTAATCCTGCCTGTTCCTCCCCAGCCAGGTCTCTGCTGACAAGGGCCATCCATGATGGGGGAGGGAGGAGACCATAGCATTGCAGACCCAAGGGGCAGGGTTTATGCAGAACACCTGGAGCTGCTCAGGTACCAAACCACCTGGTGACAGCATCCCATCCAAACCCCACTGTTATGGATTGAATTGTGTCCCCCTAAATGTATGTCAACTGGGCTAGGCCATGATTTCCAGTATGGTGTGGTTGTCCTCCATTTTGTGATCTGATGTAATTTTCTTATGTGTAGTAAATCCTAACGTTTAGAGCCCTGGTGGTGCAGTGGTTAAGAGCTACGGCTGCTAACCAAAAGGTCAGCAGTTTGAATCCACCAGGGGCTCCTTGGAAACCCTAAAGGGCAGTTTTACTCTGTTCTATAAGATCACCATGAGACTGCAACGGGCTTTATGATATTAATGAAGCAGGATTAGAGGCAGTTATGTTAATGAGGCAGGACACAATCTACAGGATTAGGTTGTATCTTGAGTCACTCTCTTTTGAGATGTAAAAGAGAGAAGCGAGCTGAGAGGACACGGACCACATTACCACCAAACAAGAAGAGCCAGGAGTAGAGCTTGTCCTTTGGACCCGGGGTCCCTGTGCTGAGAAGCTCCTAGACCAGGGGAAGATTGATGACAAGGACCTTCCTCTAGAGTCAACAGAGAGAGAAAACCTTCCCCTGGAGCTGGCGCCCTGAATTCGGACTTCTAGCCACCTAAACTGTGAGGGAATAAACTTCCGTTTGTTAAAGCCATCCACTTGTGGTACTTCTGTTATAGCAGCACTAGACAACTAAAACACCCACTCTCACTGGGGGCCTGTGTGGAACTTGTGTCCCCTGATGCAAGAACATGGCACACAATGCAGGCTCAGATCTGGCCTCTGGCCAAGACCTGGTCCCTTTACATCCCCTCGACTTTCAGGTGAAGGGAAAAGGTGGGCTGACCCAGGAGAAGCCACAGGCTGCAGTGAAGGCCCCTGCTCATCTGTTCCCCCCAGTGCAAGTTGCAAGGGGTGGCCAGGCCCCCTGGTGTTTAGTCACCACCACATTAGCTAGTGGTTCCGTGTGTTTTTGCTTCCTTCCTTCTGTGGGCTTTTGCTTTGCTTTTTCAGTGATCAGTTTTTTTGCAGACCGTCTTTCCATGTCAGCTCCTTGGAGACTTTCTGGAAACAGGCCTCAAATACACAAACAAGTACATGAATGAAATGTGCCCTGGTGGTTTTTAGGAAGGAGGCCATTAATAGAGTCCTATCCCCACAACCACCACCATCTCCCCCTCCCAGGGGGCAGCAGGGAGCCATAACACCGTATCTAGGCCTCTGGTGGCCTTGCCAGCTACAGCCACCAGGCTGCAAATGGCTGCCAAGTGCAAAGGGGCCCGCACAGGCCAGAATGTCAGGGCTGGCCTGTTGGATTTCAGAATGGATGGATGGTCAGCCTCCTGGACTTTCTACTTTGGAGCACAGTGACTTACTCTGTGGTCATGGCGGTAGAGGCTGGGTTTGGAGCCACGGCTCTAGAGAGAAGTTTGAAATGAATACGTTTGTAACCAGCACCTGCCCTACCTTCACTGGCATAGTCGGCCAGATGGGGCCAAGGCATGTCTAGAGCTCAGCATCTTGGGCTGCCCCGCTGCCCACTGGCAGCCCTAGGGCCCGTCCAGGGATACTTGTACCCTCTCGCCTCATGAACAGTTGATAGAGGGTCAGCTACCCTACCCTAGCTGGGTGACCAGATTATTGAAGCTCTTAAACCTCAGTTTCCTCATCCGTAAACTAGGTATAATAATGCTAACCTCACTGCAGCCGTGGTGAGGCATGTAAAGTTCCCACTCAATAAATGTAATGAATTACAGTCCAGAAAAAGAAACCATGTTCATCAACAAATACCATCATTCACTTATTTAGCAAAGATTTAATGACTATCTACTACGTGCCAGATAGGTACTGTTAACACCTGAGCTAGTGGTGGGGGCCTGAGTTAGCAAGTAGAGAATAAAATTCAGGGCCAGCTCTCAGCCTGTGTGGTAATAAGGGCCCTCCTGTTTACTTATGTTTTTCCTCCTGGCCTCAGACAATGCTCTGCAGGGCATAGGGGCAGGGCGAGCTTGGTGAGTTAGCTCTGGGTCATAATTTCTTCTCCCAATTGGTGGGAATTTTGAGCCTGGATTTTCATAATGAAACAGAAGGTACAGCAAATGTGAGAAGAGTCTTCAGGGGAAATATCTTGTTTTCTAATCTCAAGACCAAAGGCAACCTGAAGCAAGGTGTCCAGGAGTCTCACAGGTGAGGTCAATGCCACCATGTTAAGAGTTCTTTACATGTGGCTCAGCTAGAACTAGTTGAGGCCTAGGGTGGGTGGCCTCGCAGTAGAAGTAAGCAGGTTAGAGTGGACTCCCTTCATTCCAACATCAGAGTTGGAGGTCAGATGGACCTCTCCAGGGCGAGTGGGGGAGCCAAGGAGTCAGAAAACCTGGGTTCAAGTCTCAGATCTGTCCCTCACTGTGTGACCTTGGACAAGCCACTCAATCTCTCTGAGCCTCAGTCTCTTCACTTGCAATGAGAATCAAATGGGATGATGTGTGTGAAAACTCTTTGTAAAGAGCAAGGTGGCATGATGGGTGCTGGGAGTGAGAAAACCTGAGCTTTCCCATCCCTGAGTCTCCTAATCAAACCACAGATCTTCCTGCCCCTTGAGAGCTGAGTGGAAAGTGAAAAAGCATTTGGGGAATAAGTTTGTAAACTGTGAGCTACCAGCCTCAGTTGAGGCTGCTTGGTTTCTAGCCTGTCTTAGCCATCTAGTGCTGCTGTAACAGAAATATCATAAGCGGATGGCTTTAGCAAAGAGAAATTTATTCTCTCTCAGGAGGCTACAAGTCCAAATTCAAGGCATCAGCTCCAGGGGAAGGCTTTCTCTTTCTGTCGGCTCTGGAGGAAGGTCCTTGTAATCAGTCTTTCCTTGGTCTGGGAGCATCTCAGCACAGAAATGTCAGGTCCGAAGGACATGCTCTGCCACCGGCACTGCTTTCTTGGTGATATGAGGTTCCCACGTATCTCTGCTCACTTCTCTCTTTTATATCTCAAAAGAGATTGGCTTAAGACACTATCCAGTCTTGCATATCCATCTTATTACATCATAGTGATTGAATTTACAACACATAAGGAAATCACATCGGATTGCAAAATGGTACACAATCATACAATGCTGGGAATCATGACCTAGCCATGTTGACAGATATTTGGGGGGGACACAATTCAATCCATGACATGGCCTGTCCTTGACCCAGGTGCCCCAGGTTTCCATGGTGACTCCAAGTTGCCTAGAGCCCTTCATTGTGGCACCTCACATGGCAACCTTGCCCATAACACTCTGGAGCCAGATGCTTCTTCCCATCCCCCTCCAAACTTACCCATCTAGGCAAACAAGTGCATGAGAAGATGGTCAACATTGTTTGTCATCTGGAAAATGCAAATTAAAGCCGGAATGAGATCTCACATCACACTAGAATGCTGAAATTAAAAACACTGGCATACTAAGTGTTGGCGAGGATATGGAGCAACCGGAACTCTCGTTTCTCCCCTTATCCAAGCGAGAGCTGGTTGTGAGAATCTCTTCCTACCCCTGCAGTGATACCATGTTGGTAGCTTTGAAATTGCCATGGTGGTATTTATACCTCAGAAATCAGCAAACGCTGCAAATCAGGGCTTACCCCAATCCCAGTGAGCTGATTGTTCAACATTTACCAGCACAACCTCTAATGAAAACATACGTTCACAAAGAGATTTGTACTTCAATGTTCATGGCAACTTTATTCATAAAGGCCCCAAACTTGAAACAACAGACATGTAGATCAGCTGGGGAATGGATAAATAAACTGGGGTCCAGCCATACAATAGAATACCACTCAGCAATAAAAAGGAATAACTATTAATACATGCAACAACTGAGATGAATCTCAAAAGCATTATGCTGAGTGAAAAAAGTCAGACTCAAAAGGTTACAAACGGAATGATTGCATTTATGTGAAATTCTAGAAAAGGCAAAACTACAGTGATGGAAAGCAGATTAGTAGTTGTGGGAGTGGGGATTGGGTAGGAGAGCTAGGGGGAGGGAACTGACCTGCAATGGGCATGACGGCTGATGGAAATGTTCTGTATCTTGACTGCAGTGGTGGTTATGCGGCAGAAAGACATGGCAGTCTGCTTCCATAAAGATCACAGCTTTGGGAACTTGATGGGGGCAGTTCTACTGTATCCTACAGGGTCACCATGAGCTGGAATCAACTCAACAGCAGTGGGTTTGGTTTGGTTTTTGGTGATTATATGAATATATATATTCATCAAAACTCAATGAATTATAAAAACAAACAGAAAAGACTCATTGAATTGTGAGCATTGTGTTCTTTTAAAGAATTATCTATATGAGATCAAATTGACAACAGCAACTCAAAAGGTTAGATGAGAAGCTTACAGGGCAGTGAGTTTGTGTTGATGATGGTGAAACAATTCAGAGAAAGGTGGTACAACTTGAAGAATGTCATCAATGTCATTGAATTGCACACGTAGAAATTACTGAACTGAAGTATGTTTTGCTGTGTACATCTTCCAAAAACAAAAAATTCATTGAGTGGTACACTTCAAATTAGTTAATTTTATTCCATGTAAATTATACCTCAATAGAGCTGTCCAAAAGGGTCCTGGTGGCACAGTGGTAAAGAGCTCGGCTGCTAACCAAAAGGTCGGCAGTTCAAATCCACCAGCCACTCCTTGGAAACCTTATGGGGCAGTTCTACTCTGTCTTATAGGGTCACAATGAGTCAGAATCAACTCGACGGCAAGGGGTTTCATTTGGCTTTTTTTTTAGAGTTGTCCAAAACAAACAAGCAAAATCTTACCCATTCTGTGTCGCCCTCTGCTAACATATATGTGATACTGGTGGATTAGCAAGTTGAGCAGCCCAGCACCAATTTGAGAAAAAACTCTACCCAATTGTCATGGTTTGAATTATGTACCCCCGGAAATGTGTATATCAATTTGGCTGGGCCATGATTCCCAGAATTGCGTGGTTGGCCTCCATTTTGTGATTGAAATTTTAAGTTAAAGAGGATTAGGGTGGGATTGTAACACCACGCTTACCCAGGTCACATCCCTGATCCAATGTAAAGGGAGTTTCCCTGGGGTGTGGCCTGCACCACCTTCCTTATCTCTCAAGAGATGAAAGGGAAGCGAGCAGAGAGTTGGGGACCTCATACCACTAAGAAAGAAGCACTGGGAGCAGAGTGCGTCCTTTGGACCTGAGGTTCCTGTGCTGAGATGCTCCCAGACCAGGGGAAGATTGATGATGCAGACCTTCGTCCACAGCCGACAGAGAAAGCCTTCCCGTGGAGCTGACGCCCTGAATTTAGACTTGTAACCTACTAGACTATGAGAGAATAAATTTCTCTTTGTGAAAGCCATCCACTTGTAGTATTTCCGTTAGAGCAGCACTAGATGACCAAGACACCAATCGTCTCTAGAATAGGCCAATGGGGAAGACCTTTTGAAGCAGGAAATACACCTCAAGTTACACCTCCTCCCATGTAGGCCAGGCCTGTTGGAGTCGAGGATGGTAGGGCTAGCAGAGCCTACCCCCTACCCAGGGCCCCCTCTCCACCTTCTACCCTCCGTCTTGAAGAAGTTGGTAACTCACGGATGCTGATTGACAAAATTCTGTCACCTCCCCCAAAGACTGGCAAAACGGAGAGAACTGGAGTCATTTAAGCTTAGAGGAAAGATGACTGGGATGGGGGCGGGAGAATGAGGGCAGGGAGAGGCCAAGATTGCCATCATTCACCATGTGTGCTTGTAGGGTTAGCATATGGCCGACAGTGAACAGCTGTTCTCTGTCGGTTCCACATGGATTCAGAGAAAAATAGCTTCATTGGTAGCAGTGAAGATGTAGGGAGGACATAATGATGAACTTCCTGAGAGGATTCTTGAGAAAGTACGTGTGTGCATGCATGTACGTGCATGCGTGTGTTTGTGTATCTGTGTATGTGTGTGTGTGTTGTAAAACCAGAGCTGGGGAAGAGGGCTCTGGGTATAATTCCTTTCTCTGCAGCACTTTAGGAATCAGAGAGACAAATCTCACTCTGCAATAAGCGTGGGTCCCTCTGGGCTGGGGACAGAGAGATGGACTCGGGCCCTTTCTCAGGGTACCTCCGAGGGCTATTAGTGGCAGGTCCATCAGTAAGATCCCCAAACCAGGAGTCTGGAGCCAGATGGGTACTTATGTGTTTGGCCCCGACCCCTCCCAGACAGCCCCGTGCACTCTCCTCCCCATTAGGGCAGAGGAGACCATCCATCACCAGTGGGATGGTGATGTCACAGCTGGAGGCCTTGGAGTGCACAGGAAGGCTGCTCCAAGCCCTCCGAGGTGCTAAATCATTCATGGGGCAAAGAGCCCGGTGGCAGGAGATTTACTGCCGAGGATATACTTTAGGGACTGGTGGAAATCAATTCCTTAAAGAGACCCCATCAGCTGGTAGGTGGCCTAAGGCGAGGCTTCGGTGTGTGATGGGAACCCAAGGAAGTAGGGACTGGTGGAATAGCTCCCCAACTCCAAAACCAATGACAGGGGGAGCCCAAGGCCTGTGGCCCAGCATAGGTCCATGGTGAGGGCAGATTCCCAACACCTTGGGAGGATGGGGAGGAGGGTTCCCCAGATATCCAGACCTGGCTCACCCCCTCCTGGTATGGTGCCCATGCCCATGGGGGCTTTGCAGGTGAATAAGAGAGAATGAGGGGCAGGGTGGGGATGTTTTGCTAAGTCCGTTGGTTCTTCCAACTGGGATGATCTCACCCCACGCAGTATCTGGTGGATGGGGAGTTTCTGGCCAGCCTGGGTTTCTCTGAAGTGGGAGCTGGAGCGGTACCACCTTCTCTCAGCCTGTGAGCTCCTGGAAGGCCCAGTCTCTGTTTTATGATCTAGAATTCTAGGACTTGATGGTTTAGCTGGAGGGGGGGTGGGGTTGCCATGTACTAATTTAACCTGTAGGAGCACGTGACATTCAGAAGCAGCTGAGAAGTCTGCTGTCCCACACCGTGTGGGACCCAGGAGGAGCTTTGTGACTAGCACCGGAGGGCTCTGCTGGTCCAAGTCCAGCCCAGCTCCATTTCTATGGATACAGAAGGCTTTCCACGGCACACTTCCTCAATGCATCTTGGAAAAAGAACAAGGAAAGGGTAAAGGAAGAAAGGAAAGGCATCTTCCGATCAACTTTGGAAGAGCAGACACAGCTCTGTCAGAGTTTCCAGTCCTCTCACTTTACAGATAAGGAAAGGGAAACTCAGAGGCGAATTGATATATCCAAAGCTCACGGCCATAAGATCGGACAATGAGATGAGGAGAGTCTCCTGAAGTCCTTCTGAGGAGTGTCTGCCTCCCTTAAGCTGACCTAGCTGTCACTGCTGATAAAAGAGGTGGTAGGCATCAGGGGGCTGTGATGGACAGAGACAGAGCCCGGCCGGCTCTGGCACCTGTGCCGCTGCCTGGCCTGCCTGCACCTCAGTTTCCCATCTGGTCCCTGCTCTGCGGCAGTGAGTATGCCCCAGCACACCACACAGCCTTTGCTCATTTGTGCACTCCAATATGTTTTCAGGATGCACCTTCCCAGAATCATGCAGGGAGGCAGCAGGGAACCAGATCGGCATGGCCCTGCCCCCTGGAGCCTGCATTTTATCCCACCCTGGACTCAAGAACTAAAGGGCTATAATCCCCCAAGGCCGGCCCAGGGGCTGAGGCTAGGCTAAGAGCTGCCTCCTGCGGTGGGACCCCTCCCTCAGGGTCGGGCTCCCCACTACCCTGGCCAGGCCCTGTCTCAGCCTCGGCGGATTCCCATAGCCCAGGAACTACTGTCTGGTTCAGTTCCTTGTGGAACTTTGGAAACAGCAGACGCAGGGAGCCGACCAAAGAAATTCCATCATTCCTGGCCGTCTTCCGTGGCCGTCTTTTCTTCTGTGCTGCCTCTCCCCTCACCCCTCACTTCCTATCACCTCTGGGGAGGGGGGTCCTGGCCTGCAG
This sequence comes from Trichechus manatus latirostris, assembly GCF_000243295.1. NCBI lineage: Eukaryota > Metazoa > Chordata > Mammalia > Sirenia > Trichechidae > Trichechus > Trichechus manatus. The sequence goes on along the minus strand of NW_004444033.1, from coordinate 4,392,405 downwards.
CCAGGGTCCCATGATAACCTTCCATCTACGCATCCCAGGACCCACCCCTCAGGTTTGTTCCCGGGAAAATCTGCAGTTCCAGAGGGGTCCCCGCTCCCCTCGGCCAGAGGCCGGAGCCCAGGACATCGGGCCCCACTCCTAGGGGTTCCCTGGACATTTCTTCCTTCATTTTCCGCTTCTGGAGTTCTCTCTGAACCCAGAGCAGTCGAAAAGCCCCAGCAGGCATCCAGGGATCTGGGATCTGGTCCCTGATGTGCCCCGAATTCGTGGGGCCCTTGGGCAGTCATGTTCCTAGCTGGGCCCTGGGCCCCTCATCTGAAAACCGAGTGCTTGGATGAGATGGCTCCGGTCTGGGTCCAAGCAGCGAGGTCGCTGCCCCTCCGCCCGCGGGGAGTCCGGTGAGGCTCGGGGGAGATGCGAGGCGAACGAGACGGCCCGCAAGGTCTGAGGGTCCGGTCTCGCGAGGACGCCGCGGCCAAGAGGAGCCGGATCTGGCGGGCGCTGAGGCACCGGCCGCCGGGAGCCAGGGGCAGCTACGCTGGACCCCAAATGAACGCCTCGCCGCCCATCCGCCCGGCGGCTGCTGGGGAGGCGGCCAGCCTGATCCTCTGGAAGGTGGGTGGGGCCTGCAGGACTAAAGGGAGCTGTCCCCCACCCCCCAGAAGCGCTTGACTGTTTCCGATGCGCTGGTGAAAATATCCCGTTATTCGATCCCCTAATAGTCTTCGGACTTGGGTGAGCTCCTAATTTACAGATGAAGAAATTGAGGCTCAGAAAGGTCAGGCAGGTGCTCAACAAATACCTAAAAAAAAAAAAAAAAAAAAAATAGCTGTTGAGGCTGCTTATGTACAACCAAAAACCTTATGAACAAATACCTAAAAAAAAAAAAAAAAAAAAAACCCAACCAAACCCGTTGCTGTCCAGTCCGTTCCCACTCCTGATGACCCCATGTGACAGAGTAGAACTGAACTCCATAGGAGTTCTTAGGTTGTAATCTTTATGGGAGCAGATCGCCAGGCCTTTCTTTTGCGGCGCCGCTGGGCGGGTTCAGGCCGCCAACCTTTCTGTTAGCAGCCCAGCGCTTAACCGTTTGCGCCACCCAGAGACCTCAAAAAATACCTAAGTAATCTATAGTGCAGATTATTCTAATTTCAGACAATTTGAGAGATTATTCCAACTCTCTGAAGCATCCCCAAACGGAAATAAAAAACGCTTGCCTGGTTTTTGAACTGAATGATTCCACGAAGTTTTGCCTTGGACACAGGAAGTGAAACCCGTGAACAAAACCATTTCTTGGCCACCGACCTTGGGAGGAAAATCCTAGTGGCTTAGTGGTTAAGAGTTCGGCTGCTAACCAAAAGGTCAGCAGTTGGAATCCACCAGGTGCTCCTTGGAAACTCTATGGGGCAGTTCTACTCTGTCATATAGTGTCCTTATGAGTCTGAATTGAATCGATAGCAACGGGTTTGGTTTGGTTTTTGACCTTGGGAGACCGTCAAGGCTGCAGGCTCTCCCCGGACAAGGCAGACGGACTCTGCGGAGAACCCTGGGCTTCTCGGGTCACCTCGAAGTCCTGCTGGGGCCTCGGACTCCGCGCACGTGGCGCGTCCTAGGCCGGCCTTCTGGTCTGGTTGCAGGAGATGCGGAGGGTGGGGCCACTGCCCAGCCCTCCTGCGGTAGGTAGGGGTTGGGGTGGGAGCTAGGTTTCTACGCTAGGGGACCGGTGCTGGAGCTCAACTCCGCAGCGGGCCACGCGCACGAGTGTTTCCCGCATCTTCCAGAAGGAGGCGCGGCAGGTGTTATCAGCTTGTCATACAGACGAGGAAACCGGGGCTGGACTCTTCCGCAGGCCCTAAGTCCCCATCCGGTGCGCGATCCCCTCTCCTCGCCCACTCGGATCGGGGACACCCCTAAGGTTGGCGCTCACGCCTCGACCGCGGCAGGGGCCATACTCAGCCCGGGTGTCCCCAGGTGGTGGTGGTGGAGGGTCGTAATGCTGCGACAGAGCCCCGGCCGCACCCGCTGACTCAGGTCCGCCCTCGCCCTGAACACAGGGTCTGGACCCACGAGTTCTCCGGAGCCCCCAGCCCAGCCCACCACGCCCAGATGGCGGTCCCGGGCTCAGGCGCTACCCTCTAATTTAGATCCTCCAGGCTTCAGCATCCCGAAGCAGAGTTTGTTTTCCTTTACTTTTTAAATAAATTCTTGCAGTTTCTTTCTTCCTTTCTTTTTTAATCGAAAATTTAATCAAGCATATGGTAAACACATCCTCTTAGAACAGTCCAGAAAGGCATACGGCATAAAGAAAATCTCTGACCGCCTGGCCCCCAGTTCTCCGACACGAAGTGATCCTATTGGCTGTGTCTTGGGTCTCAGGGAAGGCGACTTTTTATGCGTAAAAAAATCTGACGCCTAAACTGCCTCGCCCTTCGATTTATATTTTTACACTAACCGCAGTCCATGCGTCCTTTGCATTTTTCACTTAACGTCCAGGATATTTTCCAGGATCTATAACCTCCATATTTATTGTCCGCACTCTTTTTAGGAGCTGAGTGGATTCCTATGGCGCGGACGCCTTTCATTTGTCTGACTGTGTGGTTCTCATGCTCTCCCATCTCTCTGGCCCCCTCAACTGAGCTGACCTCCCCGGCTCTGGCCCTTTGAGGATCATAGAGGCCCTGGCTGCTTCCAGAAAAACGCAGACGCACACACAGTTTTTCGAAAAACGTGGGGGAGTTAGTTGGGATTCGAATACTGGACGCGCTTATAGATTCTAGAGCAAAGCCCCGAGGGCTGGGGCGGGGGCCTCGGTCGCCAAGATCGAAAGAAGCAGCTTGGTCTCTCCCGGGCACGTGGCACCCGGGAAGAAGAAGGGTGAGGCGAAATCTCGCGGGGTTCCGGATACGGCGGGGAGCAGGCACCCAGGAGTTAGATGCCGTGACAATGCTGGGCCTGCCCAGTGTGCTGGGATCGACGGGTCACCAAGCACGCGCGTGCTCATACATGCTTTCTCTTTGTGCTGAGAAGTGAGGGTCATTTTGCAAACTGGGAAACTGAGGCTCAGAACGGCGAAGGGAATCGCTGGAGATCGCGCAGCTAGTAACTAGAGTCGGGGAGGATCCGACCCCGGGGCTTCGTCCCGGTGGGGTGTGCTAGTTACTCGTGCCATGCGGCCAGGAGCCCCGGGTCAGCGCAGGGACCGACCAGTCTCCCGCCGGACCGGCCGGTCAGGGTGGGGGCTGAACCCCATACAGCCCTCCCTCCGGCCCCGCGCGGAGCGGGAAGGGAGAGGGAGCCCCGGGTGGATGGCCTCCTCGCCCAGCACCTCCAGCACCACGGAGACCGCCATGGAGGGCGAGTAGCTGGGAGCTAGGGGAGCAGAGTGGGTGGGGACCGGGCCGCTAAGGAACCCTGATGGCCTGGGGGACAGGCTAGAGGTGAAGAGCGAGAAAGGCCTCTTCCGGGCTAGTGGGGGCTGCGCCGAGTTTTCCAGGTGGGGGTAGGCATGGCAGGCAGCGGTTCTTCCTGAACCTGGCCAGAGAAGGTCAAGGAACCCAGGCAAAGTGAGACGCTGGTGGAGAAGAGGGGCGTCTCGAGAGGGTATGCCGCCGAGGGCCAAGTCAGCACCTCCCCGCGGGGCAGACAGACCTCCGACTGCTGACTGGGAACTCAGGGGCGCGGGGCAGGACAGCCCAGTGGGGCCCCTAGCGAGCTCCCTGCCGCCTCCCCCTACCCCCGCCCGAGCTCCGAGCCGTAAGGGATCCGGGGTATCGAGTCCCCGGGGGCCACCCATGACCGCCGGGTCCATCTCTGGTTACCAGTCAGGCCAACTCCCTAAAATATGCATGAAGCCCTCGCGGGTGCAGTTTCGCGGTCCCCTCCCCCGGTTGGGGCTGGGGGCGTCGGGGCGCGCGGGGCGCGCGGGGCCGAACGCTCCGCTGGCTCCCGGTCTAAGGTCGGCTTGCCTTTCAAC
>NW_004444033.1:4385923-4388317 GCF_000243295.1 Trichechus manatus latirostris | reverse complement strand
AGCCCCGACGGCCGGGCCGCGCGGGCCTGGCTCGCGTTCCGCCGCGCGGTGTCCGGTTCTCGACAGCAGGTGAATAGCCGGGCGGGGCGCGGGCCGGGCGGGGCACGCGCTATAAAGGGGCACCGCGGCCGCTGGGCTACTGCAGCCGGTGGCCTGCGCGCCCCACTCGGTCGTCCTCGCCGCCGCGCCGGGCGTCCCACCGCCCCAGGGACCAGGTAGGGCGCGGCGGGCGGTCCGGAGGGAAGGGGATGCGAGAGTCCCGGGAGGGGTTAGTGTGGGCCCTGCCTCCCCCGGGGTCTGTCCTGCCCGGTACCTCGCTCTTTATCTCTGCGTCTGGATCCCGGCGCCCCGCACCCCAGGCCTGGCTGCTCGGAGAGAGGGACCCCAAGAGCCGCCCGCCTGGGGCGGGGGTGTCGCTTCCCCCACAATCTGGCTACTACATCCTAGGCCGAAGCAGGCTCCGCCCAGAAGCCGGGCCTATGGAAGGGTTTGTATCGCAGTCACCCTCGGCCCCTCCCGGCTCGGCTGAGGGGCCACCATAGACACCTCCACTGTGCACTCTCTTCCTTCGCGGGAGCCCAGAACAGGGTGCTAATGGCCTGCAATCCCAGGGCAGAGGGGCTTTGGATTCGGTGGGGTGTCGGCTAAGCATTCCCCTGGCTTGGGGCCTCCGAGCCGCCAGACCGGTGGGGCCCACCCGGAGGACCATGAGCTCAGAGGGAGGCGGGCGGATTACCGCTTTATTCTAATCTGGTTTTGAGCCGCGGCTGCCGTCTGGGGCGGCCGGGCGGGGCAGGGACTGGGAGGGCGCCCGAAATGGCAGGGGGCGGGGGGCGCCGGGGCTCGGGATGGTGTGTAAGGAGGAAGGGGCCATCCGACGCTGACAGCCCGGGAGTCCTCTGGCCCCTGCCCCGCCCCTCGGAATGCTCCCGGTAGCATGGGAGCCGAGGGCGGGTGAAAGGGACCTAATCCGCGTCCGCGCCCCGAGCCAGGGCCGCCCCACCCCCTCCCGGGGGAGCCGCCCCCGCAGTGGGGAAGGAAGGGGGATGGGACGGGTCTGGGGGCGGCTCCCCTCCCCCTTCCGGGACAGGCAGCCTTTGTTCCCAGCGGCAGCGGTGACCAGACACCTGTGAGACTGCAGAGCTGGCGAGGATGGGTGGGTGAGAACGTGGCGGAGACCCCGAGGGACTCATCCCCCCTTCCCCCCACCAGCTCTGCTCCACCTGGTCCGGGTGCGCCCACCGAGACGAGTCGGCCCCGCACACCTTTCTGCCGGGAGCCGGCGGATCTGTCCCGGGGCCCCACTGTGCATCCCAGCTCCGAACGGACCTCCCCTCCCCCAGCCTGGCTCCGGGTTTCAGGGAGCTGCGCTCCACACACCTTGGCAATTCCGGGCTTGGAGGGCGGCGGGTTGTCGGGGCGTCGAGGCACCTCGGCAGCAGCACCGAGCTAGAGGGCAGGAAGCGGGGCTGGAGGTGGGAGGCTGGCCCCTGGGGCGCCGTCGGCCGAGCGGGCGAGAGGGCGGGGCTCTGCGGCTTCAGAGTCGGGTCGGGCGTGCCCTGAGCGGCGCACCAACCCGAGCCACCAAAACCGAACCCTTTGCTGTTGAATATCGATTCGGACTCAAAACGACCCTATAGGACAGAGCAAAACTGCCCCATAGGTTTCCAAGGCTGTAATCTTTACGAAAGCAGATGCCGCATGCTTCTCGGGCTGGTGGGTTCGAACCGCCGACGTTTGGTTCGCAGTCGAGCGCTTTAACCACTGCGTCACCAGGGCTCCTTAACCGAGCCACAGTCAAGGTGAATCCGCCGGCCCGCCCCGGCCCCGCCCCTCTCGCGGCACCTGGGCCAATCGCGCGGCGCGAGGGTGCGGGCGGGGCAGAGGGCGGTAAAACCCTCCCGAGTCTCGATCGCAGCACTCGGTCCAGCCCTGCGCCCCTGTGCCCCCGACCTCCGCCTCGCTTCGGCCGCGCTGTCCGAGGGCACCTGCGCATCCTGCCCATCCGGCTCTGGGCCCCGGCCGCTCCCGTCCTACTCACAGAGGCGGCTCCTCCTCAGGTGGCCGGCCAGGGCCTCCCCCAGCAGACCTGTCACCCGACACCCAGGAAGCGCACCGCCCCATCCCGGCTCCTCTTTGTTCCCCCGCCGGGCTTGGGCTCGGGCCGCCTCCTCCCGCGCCGGGCCGTGGAGGCACCGGGTCCGCCTTCGGCCTGTCCGGCGCGGCCCGAGTCCCGTCGGTCCGCCCGCGCGGCACGAGGGTTGGTTCGCCTTGTATCCCTGAGTGGACCCGGCGCGGAGTTGCGAGGCGGTGCGCCCAGCCGGGACCGCGCAGGTGAGTGGCCGGGCGGGGCGGCTGAGGCGGGCGGGCTCCCGGAACGCGCCGTGCCCAACC
>NW_004444033.1:4383810-4385776 GCF_000243295.1 Trichechus manatus latirostris | reverse complement strand
GGGCGGGCCCAGTGCCGCTGCCCAGGAGCCTCGCTGGGGCGCGCTGCGCTCCTCCGCCTTCGTGGGCCCGGGGGGAAGCGCTTGACTTGGAGGCGGCCCCGGCCCGGAGGTGGGGAGCGCCGCGCTCGGAGAGCTGGTTTCGCAGCACCTTCGCCGAGCGTCCCGCAGGTTCGCCCCTCTCCGTGGCCCCGCGACGGCCCCGCCCAGTCTCGGGGGAGAGCCGTTCTCCAACCTCCCTCTGCTTCGCGGTCCCCCCATCCCAGGAGCCTCCGAGCGAGCAGCGAGACACCCTCCCCTCCGCGTCCACTCGGTCGTTTGAAGGCCCTGCTCAGGGTGGGCGGCCGAACGGCGCCTCTTGGGTCCGTACATCCTGGGGTGTGGGGCAATGAGGACGCCGGCCCGAGGAAGAGACCACAAGCCCCCCAGGTTGAGCCGTTCATGTTCCCTTGCCTCACCCCCGCCACCGCTCCAGGGTCAAGAAATGATCGCCGGGGCGGGGGACGCTAACACCGGCTCACAGCGATTAGGCTCTGCGAGCAGTCGGGGCCCGAATTCCCCTCCCCGCCCCCACCCCGTGGGGTAGGTGCGGCCCGAGCCGCCCGGCGCCCCAGCGGGATCACACCGCTTGGGGTGACTAGAAACCCGATTCCCCCCCCGCCCCGAGGCGGGAGAGTGACAGATGCCTGCGCCGCGACCTAGGTCCTCGGGAGGAATCCCTCGGCCCCACGGAGCGCGCGCCCCCCGCCCAGCTGGCAGTGAGCCCGGCGGCTCCGAGTCGGCAGGTTGCTTCCTGAGCACCAGGCAGAGCCTTCGACTCCTGGTGGCCCCACCCAGCCGCCGCCGCCTCTCGGTCCTTTACGGCTCATGGCCGCCCCTTCGCGCCCTCGAGGCCCTGGCTCTGCTACTGGGGTATTCTGGAGTCGGCCTCATGCAAAGAAGAAAAAATTCCGGGGTGCCAGTCCGAAGTGTAAGAATTTCGTTTATTCCTTTGACCGGTGAGGGGGTTTAGCGGGGCCCAGCGGCTTGTTGCCGGTGGGCTCGCAGCGCCCGCCCCAGGTTTACTGCTCCGTGTGCTCCCGGCCTGGGCTGCGGCGCGGGCAGCTTTAGGCCCCCTCCCTGGGACCTCATAGGAGACACTGGTCGGCAGGCGACCCGCAGGGAGTATAACTGAGGGACCTGGTCCCCTCCAGCCCCGTGGGTCTCGGGGGCATTCGATGGAGGCCCTAGGGGCCAGGGCCGGTGCCGGCGCGGGTGGCGTGGCTGGGACTCGAGACTCTAGATTCATTGTTGTGGAGGTCGGGCAGAGAGCCGCGGGGCTGCGCGCTGGCGAAGGACCCGGGATCCCTGAATACCCACGGCCCCTCGGCCCTGCAGTGTTCACCTCTTGGGAGCGGGGGACCTGCCGTTTGCTCCTGGGTGCCAACGCCAGGGGAGAGACACCCCTAGGGGAAGCGAGGCTCCAAGAGGTGTCTGAAAAAGGTCCTCGTAGAGTTCAGGAGAGTGGGGTGAGACCAGAAGAGGTGTGCAGCGGCGAGGGCAGCAGGGAGCTTGTAGGTTGTGTAGGATACACAGGCACTGTGGGACCCTGCAGGTTCGGGTGCCTTAGGTGACAGCATCAGCCAGACCTCCCCACCTGGCCTCTTCTGAGCACACACCGTCTCTGCTGCTCTTTTTAAAAAATAATTTATTTTTATTATTGTTGAGATTATACACAGCAGAACATACAGTAATTTAGTAATTTCCACATGTACAGTTCAGTGACGTTGATTACCTCCGCCGCTGTTTTCATTGCTAGGTGCTCATGTGGGCCAGGACCAGGACAGGAGCCAGTCTGCTCGGTGTATCTTCATCTCCCAGCTCCCAGGAGTGGGTTTCTGTGGGTTTTGATCTCAAGGTCAGGGCTGTGGCCCGCGGAGAGGACAGAGGAGGCTGCACTGGGGACCTGGGCATAGGCCTCAGTTTTCCC
>NW_004444033.1:4352833-4383710 GCF_000243295.1 Trichechus manatus latirostris | reverse complement strand
CCCGCCCCCCGCCAGCACCCCTTGCTCCCTATTTCAGAAGAGCTGGGAGACCTTGCTTCCCTGGGGCCCAAGCCCAAGCCCAAGCCCCCCAACCCAGTTCCAAAAGGCACTCACGGCCCTGGGGATTGACCCAGGTGGGGGTGGCGGCTATGGCACTGCCAGGCCACTGCGGCACAGCGTCCTGCGGCATTTGGGTTAGGAGGGGTGCGGCAGGCGCAGGGGAGGAGCCTGGCTCAGCTCAGCAACTTGAACTGGAGGCTGGTAGGGGATTTGGCCTTGTAAGCTATTCCCTGCACCAACTCCCCCACATCGGTTACAAAGATGAGGAAAATAGAGACCAAGTGTCTCCGCAGAGATGCCACAATTAGTGGGAAGGAGCATGCACATCCCCCACAACCAGCCTGCTCTTTCTGTGACAGGACACATCCCTTTTCGACCTTCTGGGCCGTGGAAAGCGGAATCCATAATGCAAGTCCTCTGTTCTCAGGCCTCTGGCTACTCCTCGGGGCCAGGCCAGTGACCAATGTTCCCTCTCCCCCAACGCCGCTTTCCTTCCCCTGAAAAATAGAATGAGAAAGGAATTCTGGGTTCAGTTTCTTTGAGTACCCTCAGGTTGCTGTTGTCAGGTGCCCTGGCATTGGTTCCGACTCATAGCGACCCCATGTAAAACAGAACAACAAAGAAACACCTCTAGGTCCTGCGCCATCCTCACAATCGTTGCTATGTTTGAGCCCATTGTTGCAGCCACTGCATCAGGCCATCCTCACAATCGTTGCTATGTTTGAGCCCATTGTTGCAGCCACTGTGTCAATCCATCTCGTTAAGGGTTTTTCGTTTGCCGACGCTCTACTTTACCAAGAATGATGCCCTTCTCCAGGGACTGGTCCCTCCTGATAACAAGTCCAAAGTACATGAGATGAAGTCTTGCCATTCTCGCTTCTACGGAGCATTCTGGCTATACTTCTTCCAAGACAGATTCGTTCGTTCTTCTGGCAGTCCATGGTATATTCAATATTCTTTGCCAGCACCATAATTCCAAGGCATCAATTCTTTTTTGTCTTCCTTATTCATTGTCAAGCTTTCGAATACGTAAATGAGGCAATTGAAAATACCATGGCTTGGGTCAGCGCACCTTTAGTCCTCAAAGTTACATCTTTGCTTTTTAACGCTTTAAAGAGCCCTCAGGTACAGCTTCTAATTGCTGAGAGTGGACACCTTGGGGAGAACTCCCAGACACTTTTCGGAGTGCTGCAGAATTGTCTGGGTACCTGTTAAAATGCAGATTTCCAGGTGGTCCCACAAATCTGCATTTCAACAGGCCCCTTGAGGGGTTCTGATGGTTACACCTTGAACAATGCTTATAGACCAACCCCTACTAGACCCCCACGGCTTTTGCTAACATCCCTAAGTCAGGCTAGGAGATCCTGTCTCAGAGAGTTGTAGTGGGGGAAACTGAGGCAGAAGTTCAGGGAGTGGCTTCCCAAGCCCACTGGACAAGACCACCACCCCATAGAGCTAGGCTGGCCTCTGGGGTGGTAGATCAGCCAGAGAACCAGGACCCCGCAGTGGATATTGAAGGACGAGAAATCCCAGGGGGATGATTTGGGCCCCTTTGGGCACAGGTGACAGGACCGAGCAGGTGAGAACTTGGTCTAAGTGCCAGGAGACAGCAAGGTCACTGGGAGAGTGTTCCTTAGGTAACATCATCAGGGTGTTACAGTTTCTGGTCCAGGGAACTCCCTCTCTGACCCTTCCAGGGGCCTTAGGTCTTGTGGGAGCTTTTCTAGCCCCCTTGAGCCTCAGGCTGGGGAGACTGCAGTGCGCCTCTACAGATCAGTCCCCAGCCCTCCTGCCCTGGGCCCAGCTCCCAGGAGACGAACCCTCCTCCCTTCCTTCCACTCCCTCTTCTCTTTCTCTCTTTTTCCTCCCGCTTCTTCCCCTGGGCGCCTGGCACCAGAGGCAGGACCCGCCACAGTGACTTCTCTCGAGGCAGCCGCTCTGGCAACCACTGATGCAACCCTCCCTGGCCCCTCCCCTGCTCCCTGGCCTCTGCTTTCCTCCGCAGTCCCCTCAGACCCGCCAGAAGCCACTCCGCTGGCTGGCTGGCAGCTGTGCCTCCAGCTCCCTCCCTGCTGCCTCCTTGGCTGAGAGGATGCCTGCTCACCTGCCCACCTGGCCTGGGGGTCTCCTGTCTTGCCCAGTCCAGGCAGGTCGTGGTCGGATTTGGTATGGGATGGGAGGGGTGAGCTGCAGGCTTGGTTTGCCCTCTGGGGCTCGGTTTATATCAGCAGGACAGGCTGGGGGTGGAGGATGATGAAGACCAAGGCATCTTGGGACGGGGGCTGCTGCTGGTGTCCTTGCTCAGAGGCCAGGAGACAGGCTCCCGGATGTGCCCCTGGTCCCTGTCCTTTGGGGCCAGGGAGGGCCAGGCATGACGGGCAGAGAGGAGGACCAGCTGTGGAGCTGCAGGCAGCCGCCAGGCTTCATCCCCACCCCGAGCCAAGCCAGGGCGGTCTGACAACCTGCCTTCAGGTTATGACAGGAAACACCCCGATATGGGCTTCCCACCACCAATCCCCTCCAAGCCAGGAGCTCAGCCCGTCTCCTGCACTGTCTCCTAGAAGGTCTTCTTGGTCGAGATGAGGACTCTCAAGTCAGTGAAGATGTGGGGTGAGGAGGGCCCTGAGCCAGGGTCATGGTGGCTGGGGGGGTGGTGAGTAGCAGCCGCGGAGGGCCAGTTGGGGGAACCTGCCTGGGGAGCTGGGAGTGGGAGCTGTGGGCGCTGCTCTTTCTGCAGGGTTGGCGGCCGGAGAGCGTGACTCCTGTTCTGTGTATGGCACTGGTAGAATTCACTGTGAACAGTCTTGGTCAGTGAATTACCGAAGGGCCATAAACAGAGCAGAGACAGATCCTCGAGTGCCTCGGAGCGCCTCTCCCCAGTGGGCCTGGATGTCGGAAACGGTGGCTTCCTGGGGCACAGGGATGCCAGGTGCCCACCCGCGTCCCCGAGGGCCACACCAACACCATCTGCTTGGCCGATTTTGGCACTAGCACATTTTTGCTTGTGTCTCTCCGCTCTGAGCAATCATGTGCAGTGCCAATATGGGAGAAGCGGGCAGTGCAGTGAATCCCCCCTGCATCCTAGAGCTGCCCAGCCGCACCCCACCTGCTCTGCCTCACTGCCCCCTGGTCCATCTGCCTCAGCTGCATGGAAGCGGCAGCCTTGGTGGGCAGCCGGATCGCCTTACATGCCTGGGGCCACGAGGAGCTGGAAGCCTGGCAATCCGAGCTGGGTTGGCAGATGGGGCCCCCCTGGTGTGGGGGTGGGGGGTCACCATCTGTAGGGCCAGCCTGGGTGGTGCCACGGGTCAGAAAGGCCTGGCCCGGCTCCCCGCACACCCTGGGGGAGAGACCTGGGCTGGCAGCACTGGGCCAGCCTTCTGCTGAAGAACCAGGGCAGGCACCTCCTGGCCACAGGGCGTCTTGCGGTCAGGCCTGGTGTTTCCTGGGGACCCTTCCCTGGGGCTGTCATCTCTGGACAGCGCTGAGGGGAGGAGGGCACTGGGAGGGACTTGGAGTTGGAGTGTGGGGTTCAGGCCCTGCCCTGGGAGCCTCTGGGAGCTTTACACACCACACCAGTCCCTGGATCCCTGGATCTGGGCTACAGCCTATTGAACCTTCATGCTCCATCCATGTATCAGGTGACGTTACATATGTAATCTCATTAATCCCCACCACAGTCCAATGGAGCGGGAATTTGTTTTATTATCATTTTATAGATGAAGAGACTGGTGATAGAGATAAGATTGTCCTCACTGGTGGGTTTTATGCCGTGTCCCTGAACCCCAGCCTGGCAGCTTCTTGGCCCTGATCCTACAGGCCTGGGTTCCCAAGATGCCCCAGACTCAGCAGAGGTTGAGGTGGGGAGGCATCTACCTGGTCCATCAAAGCTGAGCGAGCTGACCAGCCAGGCCATCCCTGTAGGGAGCCCTGGCGACTGGTGGTCAGCAAGAGGATGGCCAGCTAGCCCGGGATACTGACGGCCGGGAGCTATCCTGTCTGCAGCCACCGACTCAGGCCCTGATGGGGAGCCTCAGGCAAGCGCTGCTGATGTGTCCATAGTCAGTAAGAGCCATTATGGTTTCTGAGCAGTGGAGGAAGTGTGGGGCTTGGCTGCTCAGCCGGAAAGGCTGAGCTACCACCGCTGCCTGCCCTGGGGATTGCTGCCTTGGACAGGTCGGGCCATCTCTTTCTGCCAAACAGGAAGGAGCCCCTTAAGCTCCCTCCTGGGCGGGGCACGGTTGTCCCTGTGTGGGAGCCCTCCAGGTCCCTGCAGAGGGGAGGCGCTGCTGGCCGATACAGGTTAGGAAGGGAAGGGCACTTCTGCCCTGGTTAGGTGCCCCTGCAGCTGGGTCCCCCCTCCTGCCCCCCACGGCCCCAGCCTCCACCCCATCTCCTGCCTTCTATACCAGGACTCAAACCCCTGACACCTGCTGTTTCCTTCCAGGGCTCCCAGCTACAGGTCTGAGGGGCAGGGAGGGAAAGTGTCTACCCCTGAGTCACAGTGACCCTGAGGGTAAGTGGGCACTCAGCAAGGGGGCTGCAAGGCCCCTGGGAGTGACAGTCTCCATGACATCCCTGGAACTTTTGAGATGTCTGCTTTTTCCTGCCAACAGGGAAGGGTAGTACTTCCCGGAAGCCCCTCCACCCCTGGGTGGTTTGCAGCGTGGGTCAGCAGCCCTGTTCCGGGCCACCACATGGGGAGCTGGGCTCAGTTCTTCCTGTGCTGTGCTTCTGCTCCTCACACCTGCCCAGGTGGCCACCTGTGCTAGGCCCTGAGAGGCAGGTGCTGGCCGGGGCAGGGAGTGGAGGAGCCGGCTCAGTGCCTCCAGTGGCCTGGGGGGCCAGCTCCAGTCTTCTCCAGGGCGACCTCAGGCCCTAACTGGTTTCTGGTCTTTGGAATTTAGCAAGTCCGAGGTCAGGCCCCAGCTCACTCACCATAGTGACTACTCCAGTCCCCAGCCACCTCAGTCGGTGGGGGAGGGAAGGGCCCCTGGAAGTGAACCCTTGCTGCAGCCGGCTCTCGTCCAGGTTCAGGCACTTGGGGTGAGAGAAGGCTCCCTGTGTCCCCAGCCTTTGTGCCTCACTACCCTGTAAAATGGGGACCTGAACGCTCCCTTGTATGTCCCCCAGGGTGTCTGTGACATGTACAGCAGTGTTTACCCACTGACCGGCCCAGTCCCGGTGTCAGAGATTGTTGACCCATCCCACACCGGGATTCTCACAGTCTGGAGTCTCTCCTGCTGCAGTGGGAAGCCCTCTGGGAGGTGCCATGTTCTCTCCTCAGTGGTGTTTTTAAAGAGCAGCTGCTCTGGGGCATCCAAGCCCCCCCCCCCCACTTTCATGCAGGGGACCCTGTCGGGTGCTTGGAGCTTCTGGAGACGTTGGCTCCCTGAGGGGTTGTGCAAAGTGGACTTTCTAGCCTCCTGCCCCTCCCCCACCAGCACTGGCTGCTTCATTCAGTCCAGGCCATTATCCCAGCCTGGCCGCCTCTGCGAAATGTGATCCGGCTCCATTGATCGCCTGCTCCTCCCGACGGCGCCCCAGCCAGCACACTGGGCGGCCATTGTCAGGTGGGGAGAAGGGCAGGACCCTCACACTCCGCTAGGGTGGGAGCAGCTTCCTGGCCAAGGCGCTAGGCCCTGGGAACACCGTGGGACCCAGAGAGCCCCAAAGCAGGCCATCCCGTCCACTGGGTGTGTTCGCCAGGGCTTCAGGGTCCTGCCTTCACTCAGGGTCCTGTCATCATCACCTCGTCCAGGCACCATCCCCAAGCCCTGTAATCTGCCCATGCTGTCCCTAGTCTGAGGAGGGCCTCTGGTCTGGTCCATTTCTGCTCCAGCCCAAAGTCTATTGGTGTCTCAGGGACCTGTGGCTCCCACAGCTTGGACTTACGTTTTGGAAAGGAGCCCACATATGATTTCATCATACTGCCCAGGAGGCTTTAGGGCAAGTAGCCCCTGCCAGGCCAGGAGGGCCGGGTCTCACCACACAAAGACTTAAGGTGACTTCAGGGTCTTCAACACTTGGCCTTGCCCTGGAAGTTGTGGGACACAGAACAAGCTCTCCTGGGGTAAGTCTCCCTGGGGGGTGGCCTGGGGAGGTGCTCCTTTTGGGAACCCAATTACAGCTAAACCTCCAGGGATGCATGTAGGTGAGGGTGGCCTGACTCTGCAGGGTGTATTCTGCTTGGGGAGAATGGTCTGTGGGTGGGATATTCAGCTGCTGTTGACCGGCCCCAGGAGCCCTGGTGGTGCAGTGGTTAAGTGCTCAGCTGCTACCAAAAGGTCAGCAGTTCAAACACACCAGCAGCTCCACAGGAGAAAAGGACTTGATTTTTCAGTTAGCAGACAAGTGCTTAACCATTTCACCACCAGGGCTCCTTCTCCTGTAAAGATTACGCTTAGGAAACCCTGGGGGGCAGTTCTTCTCCGCCCTGTCGGGCTGCTGTAAGTTGGAATCGACTCAATGACACACAACAACACTGACTGGGCCCCGGGCAGCCGGGCCTGCCCCGCGTGTTTGACCACCATCTTCAGGAGGAGAGACTACAGCACATGCAGGGGTCGGCCTCCTTTTGGTGTAATAGGGAAGAGTAATGCTGTGTCCAGAAACTCAGCTTCCTCCCCAAGGGGAGCCAATGGGCTTTGGGCCCTGGGGAATGACATGGGAGGGGTCTCCCTAGGTTAATGGGACAGTAACATGAGGGCAAGACAAGGCCCGCTTTGGCTGTCTCTTGCCTCGAGCCCAGGCAGAGGGCTCCCTGGTCTGGGGGTGTATCCCGTTCCCAGAGCCCCCTGCTGTCAGGTGGCCTGGGGTGAAAGTGCCCTCCAGGGTTCCCCTGGGAGCTGGGGCTTGTTTTGGGTCCTGACAGCTGCGCCCCCAGTGTCCCCTCCATTCCAATGGGACTGCCCCAGGATAGTAGCTGTTATAGTTATGGGGGATGGTGAGAAAGGGACCAAGAAGTGGCTGGGGCCAGTGGGGTGGGGGGCTGTGGGGACGCAGGCCTCTGACCTAGCCCTGCCTGAACTGTCCTAACTGTCCCTTTTCTTCCTCAGCACGGCCACGGCCTCCCGGCTTGGCCCAGCCGCCGCCTGCCCCTCGCCGTGTTTGGCAATGGTAGAACTCACACTGGTGAGGTAATGGGATCCGGTGGTTCTAGACTTGCCAACTACGGGGTGAGGGCTCAGCCGCCTACTCTGCAGCCAGCTGCCGAGGGAGGGGCCAGGACACATCGGCCCTGCTGCCCCCTAGGAAGGAGGAGGGGACTCTGGTCCCGGACCACTGGGCAGTGGCAGAGGGTGGGTGCAGCTGGAAGTGACACTGGTGTTTCCCTGCATCCCCCTGAGGTCACAGGTCGCTGAGTCAGCGGGAGCCTCTGGGGCAGGGGTGGGGGGCAGAGAGGGGAAGATGTGGAGGCAGGGGACGCTACCAAGAGGGTGAGGGGTGGGGGCAGGAGCTGTGGGGGGGCTGGGGCTGGGGAAGAGGGAGCGTCTGCAGCTCTCCTGGGTGATACACCTCCTGGCCCCAACCTGGAGCCCTTGCTCAGGGAGGGCTCCGAGGCCCTGAGGGAGGGTCTCCCTCCTCCCACACATCACTGGGAGTTCGAGGGCTGGGAGGATTGGTTTACCGCTTGGGAGCCACGGGCATCCAGTGATCGCCTGCTGAGGCCATGAAGGGCAGATGGGCCAAAGGCGCCAGAGATGCGATGGGAGAGGGGCATTAAAGCCGCCTTGTATGTGGCCTCGGGGCCTCCAGCTGTAGCCGTGGCTCTCTGCTGCAGGATGGCTGCTGATACCTCAGAGCCTGGCAGCCTAGCCTGCTCCACCTCCCAGGCAGAGGGCATGGGTAGCAGTTCCCAGAGAGGCGAGCCTGTGGGCAGCCTGCTGGGGGAGACTGGGCCTTGGAGATGGCACAGGGCAGTGGCCTGGGAGCAGCAGGGTGGGTGAGCATGTGTGCCTGTGTGTGTGGTCTGATGCACAGGAGACAGGTGATGGGTGCAAAGGCCTTCTCCTGCTCCCTGCCCCAGGCCTGGCCAGCCACAGCTTGGGCTGTCATGGGGTTGATGGGGTACGGCAGGGAGGCTGGGCCTCTCAGCCTACCCTAGGCTCCTGACCCCCTGCAGCTGAGCTGCACAGCCTTTCAGTGAAATGCTTAGGAGGGCAGCCTGGGGGAGGAGGAGTAGGCGGGCAGAGGGGCATCGCGAGAAGTGGGCATCTGAGCCTGCAACCCCTGAGAAAGGAAGAACGGGCTGTGCTCACACACACTGCAATCGTCATTTTAAAAAATGTGATAAATTATGTGTCAGGCATGGGGAGAATGTGGATTTATTCCTGATGCAAGCATTTGTTAAGCACTAACTGCATACTGGAGTCCCTGGGTGGCACACATGGGTAAGCCCTCGACAATTAGCTGAAATGTTGGCAGTTTGAACTCATCGAGAGGTGCCTTGGGAGACAGGCCTGTCAGTCTGCTTCTGAAAGGTCACAGCCATTGAAAACCCTATGAAGCAGTTCTGCTCTGCACACACGGGGTGGCCGTGAGTCGGAATCAACTCGGCAGCTAACACCAACTACACGCTAGGCACCGTGTGAGTGCTGGGATGTAACGGGAACACGCGGACACTGTGCAAACAGACAGCATCCGCGGGGTCCTGCCCTGAGCCGAGGGCACGGAGGTGCCTGCCAGGACGTGAGGGCGGGGCGGGGAGGCAGCGGCTTGGAGCTGAAGCACCGGTGAGACAGGAAAAGGAAGTGGACAGGAGCTTGCTCAGGGAAGCACAGATTCCCTTGGGGACCACACCAGGGGCCTTGTAGGTCCTATTTGTTCCTTAACCTAAGGGTAGTGGGGAGCCATAGAAGGTTTCTGGTAGAGGGGTGATGTGATCAGATGTGTGTTTTGGCACGCTTGTTCTTGTGGAGATGAATGGAGGGGCCAGACTGGAAGCACTAGGTCCATGGTGGGGGCTCGAGGGTTAACCTGGGAGGGGAGATGGTGGGCTGGACGGGGCAGGGGATGGATTAGAGAAAAGTACTGAGACTCCCCTGGAAGGGGTGAATGGGAGCCTAGGACCCTCAGGGGCTCCGTTATTACACCCGTGAGCAACCAAACCAGGCAATGTGCCCCGTCCGGTTGTGGTTAGTGCAGTAACAGATGACCCGGCAGTTAATGACCTGCACAATCATTGGTGCTCTGCTAACTGGTCAGCATTCAGGTAAAAGGCTATAATTAGAGTGAATTTTATAGTCAACTCAGGCTGGAGGTGAGCAGAGGCTGGGGCAGGGCTGACCCCCTGCCCCTCGGGGCTGCCTCTCTCTGCTCTTGGCCTGCTGTACTTGCTGGCTCCGGGGCAGGGATTGAGGCCAGCTGGTTTGGGCCTGGAGAGGCAGGCAGGAATAAGATGATTCCGGGGCTTTGGCTGGGGCTCTGGACAGATTTAGTCATGGTCAAAGCTACTGGTTTTGAGCACTTACTGTGCTGTGTTTTCCTGACTTTGAGTAATCCTTACAACCACGGGCAGAGCACAGAAGAGCAGATAGGACAGTCAAGGGCTTGGCCAAGGGTGCTTGGTTGGGTGGGTGTCCAGGCCTGGCCACCTGCCTGCAAAGGCTGATAGCCACACAGGCACCAGAAGGGAGCCAGAGTCTAGGGGGCTGGGGGGCACAATGGCCTTCTCAGGCGGCCCCTTGGGCCCCTGCAGGGGAGCCTGCCCTAACCTGGGAGTGATGGGAGCTGGGGGCTAGCAGAGCCAGACCAGGGCTGAAGGAGAAGCAGGACAACTGGGGGAGGCCCCATCCTTGCAGCCACTCCCCAGCTAGGCTCCCTGCCCCACCCCATGACCGTCCTCCAAGCTAATCTGGGGATGGCACCCTCACCCCCGCTCTCAGGATAAACCCAAGCGCCTTACCTGGCTTACAGGAGGCCCTGTGTGACCTGCCCTGCTGGGTGTCCGCCCCCTCTCACCACCATCCTGTCTTCCCTTGGCTCCCGCGGCTTTCTCGTGCACGGCCCTCCCTGCCATTTGCTCTTCTACTGGCCTTGGAATGGAATGAAGAGTCAGTGAGGCGGCGTCTCTCTCACTGCCTGCTGGAGTACTAGCCATCCTGCCTGAAGTCAGCTGTTAGCAGGCCTGCTCCCCGGTCAGGGGAAAGCTCCCTGGGGGCCAGGCTGGCTCTCACTCCCACTTTCAGGCGTGGGGCAGGGAGGCCAGGGCTCCAGCAGCCTGGGGATGGAGTCCAGTTACCCAGGTGCTGCTTGACTGTGGGCACCTCCAGGATCCTGGTGGCCCAGTTCCCACAAATGCAAATGGGCCCTCATGTGGGTATCCCATCTGCCCCCCTGAGGGAGCCCTGCATTGCTCTGATCATGAAAGAAAGGTGCTGCCCTTGGGTCAGGGCCCAGCCTCCAGCTCCAAGCTGGGGAACTCGTTTCCCAGAAATCTCTCTTCCAGGTCTGGCAGCCAGGGCCTGGGCACCTTTAGGAGAACAGAGTAAGCGTCCCAAGGCAAAGTGCCATCAAAATCCCACATGCTGTGTAACAATAGACACATAGACCAATGGAATAGAGTTGAGAGTCCAGAAATAAACCCATGCATCTATGGTCAACTAATTTTTGACAAGGGTGCTAAGTCCATTTGATGAGGAAAGAAGAGTCTCTTCAATAAACGGTGTTGGGAAAATTGGATTTCCACATGCAGAAAAAGGAAACAGGATCCATGCCTCACACTATACACAAAAACAAATTCAAAATGGATTAAGGACCTAAACGTGCATACTAAAACCACAAAATTCTTAGAAGACAATTCAGGGGCAATGCTGTTGGGTCTAGCTTTTTACAATGGATTATCTAATGACAAAAGTACAAACAGCAAAATACAAAATAGATAAATGGAACCTCATAAAAATTAAGCTTTTGTTCATCAAGAGACTTTACCATAAAAGTGAAAAGACAAACTACCGACTAGGAGACTATCTTCAGAAACCATATATCTGATAAGAACCTAATAAACCAAAATATATAAAACTTCGACAACTTAAACAACAAAAAGACAAATAACCCAGTCATAAAACGGGCAAAAGACTTGAATAGACATTTCACCAAAGAAGACATTCAAATAGTCACCAAACACATGAAAAGATGCTCAATGTCATTAGTCATCAGAGAGATGCAAATCAAAACCACTATGAGACACAATTTCACTCTCACTAGGATGGCTAAGATAAAAAAAAAAAAAACTCAGAAAATAACAAATATTGGCGAGTATGTGGGGAAATTGAAACGCTTATCCATTGCTGGTGGGAATGCAAAATGGTACAGCCATGGTGGAAAATAGTATGGTGGTTCCTCAGAAAACTAACACTAGAATTACCATAGAATCCAGCAATTCCACTCTTAGGTGTCTACCCAAAAGACTTGAAAGCAGAGACTCAGAGACTTACACACCACCAGTGTTCATTGCAGCACTATTCACAATAGTCAAAAGGTGGAAACAACCTGAATGCCCATCAATGGATGAATAGATAAGCAAAATATGGTACATACATACAGTGGAATACTCAGCTAGTAAGAAATGAAGTCTTGATACATGCTACAATATGGACAGAGTTTGAAGATATTATGCTGAGTGAAATAAGTCAATTACAAAATGACAAATATTGTATGATCTCACTTATATATAAGACAAGAACAGGCAAATGTAGAGAGACCAAAGTTTATTAGTGGTTACCAGGGGCAGGAGGGAGGGGTTAAAGAGGGGTTAATGGTAATGGTAAAATCGCATTGATTAAGGGTAGGGTTGCACAGCTGGTTAATGTAATTGCTGTCAATAAGTTGTACACCTGTAAAAAGTTGAATTGGCAAAAGTTGTGTGATAGATATATTTACAACAATGACCAAAAAAAAAAAAAAAAATGGAGTAGCTGCTGAGTTTATGTTAGTGGGGATTTGGTTCCTTGGTTTGGAGGTTTAGGGTCATTGTTTCATGGGACATCCCAGTTAATTGGCCTAATAATGTATTTAGTGCTTCTGTTTAGTGGTGTTAAAAGTGTGTTTAGTGGTCTTAAAATCTTACAAGCAGCCATCCAAAATACAATTGGTCTCTGTTTTCCTGGAGCAACAGAAGAAGAGCGTCAGGAAGAAGAGGAGGAAATGGAATGTGTGGCTAACAGCCTCCGGGAATAACTGCCTCCTTTGCCATGAGACCAGAACTGGATGGTGCCCAGCTACCATTGCTAAACATTTTTATCAAAGATTCTATAGAAGAATCCTGATCAAAAGAGGGAAGATGCAGAACAGAATTTAAAATTCTCACGGAATCCAGTCTTTCTGGAGCCATGGAGGCTGGATGAACCCCTGAAACTATTGCCCTGAGATACTCTTCAAACCTTAGATCTTAAACCAAAAATATCCCCTGAAGTCTTCTTAAAACCAAAGAGTAATTTAGCTTAACTAGTAAAGAATGTCTGCCTTGAGCACTGTGCTCTTTTAAGATCTATCTGTATGGTACATGAGACTAAATGGGCAGCTCCTGTCCAGAGGTGAGATGAGAAGGCAGACAGGGTCAGGAGCTGGTTGAATGGACATGGGAAAATGGGTGGAAAGGAGGAGTGTGCTGTCACATTATAGGGAGAGCAACTAGGGTCACATAACAATGTGTGTATAAATTTTTGTATATGAGAGAGACTAACTTGAATTGTAAACTTTCACTTAAATTACAACAATAAAATAAAATAAAACGTCTATCTATATGGGATCAAATTAACAACAGCAATTTGTAAGTTAGGAAGCTTAGGGGGCAGGGAGTGTATGTTAGTGGGGAAAACAACTCAGAAAACGAGGGTAAAAATTGTTTCACAACTCGAAGCATGTGCTTGTACATGTAGAAATGGTTGAATTGGTATATGTCCTACTGTGTATATTCTCAACAACAAAAATAAAAAATCATTAAAAAAAAAAAAAGTTCCCCAGTACCAGCTCCTAGCAAAGGCTAGCCTTAAGTGCAGAGAAGAGGTGGCTGCTGTGAGCCAACTAGCGCTCTTGCTGGAGCTAAGTGGAAAGGGCTGGGCTGGCTGCGGGAGGCGTATTTGGCAATGTCTAGGGACATGTGTGATAGTCACAACTGGAGGGGTGTTATTGGCATCTAGTCGGTAGAGGCCAGGGCTCTGCAAAACATCTTACAATGCACAGGACAGCCCCCCACAGGCAAGAATTATCTGGCCCTAATGTCAATAGCTGGCCCTCCGTATCTGTGGGTTCCATATCTGCAGATTCAACTAAACATGGATAGAAAATACTTAAAAAAAATTTTTTTTTCTCGTCATTATTCCCTAAATAATACAGTATAACAACTATTTACATAGCATTTACACTGTATGAGGCATTATAAGTAATCTAGAGATGATTTAAAGTACATGGCAGGATGTGTGTAGGTTATATGCAAATACTACACTATTTTATATAAGAGACCTGAGCATCCTCAGATTTTGGTATCCATGGGGGTCTTGGAACCAATCCCCCACAGATTCGGAGGGACAACTATAGAGTCAAGGTTGAGAAACCTTGCTACGGAAGGAAGGGTTAGAACGAGCAAGTTGATATCTGAGAAGAATAAGCATCAAGTCCTATGTTTAGGCTAGAAAAAAAAATCAATTGTACAAGGGCAAGAACGGAGAAGGCTGACTGACATGCATGTGGAAGGAAAGATCTGGTCATTTTGGGTGGCCATTTATTCACCTGGGTGGCATTGCAAGAGGGACAGCAGCTCATGGGAAGTAAGCATCCCATAGAGCCCTGGAGGAGAGGTCGGGGTACCTTCTTCAGAGGGTCTGCATCAGAGAGCTGGACCAAAACAGTGATAGTCGGCTACCCAGGTGCCCACCTGCAGATTACTGCTAGCTCAGTAAAATATTTAAAGAGATATTTTAAACATGTTTTCAAATCCAGCTTATTTTGTTTTTCATGAGGAGGGTCATTTAGGAAATCTCGTCTACTGTATTCCTGGAAACAACAACTCACCAATCTCCAGGAAAAGCTGAAACCGTGGATTTTAGCTATGAAAAGATTTAGGTGGGGATGTGAAGGCCATTTTCAGATGTTTGATGGGAACAAGAGCTTTCCAATTCTCGGTGACTCAGGACAGTGGAGCCAGGAGCAATGGTGGGCTTTGCAGAGGCAGGGTCTGTATTGTCTCTGAAGAACTTCTTAACTGATGGATCGGCTGGTCACTTACAAAGGGGTGAGCTCTCCATCTCTGGGGGTGTTTAAGCAAAGGTGTGGTGTGCTGGTGGGATATCAGCTTTGGTGCGAGGCTGGACCAGATGCTTTGTCACTGTGATAAGCGTTATGTTTATGCTTAGGCCGATTCCTAACCCGAGTGGGCACTTTCCACAACTCCCTCGACTCTCTAGCCACGATCTAGGCATTTTTCAGCTCACACTAATTGACACAGCTTTTTAAATGTATGTACATCTGTTCGGATGAAAAACAAAAACACGACAAATTAAGAGTTTTGCATTGATAGCTGTTGTCGTTAGCTGCCCTGTAGTCGACTCTGACTCATGGTGACCTTATGTACAACAGAACAAAATACTGCCTGGTCCTGTGTCATCCTCACAATAGCCAGCATGTTCAAGTCCACTGTTGCAACCACTGTGCCAATCCCAAAGGTCTCCCTTGCCCTTCCTGGCCCTCTACTTTACCAAAAATGATGTCCTCCTCTAGCAATTGATTCTTCCTGATGACATTCCCAAAGCAGAAGTGTCAGACAATAGTCTGTTGTGATCCAGAAGGTTTTCATTGGCTCATTTTCGGAAGTAGATTGCCTGGCCTTTCTTCCTAGCCCACCTTAGTCTGGAAGCTCCACTGAAACCTGTCCACCATGGGTTCACCTTGCTGGTATTTGAAAGACCAATGGCATAGCTTCCAGCATCACAGCAACATGCAAGCCACCACAGTAGGACAAACTGACAGACGGGGTGGTGGGCATTCATGGTCAATGTGTCTTTTCTCCAACACCAGATACTGAAAAGCCAGTCCCCCTAGTGGTTGGGGCTGGTGGGCAGCCCTGTATAAGGCGTTCTCAAAGCTTTGCCACAGGTATTGGCCAGCATGACCTGAACCTTCCAGGAATGGCAGCATCCCCCCACCCCTCACCACCACACTGGCTCCACTTGGGTTTCTCGGGGTGAGAGCCCGCCAGAAAAGAAGGCAGCAGGCCCTGGGGATGGTGGTAGAGGCAGCAACAAAGGCTTCCTCTTCCCAGCCGGCTCCATCAACAGAGATTCTTCCGGAGGGTCTCCTGTGTGTGCTCCTCCACCCCCAGTGCCATCCTTCCTGCCCTGTCTTGGAGGCCCCTGCCTTCTTGGAGTCGGCCTTCTGTCCCCTCAGCTTCTGCCTGCGAAGGTGGCATGGGGGCGGGAGTGGGGGCCGGTGCCTTTAGGGCCAGAAAAGGAAGGACACCTTCCTGTGGAAGTTGATAGGGGAGGTGAGATGCAGGCAGAGGTGCTCATGCACCCATATTCTCAGAGAGTTTAGAGGGGTTCACCATTTTATGAAAACAGATTTGTCTTTTCCAGTTGTATGGAAACAGAACCCTTCACTGCCACCAACTAAGCCAAGTCCGACGTGTTCTCTTTACGAAGCCCCCAGGGCATCTCAGCTCTGGGGCTGGAACATGAAATGGGTTTATTTTCTGCAGTCGCTGCCTTCGCTATGTCCTGTTGACTCTCCTTTTTAGCTCCTTGATGGCATTTTGAGTGGATTCCATAACTCTGTAAACCCACTCCATCATTAAGTCCAGTCCATTTGAAGCTTCAATCTCAAACCTGAGTTCAACTTCATCCTCTTCCCTGCTCTGAGGGAACGTGGACCCATGGTGTGTAGGGCAGGGGTATGGTCTGCATTGGATACACTTCCCTTCTCGCCTTCTCGGGGTCCAGGAATGGGAGGTGGAGGGTGGTGATCAGGCAGGGAGGATGGGAAAGGGGAGGCAGAAATCCTAACAGCTAAGCATTTTTCCCAAGGCCAATGACCCTAATAGCTCCTCTCCCATTTCTACACAGGTCTTCTTATATGGACTGGGTAGCGGCCAGTTGGGGTGATGGCTGGGGGTAGCAGGGCTGGTTTTGCAGCCTCTTAGCCCTAGCAGAGGAGACTGTCTCCTATGGCTGGTGGTTGTCTCCCATGTGGGGTTGGAATGTGGGGGAGAACTCTTTGTCCTCAGTGTGGTTCCTGATCACCAATTCCAGGGAATGGGGACCTCCTTCACAGCCATTTCATGTGGCTCACTGACTGACGGCTGCTCACTGTACTTGAAGTCACTGGTCCTCTCCACCCTTTCCTCATTCAGTTAACCTGCTGCTGTTGAGTAGATTCCGACTCATAGTGACCCTATAGGACAGAGTAGAACTGCCGCATAGAGTTTCCAAGGCTGTAAGTCTTTACGGAAGCAGGTTGCCACATCTTTATCACTGTGCTGGTGTGTTTGAACTGCCAACCTTTCGGTTTGCAGTCAAGAGCTTTAACCACTGTGCCACCAGGGCTCCCTACCTCAGACAGTTAAATGATCTATAAATAGACTCTTAAACATCAGAGTTTAGTCTCTCTCAGAATACTTTCAAAATTTAAATGTTTTAAAGTAATGCTCAAGGCTTTGAAATCCTAAGGAATGTAGTAAAAATAATCAAAGCTATTTCTTTGGCTACAAAAATACTGTGGAAGATGCTGAAAAGACTTCAAGGTTTCCTCAAAAATTAAAAAAAAAAAAATAGTGTTTTGTTTCTTTTGAGTAACTTGTGCCTTCTTTCCTTCTAGAAACTAACTACTTTTCCAAGACTAAGTGGAACCTTCCAAGCTAAGTGGGAACCTTCAAACCAGCACCACTGACCCCACAGTTGGCAAACAAGTGGCCTCCATTTATTTGGTCATGATTTCTCGTTCCTATGTTCTTATTTCATTGTATTGATCTTTTATATAACCTGCTTCAAATTCTGTTTGAGAAGATGTTAAAAATAACCTTTTTCATTGTGGGAAGATGAAAATGTTTTAAAATTACAGTATGCTGATGGTTGCACAACTCTAACCATACTTAGAATATTGAATTGTACACGTTAAACAGGTGAACTTAATGGTATGTAAAGTATATCTCAATAAAGCTGTTGGAAAAAAGCCAATCTTGACGTCACTAGGGGTGATGGGGGTAGGGGCTCAGGGGCACGCTGTTCAAGGAAGTTTGCGTACCGTAACGACCCCCTAATTTACTGACTCAGACCTCGGCCATGGCGCAGAGGCAATGCGGGGCTGGGGGAAGCTATTAGGACCCAGCTTCACTGTTCCCTGGTTGCACCAGCTTGGGCAGTACCGTTAAAGCTATCATTTGGTGAGCTCACACCAAACCCGACCCCTCATCGGAGCGCGGCCCCTTGTGGGAAAGGCCCCAGCAGCAGGTTGGTACCGAGTAACTTGGGACGCCTGGCCATCGCTGATTGGACCGGGGAGAACACGTGACCCCAGCCGACCAATCAGACCCGCCCTCCCGATCAGGGCTGAGAGTCGGGGATGCGCGGATGGGCGTCAGCGGGCAGGGTGGGTCGTGGGCTTCGCTCGCGGGAAATGGCGCCGGTCTCTGCTCACTCGTATCCCAGGTTTCTGCAGTTCGCAGCCGGAAAGGTTTTGCTTCAGACTCCTCCTAGGCGGCAGGCGTTTTCCCGCACCACCGCGTCTCATCCCACACACGCTGGGGAAACTGAGACCCGGAACTCGCGGTTTCTGTAGGAAGTAGCCCGGCCAGGATTGACCCAGGTCGGCCTGGCTGGAGCCCACCCACTCCTGCCCGGCTTCCTCGTGGTAACACAGGAGTCACACTTGACACAATCACTTCCCCGGGAGGAGCGAGAACTTACGTGGATGGCCACACTGCTGGTGATAAAGCCCCACGAACTGTTTATTATCCACAGATTAACCGCTGTTTTGAGGACCCGGTTCAAGAATCCTATTATGTCTATTAGTCTCCCTTCAGTTTTATCTTGTGATTTTAAAAAATAGATTATTTTCTATAACAACAACAAAGTCTACCTTTACATCTGTTTTCCACATTGAATTTGGTAAATTCTGATAAACTCCAGAATTAGATAATTTCCTTGGTTTAAACATTGCTCTTTATCAGAACTGTTGTTGGGTGACGTTGAGTGGGTTTCCACTCATAGTGACCCTATGTGACAGAATAGAGCTGTCCCCATAGGGTTTTCTAGGCTGTAATCTTTATGGAAGCAGCTTGCCAGGTCTTTCTTCTGCAGCACTGCTGGATTTTTTTTTTTTTTTTTCCATTAGCAGCTAACTGCTTAACTGTTGAGCCACCAGAGTTCTTTTCTATGAAAATAGCTCTGGGAAATACTTACAGGCATAAACGAAATGTTTCGAGTTTTGAGACTCTGGGTGAATCGAGGCAGGAGGGAGAGCAGGGGGGAGGTGAACCCTGCCAAGAGTCAGCAGCCTGGGTTGGAGTTGCAGCCCGGTGGCCCTGGGCCTCTTTCTGCTGCTAGCCTTTTACCTTCAGAGCCTAAATGAGGTGTGACGGCTAAGGTCCTCCCAGCATTAAAATTCTCCTCCTCACAAGGCACCAGGGAGCCGAGAGGCTGGGGCTTAGGCCCAACTGAGGACATCACAGTCCAGCTGCTTGGCTTCCTTGCCAGTGGTTCTTTAGTTTTATCGTAAACGGATCTCGCCTGCCTTCAGGCTCCGGGACTTTTAAAGAAGATGACATAGCTCATGCTCAAGAATATGCTCAGGCACCCACATTTCCACCCTCCCAGTGCATCGCAGGGCCAGGCTTATTTATTTCTTAGGAATAAAATCAACATTATTTTCACATCAGATTATTGAACAATGTTATCACTGGATTTTTGCAGAAGAAGTTTGATTAATGAGGATGTGTGGGAACCGGATGCTTTGGTTCTTTGAATTTTCTGATTAAGGAACCACCAGAACACTAGGTTTGCTCACCAGATGGGACGTATTGAGTGCCTGCTGCAAGCACTTTCCTGTGTGTGTGTGTACGTTGGAGGGGAGGGCGGTAAGAACAAGCCCAGCCCTGGGGGGGTGGGGTGAGGATGGGGGGCTGCCTCGGGCCTGCCCTGGACAAGGACCATGGCACAGTCCTGACTGCCACTGGGAGGGCTGCACCTGGCTGAGCTCAGGACACACCTGGAGGCTCCCTGTCTGGAGGCTACTTTGAAAACGACTCTTGGCGTGCAGTGAGTTTGCTCGTCACCTGCCCGGGTGGCTGGCACAAAGAGCAGAGCTTCCAGACCAGACACACCAGGGTTTGGCCCCAGCCCTCTACTGACTGGTCCTGCATTTACCTTGGGGAAGGTGCCGGTCTCAGTTCAACATCTAAAATGGAATCTCTGCTGTCTGACAGGGCTGTGGTGAGGACAAGAAATGAAGGGGTTGACATTTTGCGTTGTGTCCTGGACAGAGTGGCCATTCAGTAAGTGGCAGTTACAACTATTAGTTTCTTAAGGGAAGATAAACTCAGAAAAATTTGAGTTGCGATCCAGTTAACTGGTTTCACTGACAATTTTATTTAAAAGTGCATTTTAGGGGGACAGTTTCAGCCTTTTCCCCAAATATTAAGCTGCCTTTAAGAAATAACCATTTGCTCTTGTCCCCTGCAGTCATCCATTTCAGATCACAAAACAGCAGCAGCAAGTGGCGTTTCAGGGCACAGATTTGGGGCCAGCCTCTAAGTTTGTATCTTGGTTCTACCTCTTAGTGGCCACATGAAACTTGACTAAGTTATTTAACTTAACCTCTTTGTGCCTCATTTTGTTCATATGTAAATGGGGATAATAATACTTTGTAAACATTAAATAAGTTCATAGATAGGTAAAGGCATATTGTAAGGGCTGTATAATGTTAGTAATATTGCTACTATATATAAATACTCTAATTGTGGACAAGCTGTAGTTCTCGTTAACAAGAGATAGGAAAGCCTCCAGACAGAGCTTAGGATCCAGGCCTATCCTTGCCCCCTGAGGTGGCTCTGGGTAAGTCACAGGTTCTCAGGGGACCCTGGTTCCCATTCTGCAGATGCACCTTATCCCTGCTCAACCCTTTGCAGAGATACACTCCAGGCCACCAGAGATGAACAAATATTTGCTAACAGTCCATCGGTTTTCAGGAAGAAGAAACTCAAATTCTGAGTGGGTTGGGGACTCATCTACAGCCCCAACAGCACCGGGAGTGGATGGCAGGTGGAGACAATGATGCTCCCCTACTGTTTCTGTCTGGGCCATTCCTTAAGCCCTGTCTCCCCTCTTTAGCGCACCTCCGCCAGCCTGAGTGACCTTTGGGAAGAGCTAAGTACACAGCAGAGGCCAGGTGGGAATGCACTGCCAGGCGACCTCAGACTCTGGCATCTGAGCATCAGCTGTGTCTGGGCTGAAGACCTGGGTGGCCTGAGGCCACTGAGCTGGAGGTGAGGGGGGAAACGTGGGCTCCTCACCCTGTCCCCACGTGGCCTGTGTTCCAGACACTGACGCTGCAGGTTCCTCCCTGACAGGAGGCACCACCGGCCTGGTGCGAGTCTGTGCCTTGCCTGCGCCGAGGCCTTGGGGGGCACACCGAAGGGAAACAGGCCGCAGATGGGGAGGAAGGACTCAGGAGGGGCAGCCTGTGCCACATGAGGGGGCACGGCTGGAAATCAGCCTGGCATGGGTCTGAGAGGCCCGGGGTGCACAGCAGCCTCAGCTCATCCTACTGGGTGAGGGGCTCTCCCCTCTGGATCTTTTGAGTTTCAACAAGTCCAGCAGTCACCAGGATCGCCAGTGGGTCTTCTCAGCCGTAGGACTTAAAGCCAAGAATGCTTAGCCGTCTCTCGGTTTCTGCAGACGATAAGCTCCTTACTGAAGAGGACCCTTAAGGAGACAGCGAGAAAATAAGTAACTCGCTCTTCACAGTGCCCCTCCCAGATGGCACCGCATCACACTTGGTGGCAGCGACGTCTGTGTGTGTCTCCTCCTCTAATCCTGGTTGTCACAGGCAGGGTCCCTGCTTTACTCACCTGGCAGGTGGTGGCCTACACGAACTTACACAGAAGTGACCGTCAGGCCAGCTCTAGAGATGGGTTTGATTTTGCCTGCAGTGTAAGGAATTTAAAAAATTTTTTTTAGGGTTGAGTAAGTATTTATTGAATGAATACATTTTAGTAATATTTGAAAGAATAATTGTATTAGTGAAATGAGGCTAAAGATGCTTCGAAATGTTTTCTTTTCGCTGATTGACAACTAATCGATCATTTGATTGGTAACTTTCATATTGCACCCTAAAATAAGACAGATACTCTGTCAGCAAGGAGACAGCAGACTAGCTTCATTTTTTATCTGTTAAGCTCTTGAAAAAGAAAGCAAACCAAACCATTTTTAAATTTAAGAAACAGAGACACTGTTGGTGCTCATTATACCAACACACTTTTCAATATTCAGAACTATCCCGTAAAGTAAGTTAGTAGTATCCCCTTTTCACAGGTGACGGAACCAAGGCTCTGAGATTACCTAAAATGAGCAAGACCACATATTTAGTAGGAGGTGCACCGGGGTTAGAATCCAGATCTTACTTCAAAGTCCATGGTTTAAAAAAAAAAAAAAAAAAATTCTTCTGTTATAAAAATCTCCAGCTTCTTCAGACAATTGTGAAGAAGAGGCAGTAAGGCCCATGTTCTGCCAGGTGACATCTGCTAACACTCAGGAGTGGCTGTTCCTAGACAGGATGCCCCTCTACATGTCTGTCACAGCCTCTCCTCTCACACCTGAGCCACATCTGCTCCACTCACGGATCGTACCAACATGGCCCCATAGGCAGTTGAGTTCGAATCTCCTGTTGGATTTAGGTGTAATGGAAGCAGAGGTCTCCATCAACCCCACCAAAGAAAGCTTTCAATACATGCTTGCTGGAGGCGACATGGGGGCTTGCCAGGCAGATGGCACGCACTGTATAGTAAGGCCCCCTGAAGGCGGATCTGTATAGCCCAGCTGACCCACGGATAGCCAGCAGCGGTGGTGTGGCTAATCTGGTCTTCCCTTGCTGAAGGCAGCTGGCTGTGTGCTGTTTGTGCAAGAACAAGGGGGACACGTGGACAACTGGCTTTGTTGAACCCGTCCAGCATCAAGGAAAACTCTCTGGCTTCGCCCATTCAATTACTCTCATCATTACCACCAGGAAACTGACCAAACAGCCGGCAACAAAAACAAAGGGACGAAGGTGGCAAGGAGGGCGGCATTCCAGGCCCAAAACCACTGAGGAAGGGCCTGAGCTGGGGTGGGCCAGGAGATACAGCTGGAGAGACGGCGGCTGCCAGGCTGAGGCAGTGAGCTGTGAGAAACCGACAAGTGAGGATGTCAGTGGATGGCTTGGCATGTCGTTGTGGTGAAGTGCCGTTGCATCGGTTCCGACTCGTAGCGACACTATAGGACGGAGCAGAACTGCCCCATAGGGTTTCCAAGGATTGGCCGGTGGATTTGAACTGCCAGTCTTTTGGTTAGCAGCCTAGCTCTTAACCACTACGCCACCAGGGTTCCTTGTTGTTAGGTGCCAGCAATTCCAACTCCTGGTGACCCCAGGTGTGCAGAGTAGAACTGCTCCATAGGGTTTTCGTCAAGGCTATGACCTTTTGGAAGCAGATCACCAGGCCTTTCTTCCAAGGCACTTCTGGGTGGGTTCAAACCGCCAACCTTTCAGCTAGTAGTCAAGGACTCCTTGAGAAGGTTAATTCATTCCAATGCTAAACATCACTCGTGTTGGGAGAACCTCCCAAGATGCAGAAACACCATCTCCCACCCTGATTTTTAATGTGGGTATTAGTTCCTAAAAAAAGAACTCCAGAGTAGAGGTTCTCAAACTGTCTTAAAGATGCTTCCAGAATGTCATTACAGATAGTCCCTGATTTATGATGTATTCAAGTTATGACAAACTGCACTTATGACTGTCTCTTTTTATTTTTTAAAAGACTTCTTTTTATTGTGGTAAAAGTGTATGTAATAAAGTATTTGCCAATTCAACAAGGTTTTTTTTTCCTTTAAACAACAAAAGCTGAATCTATTTGTTGGCCAGGGAACACGCACTGTGAAGAAATTCACTCAGTAGTTCTCTAAGAAAAGAAATGTTTCATTCAAACCCACTGCTGTAGGTCGATTCTGACTCACAGCCAGCCTACAGGACAGAGGAGAACTGCCTCATAGGGTGGTTTTTTTTTGTACATCTTATCATTAGTCATATATTGCAGCATGTAATTTGCTAATGTTATCATTCTAAGATGTTTACTTGTAGATGTTCAATTTTATGATTTACTGTTCAAAACACTGCCAGATTTATAAAGATACTGATAATAAAAGGCAATATTCATGAAATCTAAAAAAAAAGAGGTATTTGATTTACGTCAGAACCGACTTACGATGGAGTCGTCAGAATGGAACCCCACGGAACCCTGTTGTTAAGGGACTACCTGTATACAAAACCAGTTCGGTGGAGTTGCTCTGGGGGTGGGGGTGGGGGTGAGGGCAGAAGGCCCCGCTCCAGCCTCAGCTCCCTCCTCATGGAACGCCAGGGAACACAGTTCAAAAACTACTCATCTTGAGTACAATTAAGAAAAGCCACCCCAAGAGATAGCTCCTTTCGCCTAAGAGGCCAGGTGCTCCTAGAGAGACGAACAGTTCCAGTTCCTGTTGCCACATTTGTAACTATTTATTGAATGAGGCAGTCATAGACAGAATGGAGAACAACACAGAATCCATGCTCTGCTACTGGGGTTTCGCTTTCTTCTTCTTGGCAACTTCCCACATTAGTTGTAGGCTATTTCACCACAAAGGAACGTGGACTTTAAAGCCCTTGGGTAGCTTCACAATGATAAAAAATAATTAAAAAAATAACAAATTGTAGACCTAGGATGTTTATATGTAAATTTCCCTTCCCTCCCCACCATTATGTACAGAAAAAAAATACAAAGAACATTGGATAGTTTTATATAAAACAAGCAAATACAAGAATCTGAAACTTTCTCAAAGGCTGAGCAAGACATGAAGAATCTTTTAATGTCGCATTACAAAAACACATTAAATACACTATCACACACGCAGGAGACCCGGAAGGGGAAGGAGCAGAGATGTGGCCTGTACAGAAGGTGGGTGAAGCCGGCCACTGGGGCTCAGGGCTTGCGGGGGAGAAATAGCAGAACTGAACTGAAAAAGCACGCCCGGACTAACCAGCACCTGTGAGAAGGAAAGCTGGCAGGGCTGGGGCCCCCCAGGATGCACCCAGAAACACGTCTACAAATCTGCAGTCCCTTCTGAAGCAGGACCTGACCCGGGGGGCTGGAAGGACACCCTCAGTCTTGGTCTCTTCCAATACAACACCCTCAAGACGCTGCCTGATGCGTGCCAGGGATATCTGGTGCCAGGGATATCTGCGGCTCCAGAGCCGCCTTTGTTCCGCTACAGAAAGTTACAGGAAAGGACAAAACTGCTCCACTGGTGTATACTGGTCTATGAAGACTTCTGTCTCCCACCTTCCGGCCCCTCCCAACTCTCTCACCCCCACACGCACCCACAAACACACACTCACACACTACTCAAACCCTTAATACTTCTGTCACCTTCAGTTCATATGCACAACCAATTCAGGACTGACCTCAAAACCAGAGCAACATTTTAATAGTCATGAGACCTAGAAGGTTTCCTGGGAACAGGAAAAGATGGGAGGCTGAGAAAAAACCTCTTGTCCCTGCCTGGGGGCTTCAAGGACAAGGTCAGCACCTGGGCCAGCCCGAGGAGCGTCTGGGCTGCCAGACCACGTGGCCTCTGGACCCTGCACGTGCATTTTCTGGACCCCATCCGGTTCTGGAACCTCAGTCCTCAGGTGAGCCCAACAGGGAGAGTTCTGGGCAGCCACTGGGAGGCAGCTTTGGTGAAGGGCATGGTCGCCCCCGCCTGAGGTTGTCAGTAGCTCATCGCATGACCCTGGTATGAACAAGAACCAGGTGGCTGTGTCTGGCCTCGTACCTACCACCCACTAAACTGGGTGAATTCTTCTTCCCACAGCTCACCTTCATTTCATACAGATAATTCCATGCGGGTTTCATATATATATACATATATATATATGTAAATGTGTATGTCCATATGTACACATATACATATATTCACACTCACACATACACACACATAAGTATACACACACGTTTCCGCAGAAAGAAGTCCTGCCACAATTTGGCTTTTTCGGGACAGTGAAACGGAGTACACAGTATCTTACTCCACCGATCCCAGAAAATTAAGAGTGGTGCTTAAAAAAATGCAATCCCAAAATCCGCTGTCTTTCTTCCTTTTTAAAAAAAGGGTTAACAAAACTTTTCTTCCAAAGTCGAGAGACTTAATTCCATTTGATTGCACCTCTGCAGACGTGTAAAAAATTGTGAAGTAGACTAGAAAACGATGCCATGATGTGGTTACATGTCACTGTTCCAATGTCACCACCTCCACGGCCTGGCCATCCATGGTGACTGCGCTGTCCGATATCCTGGTGGTCACAGGGGCCATGGCCACTTGCACGGGCCCATTGCCCTGGGCGAGGCTGGTCACCACGGTCTGGTACATGCTCACAGGGATCTGGACCAGTCCTGGGGAGACAAAGGGAGATCGTTGGTGGGGTTGTGCTCAGGGCCCAGATGTTCCAGCCCTGCAGGGACCACTGTCTGCCAGCCCCAGGCCACCATACACCCACTGTCCAGGCACAAACGAATCTTTTTTCTCACCTCATTTTAACTGACTCAAACAGAATATTACAAAAGGTTTGGGGAAATTGTGAAATATGCCTTAGGGTAGGGCCTCCCCAGTTTGCCAAGAGGTAACCCTGCCTGCCTGCCTTGCCATGAGGGGTAGAGGCCTATCACGGTGCCTTCCTTGTTCCCCAAACCCACGCCCTCTGAGCGCCTCTGTCCTCTCAGACAGGTCGCCATGAATCTGTCTCTGATATTCTGCTGCACTGCCTTCCTCGACCTTCCTTCTGACTATGCTCATGCTTCTCTCAGCTTGAAAAGAAAACTTGTCTCTCCCCTCAACCCTGTCCTGTTCTCTGCCCCATCTGTGTCCCCCCAGAGTCAAACTTATTACAAAAGAGGTCACTGGTTACCTTATTTTTAGACTTCACAGAGCAGTAAAATTTAAAAATACATTTTTGTATCAAATTAAAAAAAAAAAAAAAGAAGACTCCAGCCGCCTCCTAATATCACTATTATTTGACAACAGACCAAAAAAAACCAAACCCACTGCCATAGAGTCAATTCCGACTCATAGCAACAACAGAAAGGATGGTTTAATACCAATAATGAAAGCAGCACATTATCTCAGAAAAGGGCAGTCCTCCCTAGGAAAGGAAAAGTGGGTAACTTTATATGACATATTACAAAAAAAAAACAAGGCAGAATAAATGCACATATCTATCTCTTCTCCTGAAACTAAAATTATAGTAAATGGGTGGGTGGGGGGGAAGGATATAAATGAGGGATGCCAACATAGTTTTGGAAGATGCAAAACAATGTAAAGCGGTTCTGCCTTGGCAGAGGGGTGGAAGCTGTAAGTTCTGTGCTCAGAGGGGGCACGTGAAGAGGAGCGAGCAACTCAGGCCAGAGCCCTGTAGGCTTGGGACCCGGAAGTCGAGCTGTGGCAGAAACGGGGTGAGGCTGAAACAGGAATGAGTTGAAAGTCTGTACTCAAATGATTGGGTTAGTAGGTACCCTAACACCAACACCCAGACCTGTGTCCCCATGATGTCTGAGATTCATTCACTGTACTGAGAAACTGACCTGCAGAGATTCAAGAAGCCCTATAGCTGGGAACATCTGGAAGAGAGGGAGGTGGGTAGGGGCCCTGAAGCCGACAGGTCAGCCAGCTCTGGCCCCGCCCACCCCACTACCTCCAACCCACATTCCAGTGTGTCACTCGTAAGGAACACAGAGGTAGCAGAGATGGTGTGAGGAGAAGAAAATAAAAACAAAGTGCCCTGAAAACTCTAATATCCTTAAAGACACAAGAGAAGATGGGATATTGTAAAAAAAGAATACGGGAAATTTTAAAAAGAGCTCTTCAAAATTAAAAAATCTCATTGATGGTCTAAGATACAACTGTTAGTCTCTACTCGTCCAGAACAAAAGAAAAAGAAGGAAACCAAAGTCTTAAAGAAGAAACTAGTCTACAGGACTATTACATGAACCGTGGCCTCATCTACCTTGAGACCAGAAGAACTACATGGTGCCAGCTACCACTACCCACTGTTCTGATCAGGGCCATTATAGATGGATTCTGATAGAATGGGAGAAAAATGTTGAACAGAACCTCAAATTCTTAAAAAATCCAGTCTTACTGGACCAGTTGAGACTGGAGGGCTCCCCAAGACTATTGCCCAGAGATACTCTTTAAACCTTAAACTGAAACAAGCCCCTGAGGTCACCTTTTGGCAAAATAACAGATTGGCTCACAAAATAAAGAATATCACCTGTGAGTACTGTGCTCCTTTAAAAAACCATCTCTATGAGACCAAACAGTCAGCAATTACTTTAAAACAAAGACGAGAAAGTAAACAGACAGGGAAACTAGATTAACGGCAATGGAACAACCAGAATGGAAATAATGAGTATGCTCACACATTGTGAAGAACAAATGTCACTGAACAATTTGTGTAGAAATTGTTGAATGGGAAACTAAACTGCTATGTAAACCACCAAAAACACAATAAAATATTATTAAAAAAATCTAATAGATGAAATAAAATCAGAAGAAGGATCAGAAGATAAAATCAAATAAATCTTCCAGTGAGTAGAACAGAAAACATTAAAAGATGGAAAGCAGGGGAGAAAATATGAGACTTAAAAATAATCCAAGTACATTTCACCAAAGACATTCAGGTGGCTAACAGACACAGGAGGAAATGCTCGCAATCATCAGCCATTAGAGAAATGCAAATCAAAACTACAATGAGATACCATCTCACCCTGACATTACCGGCACTAATCAAAAAAACCAGAAAATAACGAGTGTTGGAAAGGCTGAGGGGACACTGGAACTCTTATGCACTGCTGGTGGGAATGCAAAATGGTATAACCACTTTGGGTAACGATATGGTGCTTCCTTAATACCACACAATCCAGCAATTCCACTCCTAGGAATATATCGCAGAGAAATAAGAGCTGTCACACGAATAGACATATGCATATCCATGTTCAATGAAGCATTATTCACAATAGCAAAATGATGGAAACAACCTAAGTGCCCATCAACAGATGAATGGATAAACAAACTATGGTACTTACACACAATGGAATACTACGAAATGATAAAGAACAATGATGAACCTGCAAAAACATCTCACAACATGGATGAATCTGGAGGGCACCATGCTGAGTGAAATAAGTCAATCACAAAAGGACAAATACTGTATGAGCCCACCATTATAAAAACTCATGAAAAGGTTTACACACAGAAGAAACAATCTTTGATGGTTATGAGGGAGGGGAGGGGTGGGGAGGGAAAAACACTAGATAATAGATGAATGCAACTTTGGTGAAGGGTAAGATAGTAAATAATTCTGGGGAAGTCAGCACAACTTGACCAAGGCAAAATCATAGAAACTTCATAAACCCAAACAAACCCGTTGCCACTGAGCTGATTCCGGCTTATAGCAACCCTATAGGACAGAGCAGAACTGCCCCATAAGGTTTTCAAGGAGCAGCTGGTGGATTTGAACTCCCAACCTTCTGGATAGCAGCCCAGCTCTTAACCACTGTGCTTCACAGACACATCCAAACACCCTGAGGGACCAAGTTACTGGGCTGAGGGCTTGGTACCATGGTCTCAGAGGGTATCTAGCTCAATTGGCATAACATAGTTTACAAAGAAAATGTCCTACATCCTACTTTGGTGAGTAGCATCTGGGGTTTTAAAAGCTTATGAGTGGCCATCTAAGATACATCTACTGGTCCCAGCCCTGTCTGGAGCAAAGCAGAATGAAGAAAACCAAAGACATAAGGGAAAGAAGAGTCCAAAGGACTAACGGACCACAATGACCACAGCCTCCACCAGACTGAGTCCAGAACAACTAGATGGTGCCCGGCTACCACTGCCGACTGCTCTGACAGGGATCAGAATACAGGGTCCTGGACAGAGTGGGAGAAAAATGCAGAACAAAATTCAAGCTCACAAGAAAAGACCAGACTGATCTGATACAGTCTGGAGGAACCCTGACCAAAGTATGGCCCCTAGACACTGTTTAACTCAGTACTGAAGTCACTCCTGAAGTTCCCTCTTCAGCCAAAGATTAGACAGGCCCATAAAACAAACAATAACACACACAGTTCAACCACGTATATGAGACTAAATGGACACACCAGCCCAAAAGCACAGACAAGAAGGCAGAAAGGGACACGAAAACTGGACAAATGGAAATGGGGAACCCGAGGTTGAGAAGAGGAGCGTGCTGACACATAGCAGGGTTGGCAACCAATGTCACAAAACGATTTGTGTATTAATCGTTTAATGAGAAATTAATTTGCTCTGTGAACTTTCACCTAAAGCACAAATAAAATAAAAATAATCTAAGAATTCCAACCTCTGATAAAAGAGAATTCCAGAGAACAGAAAAAATAGAAGGTAGGAAATTATCAGACACGTCCTAAGTAAATTTCCAGAACTGAAAGACATAAGTTTCAGATTGAAAAGACCCATCTGATGTCCACTACAACAGAAGAAAACATTCCAACACTAAGATGTGTCTTTGCAAAATTTCAGAACACCAGAGATAAAGATCTTAAAGGCTTCCAGAAACACACACACACGTCATATATGGTACAAAGATCTGGGAATCAGAGCAGTGCTGGGCTTCTCAACAGCAAACCTGGAAGCTAGGATGTGATGGAGCAATGCCTTCCAATGTCTGAGAGAAAATGCCTACAACCTAGAACTCCGTGCTCAGTCCATGAAATGGTGCCCATATCAATTAAATGTGAGGTAGAATAAAGACATCTTCAGACCTGTAGGCGCTCAAAATATTGGCCACCCACATACCCTTTCTCAGAAAGCTCTAAAGGATATGCTCCACAAAAATGAAAGAGAAAACAAAGAAAGAATCAGGCGTGGGATCCAGAAGACAGGGAATCCAGTATAGAGAATGGTGATGGGAACTATGAGATGAAGACAAGGGGCCCAGGACGAGGGCTGTGCCGGGAGCCGGGGGTGGGGGGTAAGCGGTGGGGGGTGGGAGAGGGCGGGGAGGACAGAATGTTCTAGGCCCAGGACAAGGGCTCTGCAGGGGCCCTGGAGGAGGACAGAATATTCTAGGGTAAATAGGGCAGTAGGATCTGATGGGCTTGACCATGTGGGAAAGAGGACCAAGAGGGGTTTTCCAGAGCTGTTACAGACTCTGGATAGAACCAGTGATGACTACTTAAAAAGCAGAAGGGGGAGGAAAAAAAAAAAAGAAGCACTAACTTGAAAATGAAAGTTGTACAAAAAGAGAAATGTAATCATAATAATTATAATGCACTCCTCCTGGCAGTGAACAAGTTTTACGTGGTTATTATAAACATAGATACCAAGTTAACAAAGAATTGTGATGTCTCAACTCAAGAAATAATGATATAAGACTACTATTTAGAGCAATGAAGATACATATCAGAAAAAAGACCGCAAAGAGTTGTCTCTGGGGTACATAACTTTTTTTTTTTAATAGTTTTTTATTTTATTTTATTTTATTGTACTTCAGGTGAAGGCTTACAGAACAAATA
>NW_004444033.1:4307316-4352146 GCF_000243295.1 Trichechus manatus latirostris | reverse complement strand
CTTGTATCCTGTTCTCTTCATTCTCCCTTGCTCCCGAAGGGATGAGACCAGTGGAGTATCTTAGATGGCTGCTCACAGGCTTTTAAGATGGGGTATATAACTAAAAAAAAAAACTTTTTAGTCCTTCTTGACATTTAAAACCATATCTTACTTTGATGAAAATAAAAAATAATTTTAAAAAGGGATATTAGAATATCTTCTAATGCAAAAACAAAATCAAACACAAAATGTTATTTCACGATGTTAAACTGAATGCAACTGTTTTCTAGGGGTAAGTTTTGCTAGTTTAAGTATTTGATGATGGAACATGAAATGGAGCTTGATGTTTCGATGAGAGTCATTTTGAAAATCTAGGCTCACCCTGGTGGGTGTTAACAGAAATGGAAGGCACAGGCAGCCACCCCTCCTCACCCGAGAGGCTGGGGAGGAAAAGAGGAGGGAGGCCTACTCCACATAAGTACATGGGGCTGGGAGGAAAGCTGCCTGTGGGGCCAGGCTTGGAGTTCCCAGGGCTGTGGGGCTCAGTTTCTTTTATCTAGGTCTTTGCAAATGGGTCTTAAATGTCTCTAATCAATCTATCTTTCAGTTCACCCCACCTGCTACCCAAATTATCTTTTCATATCATGTCACTCTCCTAATCTCAAACTCTCAAATTCCATGACGTTAAAAAGGTTCCCAAAGCCTATAATAAAGTCCAACTGCTTCAGCATGGCATTCAAGGCCTTTCGTGATTTCTCCTCCACCACTCTGTGGCCCCCCACATGCATCCTGTGCTTTCGGCAGCCCCCTGGACTGCTCTTGGCTCCCCAACATACTGGTCACATACCTCTCTCTGGCCCTTTGCTCAAGTTGTTCAATACCTGGAATTCCCTTATCCTCTCTCCTTCCCCTGTAAGCCCCAGTTCAGCTGTCCTCCTCTTCAAAGCCTGCCCCCCAGCCAGTCCTGGTCAATACACAGAGCGGCCTCCTCTGGGTGCCATCAGGATGCTCCACAGGCACTGCGACAGAACTGTAAAATCTGGCTTGGGCCAGTCAACGCATGTATACAGGCCTTCTCATCTGGCTGAGGGCTCCTTCCCAGTCCTGGCTCTGGTTCCTGTGATGTGGGTACATGCCCAGCACTATTGTGAAAACACTGTTTTTAGTATCATGGAAGGTTTGTCCCAGAATAAAATGGAGAAAGGCTCAAATGCAAAACTGTATGTTGGCTGACACTGCTATAACCAGAATGATCTTTGGAACATACAAACCGATCTTGCCACTCTCCTTTACAATTCTTCAGTGGTTTCTAATGGCTCATGGGATAGAAAGTACGGACCCCTTTGCAGGTATTCCAGCCCTTCATGTCAGCCCCTGCTGTCCAGTTAGGCCTTGTGGTCCAAGCCCCACTCACTTTCCCTCCAGCTTGGGGAACCGTTTCCCTGAGGTTCTGCAAACAGAAAAGTCCATGTCCTGCCTGGAATGACACCGTTCCTTGCGTGGGCTCCTGAACTTCCTCCAGGGGTCAGTTCAAGCCTCTCCCATGCTCTGTCCTGTGGTCCACAGCACGTTACACATGCTTCCATGGACAAATGACCTTATTCATTATCACTGTTTTTGCATGTCATGTCTTCAAGGAGACTGGCAACTCCTTGAGTGAGGGACCGAGTCTCCATCTTTGAGATCCTAGCAGTCAGGAAGTGATCAATAAATGTTTTCTAGACTCGGGAATGAAAGCTGCCTTCTGAGATTTCACCGTGTCCCTCTAAGGATTTAGGCTGGTGAGCAGGCTGCTTTAGACAGGAGCTCCCAGCCCAACACAG
This sequence comes from Trichechus manatus latirostris, assembly GCF_000243295.1. Classification (NCBI taxonomy): domain Eukaryota; kingdom Metazoa; phylum Chordata; class Mammalia; order Sirenia; family Trichechidae; genus Trichechus; species Trichechus manatus. The sequence continues at coordinate 4,350,344 of NW_004444033.1, read as the reverse complement.
AGCACTATAAAAAAATACCACATTTAGGACTCATCCAAACAAAACCATTTTTTTGAGATCCCATCTTCCGTACTCTACCTCACAGTCAGGAAAGGTGCATATTCAGCCTCTACCACTGGGTGATGAAACGACTCCCACACAAAGCTGTCTCGTACTGACAGCGACTATGTATCCTAAAAGCTTTTCAGAGGGAAAAATTCTATATGCAGGGGTCATTTCAGAACCTCAAATGCCTTGAAATCCCAATTCCATCATTTTCACATGCAGTTTCAGTCTATGTCCACCTTAAAAAATAAACGCATAATCCCCCCAATGCAGGGATTTTAGGATCTCTCCCTCTCTCTCTCATACACAGGCCTCTGATTTGGGATTAGATGAAATCGGCTCAGTGTCTGTGACCCAGCAGCCTCTCTGCTCATGGCAAGGGAGGGGGGAGGGGACCAGAGGCCTGGAAGCCCATCCGCCCTAAGCCGGGCTGGCTGTCCTTGGAAGGGATAATTAAATGCTGAGGTGCAGGAATCAGGCAGGGGCTTCCTCTGTATCTGCTCAGCCCGCCCTGATTAGCCCTAATCTAGAAGGCATATGCTAATCCAAATTTGTATTCTGGGTCATGTTGATTGAGTAAGCAACAGGAAGCCCTTCGCCCTCTACTTCATAAGCTCGGAGTTTTCCCTTTAGTTTTTCAGAAAGGTCCTGTATAACCCTAGCGGCATCTGATAGCACTTCAAAGTCCGCTCATACCCACCGCACATCGTTTGCTTTCTCTAAGACGCAGGAGAAGGAGGCCGGGCAGGCGTTCTTCCCTTCACAGAGAGCAGACAAGCTCCTCTGGCAGAGCTGTGGACTCATCATAAAGGCACATACTTATAAAATCCTGAAGAACAATTTCCACTACTCCAATATTTCAAAGCTACAAGAAATCTCAGAGTTCAGCCAGTTTAGTAAATCCAATCCCCTTTCTTTTTCCTTAATTCAAAAGTAAACAGATAAAAACGTTTTTTTTTTTAAAAAGGTAAACAGTGAGAGGGTAAGTGATTTTTCCCCCAAGGACCACTGGGTCCGTCGTAAAGCCAGGCGTCCAGGCTCTCGACCTGGGAGTCTTTCTACGAACCAGGATACCCTTAGCACCTAACACTGCGACTAGGAACCATCCAAAACAGTGGGGATCTAGAAGGGAGAGGACTCTGCTTTGGGCCTACTGCCACTTCTCTCAGGCTTCCTGTAGGGTTAATGAAATGGGCCAAAATGGAAAAAGAGGCCAAAGGTGACTCAGGGGCCATCCCTAGACGGCCCTATCATTGGGGCAACAACTCCTCACAAGGTGACAATTGTCTCTTTAAAGTTTAACCCTTTTCAGGAGAATCTATAATTTACCGGTGACTAATTATTTAATTTTTTAAAATAGGTAAGATACAGAGTACAAAGTAAGGACATTACAAAAGGGTAGAGTGAAAAAAGTGAACCTCCCTCTCTCCCAGTCACTCTTCCCAGAGGTAACTACCGTGGCCAGCTTCTTGGGCAGCCTACCTAAAATAATCTATGCATTTGAAAACACTTGTATGTGTGTGCACATCTGCGTATTTCCTCCCCTCAAACAACCGATACTATTCATCCTCCTCTGCCCTTTGCCTTTTCAGAGACCTTTCATTGTAAGTACAAAGAGAGCTGCCTTATTCTTTTTTTTTTTTTTTTAGCTTATTCCGATTTTTTTTTTTTATTGTACTTCAGGTGAAGGTTTACAGAACAAATAGTTTCTCCTCAAACAGTAGTACACATATTGTTTTATGACATTGGTTGACAACCCCACGACATGTCAACCCTCTCCCTTCTCGACCTTTTTTTTGGTGAAAATATACAAAGCCAAAGATACACCATTTCAAAAATTTCTACATGCACAGTTCAGTGACATTGACTACGCTCTTCCAATTGTGCTGCTATTCTCACTTTAGATGAAGGTTTACAGAACAAAATAGTTTCTCATTAAACTGTTAGTACACGTTGCACAACACATCAACACTATCCTTACTCAACCTTGGGTTCCCTATCACCAGCTTTCCTGTCCCCTTCTGCCTTCTAGCCCTTGTCCCTGGACTGCTGTGTCTCATTAGCCCCATTTGGTTTTACGGGGCTGTCCACTCCCAGGCTGAACGGTGAACCTCGGAGATAACTTCAACACTGAGCTAAAAGGGTGTCTGGGGGCCATACTCTAGGGGTTTCTCCAGTCTCCTTTAGGCCAGTAAATCTGGTCTTTTTTTTGTGAGTTAGAATTATGTTCTACATCCTTCTCCAGCTCTGTCCAGAACCCTGTTGTGATCCTGGTCAGAGAAGTCAGTGGTGGTAGCCGGGCACCATCTAGCTGTACTGGACTCAGTCTGGTGGAGGCCTTGGTAGCTGTGGTCCATTAGTCCTTCGGACTAATCTTTCCCTTGTATCCTGTTCTCTTCACTCTCCCTTGCTCCTGAAGGGATGAGACCAGTGGAGCATCTTAGATGGCAGAGAGCTGCCTTATTCTTAATACAGTATTCCACTGATGGGAGTACTTGAACTTGGTTAACCAGTGCTCTAATGATTTATGCATCAGGTTTCCAATCTTTTGCTATTATGCGAAATGTATATGTCATTTCTCACATACAGAAATACACTGTGTATGTGCAAGACAAATAGCTAGGAGCGTGATTTCCTGAGCAAAGGATGTTCCTATTTAAAAATTTGATAGTTATAGTAATAGGGGACTCTTAACTGCTCCTCTCATCCAATTCCCTTCAAGCCTCAAAATCTCTCTCTAGTAGAGAAATTTAAGATTTAAGGCATTTTAAGTGATAGGGATATACTTCTAGACAGGACATAGTCTTTGAGCCTCCTAAATCTTATTACAAGGGTGGCAGGTAATGCCACCTACTCACAAGTATGGCCTTGTCTTCTAACATAAGTGATCACTTTCTCAAGTTCAGGGGCTTGGCTTTATTTTCTGCAAAACTGGGCCATGGGGTTTTACAGTGGTCTGTCTCTGATGGTGGTACCAGGGGAGTACACCATGGGCACCGATAAGAGTAACTGGGAAGGTCAGGGTCACAGTCTTACACACTCTGTGGATCTATTATTCATGAGCTCATCTACTCTGTTCCTGACCTCTCCTGGGTTAAGTAAGGACTCTTATCACTCGCCTGATGTGTAATGGAATTTATATATATACGTGTGTGTGTGTATTTACTTATATATTTATTTATTATCCACTTATTTATTTAGGGAGCTCATTTACTTTTCCCAAGACTAATTTCTTTTAGTATCCTGAGATTTGATGAATAAGTTTGTATATTACACTTAGCGAGCTATGAGTTAGAACTGACTCGACGGCAATGGGTAAACCTTCTTGAAATATTTTTTAGCAATGGCTATCCCACCCACCAAAAAACTACTTTCAGTGGCTTTCCACCATCTGGAAAATAAAGTCCAAATGGTTAATAGTTGAGAGATTATACCAGCTTTTCCCACAATTACCTCACCCCTTCATTGCAACCGTATATGGTATGTCCCCTCATTGCCCCCAGTATGCCACACACACTTGCTCAGGTGGACCCCTCTGCCAATCTAAGTCCTGTTCTTCCAACAATATCCACGTCTTCCATGGGGCTATGCTAGGTGGAACAGCCCACTAGGCTCTCTCCCTCCTGTGATTTTACCATCTCCACCATTCATTTGGCATCAGGTCTGTGCTAACCACGTAGTTACTGTTTTTCTCTGTATAAATCTCCTTATTTAACTTGTTAGCAGGACTATGTCTCTGAATACTGGGCCACTTGAACAGAGTAGCTGTTCAGTAACTGTTCACCAACACTAATCATATTCTTCATGATTTTCAGAAACTTGATTTTGTCCTCTTTAGCCTTGACCTCTGCAGACTGAAGAGCCTTGAAGCGTTTTACCCTGCTCCAGAATGAAGTCGGGTTCTCTCACCAGGACATTCTTAAGGCGCTGCAGCCAGATGCTGTATGGTAGCTCAGGTGCATCTTATGTAAGGGTAAAATAGGCTGTTTTGTTCCCATTAAAGACTTCCCGGACAAAGACGGACATGTGCATCCTGGTCCTGCCACTGAAGGGGTGTGAGCTTCCAGTGTAAAATGGTAGTTACTACCCTCCCCCAGGGTTGTCAGAACTAGTTGTGCCAACACAGGGAAAGTCTGGTTCAGTGCCTGGCACACCATAGGTACACCATAAAAGTTAGCTGCTTATCAAAGATGCCTAAGTGGTCTGGGGAAGGCAAAAGTTCCCAGGAAGCAGAGAGGAAAGCAGAGACACACCGATGCTCTTCCTTTTAGCAGTGGTCCAGTCTTGCCAGGAAGCACTTCATTGCCAAAGGCCTTCAAAGATGCAAACATCAGAGAGAAAAGCCACAAAATCAGCGCAGACGGACGGGTGGGCAGCTTCCCCTCAGAAGCGCAGCGACGGTTGGCCTGGCATTAGAACTGGCTCACCCAGACGGATACAAAACAGCTGTCGACTGGTCTGGTTCATTGGTAAGTAAATAATCCAGGCTAAGCCACTAGTCAATATGAAGAATGGTAAGTATACGGTTAGGGGCAGTATGATATGTCATCACTGATAATCCCCTAGATGCCTCCAGAAATGAATAAAATGGGCTTGAGCCAAGCAGAGCACAGGGCTGCAGGTCTGATCAGGGTTACCCAGACCCAGACTGTCACCCCACCCCCACCCCCAACAAGATAGAGCAGGACAGACAGCCTGAGGAAGAATGGGCCTTTCATTTGCCTTCACAATCTGGGAAACCTTTGGGAATTGTTGTTTGCTGTAACTGAATCTTTCAGCCCTAAGGCCTTCCAAGTTGGTGATGGAAATATCTTTAGTTGGGAGAAAAATATTGATGGTTGTGGGAGAAGAACACAGCTAAACAAATAAGTGATCAAATAAACAAAACAGTTGGTAGAAGATAAATAATTCTTATAACCCAAAGGAAAAATTTACAATTCACACGCAATGCCTTTTGCGGTTTATGGACATGAAAGTTAACTATAGTAAAACCTGCGAAAGCCGGAACCTGGCTAAGGGGGAAACCTGTCAGAGAAGAAAAACTCAAATGTTTTCCGCTAAAACAAGCAATAGAAAAGTGGTAAGACTGCACCGTCAAAGGTGGAAAACTTGCGAGATCTGGAAAAACAAGGCAGTCCCATTGAGTTCCGGCTCTCACAGGTTTCACTGTATATGGACCAGGAAATGCTGGTTTCAATGAGGAACCAAAAGGCCCTGACTAAGGACAGGAATTCACAAGGAAGAAATCAAACCACGTGCTGCATCACTTGAGTAACTCCCGCCATGTCTGAAGAGCCATCAAGGGTGCCTACAGGTGTCTCTAGGGGTGATGGGCAGGAGGGCAGCCCTTTAGACAATTTCATTTGCAGGCCTGGAAAGAAACTTACATCAGTGGCTGCCAGCTAAGGAAGGCCACTATTCTATGAAGACAATAGGGCATGGTGTGTGCCCGTACAGAAGTGGGAGAAGATAAAGGGAAATCAGGTAAAGAAGCAAGTCCAGTGGTCAGGCAGCAGATAGAAAGGCTGAGAATGACAAAGCAGGAGTAGACGGAAAGAGGGTAGATGGAGGGCAAGAAAAGGAAGGTCATGAAAAGAGTGTTAGCATCAAGCAAAAAGGAGATTCAGGTGACCTTCTGACAGTACGGCAAAGGGGAAATATAGAAAAAGCAGTTCTCTCCCAGTTCATCAGTTTCTGTTATATTAGCTGCTTCTCAGACATTTAATCTTCCTTTTCCGTGTTTTCTAAGTCCATGGCTTTTGGGTGCATTTGAGGGATTTATGGATTAAAATACGTCTTACATTTGGCAAGTACTGAATATTCTCATGAAGCCAACAGCAGTCTCACAGGTGCCCAGGTGTAATGGGCACTTCTCAGCATCCAAGCTTTTCTCCCCCCATTGCCAGACAATCTCACTTGGAAAAGCTGTTTTCTGAAATAAGTTTTATAGCCAAATGTTAAAATAAAATTCATTTTTATTTTATTATTGCTGTTGTTAGGTGCTGACTCATAGCAACCCTATGTGCAACAGAAGGAAACACTGCCCGGTCCTGCGCCATCTTCATAATCGTTGCTATGTTTGAGCCCTTTGTTTTAGCCCCTGTGTCAATCTATCTCGTCGAAGGTCTTACTCTTTTTTGTTGTCCCTCTACCTTACCAACCATGAAGTCCTTCTCCAGGGATTGGTCCCTCCTGATAACATGTCCAAAGTACGTGAGACAAACCCTTACCATCCTTGCTTCCAAGGAGCACTCTAGCTGTACTTCTTCCAAGACAGACTTGTTGGTTCTTCTGGAAGTCCATGGTATATTCAATATTCTTTGCCAACACCATAATTCAAAGGTATCGATTCTTCTTTGGTCTTCCTTATTCATTGTCCAGCTTTCGCACCTTAGTCTTCAAGGTGACATCTTTGCTTTTTAACACTTTAAAGAGGCCTTTTGCAGCAGATTTGCCCAATGCAGTGCATCATTTGATTTCTTGACTGCTGCTTCCGTGGGTGTTGATTGTGGATCCAAGTGAAATGAAATCCATGACAACTTCAATATTTTCTCCCTTTATCATGATGTTGTTTACTGGTCCAGTTGTGAGCATTTTTGTTTTCTTTATGTTGAGGTGCAATCCATACTGAAGGCTGTAGTCTCTGATCTTCATCAGTAGGTGCTTCAAGTCCTCTTTGCTTTCAGCAAGCAAGGTATCACAGGTCGTTAATGAGTCTTTCATCAATTCTGATGTCATGTTTTTATTCATATAGTCCAGCTTCTCGGATTATTTGCTCAGCATACAGACTGAATAAGTATGGTGAAAGGATACAACTGTGATGCATGCCTTTCCTGATTTTAAACCACACAGTATCCCCTTATTCTGTCCTAATGACTACCTCTTGCTCTATGTACGGTTCTGCGCAAGCACAATTAAATGTCAAATCTTTTAGAGACATAATTTCCTCTTGCCATTATAGGAGATGGCCAATATCATGAAATTAAGGTTTTGTGCCTTAGTATTCAGAACCACTGTGGTTTATTATCCTGGAGCTTGAGCTCCCCATGGGGGAAGTTATAAGTGTACTCCAAGGCCTGCTGACCTAACCAAGAGGGTTTTTAAATGAAAATGGCAGAAGAGAAAAGTGTTCACCTAGAGCTCATGGGATGTGTATGTGCTCTGAAGGACATCTGATCTGACTTTACGGAGAAGGGTCAGAGGTGCCCAGTAAATTTCCAGAAGAAATAACTGGGAAGAAGTATCTCCAAAGTTTACGTACCACGGGACAGTGTATGGACAATAAGTAAAGTGAACGAGTATTTTTAAACAGAAAGAGGGTGATAAATCAACTGAGAAATTGTTGATTTGTTTTCAGAAGAGCAGAGAAAAATACTAGAGAAGCTACTAGATGGAGTCAAGATGATGGCGACCTCAGGAGAAAGTCATCGAGCTGTCTAAGGGTTTGTTATTAAGAGTTATTTGTTATTAAGAGTTTAGGAAAGGAGATTTATTTATTTTTCTGTTATAACTATTATTTTTCAAACTCTTTATTATGGAGAATTTCAAATATGCACAAAAGGAGAGAGAATAGTACAATGAACCTACCCAGCTCCCGCCTCTTCTATCTGAAGAGGGAGACTGAGGCAAGGAAGCTTCCAAAGATGTGCTATGGATGTTTCAACCTCTCACTTAGCATATCTACAGGGTACCATTTAGGGGAAAAAAACTTTTTTTAAGAGAGCCTATAAAGGGCAGAATTAAATTTGCTTTAGACAGTAAAACACCTGAGGACAGCAAATTGGGAAGCGGAAATAAATGTTCGATAGTCACATAGGAAGAAATCTACCCTAATAAACTTCATCTTGATCAAGTATTTATCCTGACTTTCCTATATGAATTGTACTGTATTTTTATGCAAATAATGCACGACTTCTATGTTCGTTTGCCAACTGTGACCTCCCCCTTGAGGTATTTTCTTAAGTGCTATGCTAAATTTTTTTTATAGCAACATGTAAAAAAAAATTTGGCAAAGTAGCCCTTACGGAAATACCTCGAAGAGTGCAGCTGGCAAACAACGTAGAAGGCGTGCATTACTTTTGTGAAAACACGGTACTTACCCTAACCAAATTGTTAATGGGGACATGTTCTTTATGAAAGAATTTCAGCTAATAAATCCAGAAGGAATGATAACATTAAAAAAAACACCATTTTGTAACCTTTAATGAAATAATGGATCTACACAAACATCAATGGTTGCTAAAACCATTAGGTGAAAGGGAGGTGGGAGACTTTATTAATCTACTGACCAATCTTAGTAACACTAAACACGGCACAACATGACACTATGTGCCTCCTGATATGCTACAAAAGAAAGTCTGCAGCATCACCTTTCAAGTAATCTTACCAAAGACAACATAACAACAATTTCATTGAGTCTTTAGATCTAACTACCAGTTTATAGAAAATGCACGGGCTAGAGGAACAAGTTAAAACATCACAAGATTAATGCAATGTGAGATCCTGGACTGGATTCTGGAATAGAAAAAGTACATTAGTGGAAAAATTGGTGAAGTCCAAATAAAGTCTGTCATTTAGTACAAATAGCGTTGGGTACTAAGGAGCCCTGGTGGCGTGATGGTCAAACGCTCGGCTGCTAACCAAAATGTCGGCGGTTTGAACACACCGGCCGTTCCAGGGGAGAAAGATGCAGCAGTCTACCTCCCCAAAGATTATAGCCTGGAAACCCTATGGGGCAGTTCTACTCTGTCTTATAGGGTCGATATGCATCAAAATCAACTCTATGGCAGTGGGTTTGGGCTTTTGAGTTTTTTTAGTGTTGTACCAATGTTAAGTTCTTAGTTTTGACAAAAACGTACTGTGGTTATGTAAGATGTTAACATGAGGTGAAGTCAGGTGAAGATATACAGGAACTCTCTGTACTATCTTTGCAACTTTTCTGATATTAAAATTATTCCAAAATAAAAAGTTTATTTAAAAAAAAAATGCCAAAGAAAGCAATCTGGAATATGGGAATTCTACAGGACAAATGACTGGATTCTTCAACAATTATAAATGTATAAGAACAGCAACAAATAAGCAAAAATTAAATTAACAGGACAGGAAACTCTTATTAAATAAAAGAAAAAAATGCTCAAGACATATTATTCCAGAACAATATGTGGGCCTGTTTTGATTCCGATTCAAACATACAAACAGTAGAGGGATTTATCAGACAACTAGGGAAATCTGAATATAGGGGGCAATGTTATATATTAAGGAATTACTTAAAATTTTGTCAAGTATGATAATGACATTATTGTTATAGTAAAAAGAAAAGGGCCATTTTGAAAGACTTATGGGAAAATTATATGCTGTCTAGAATTTTCTTTAATATTTAACAGACACTGCCTGTCCTATCCCATTCCCACCTCCACCCCCCCCCAAAAAAAAATGGTTAGGAGGAGATGAAACGGGATTGATCCTGTGTTAGCAACTGTTGAAGCTAATTGTGGGTATATGGGAGTTCATTATACTATTTCTCTATTTCTTAGTATGTTTGAAAGTTTCCATGAGAAATTTAAAATTAATAAAATACACTTCACCTTGAGAGAATCACCTGAGCTTGTCACTTTTTCCCACAGGCATAAAATGCTCCTCTTACCAGTGTCAAATATGTACTATGGGAAAACTGCCTAGATTCCTCAGAACTATAATCTTAAAACTTTGACTAAAATGCTGGCCATTTAAAAATGAATTTTAGATTCTTCCCTAGTGACCATGGCCTAACGTAGGCAGCTCTGGAGCTCGCTGGGCCCTATGTGCTGGGCCTCTAGTATATTGTACCTTTTTCCTGGTAGACAGGGGTCTACCAGTTCCTATGCTGATGCAATCTTTCCTCAGAAGCTTTTTTTTTTGATGGCTAAGAGAAAGTGGACCCTTCAGATACCAAGCAAGAAAGCCAGGAACAGTAGCCCAGAATCATGGACTATGAGAACGTCACAAAATTTCTCTACTTCTAAGACTTCCCTGTTTGCCATTTTTTGCTCCTTACCTAGAAACACTAGTAACAGGAAAGGGCCTGCTGTGTTGACTTTTCAGGAGCAGACGCGTGCGTGCGTGTGTGTGTGTGTGTATTTCCGGGTAGGTATCATCTATCCTCTTTGCAGCCAGTCTTGGGGAGAGTAGAACCCAAGAAATAAGGTAGGTGGTGTCAGCTTTAAAAAAGGAAGGGGAAGGGGCCCCAGACCTCTAAGGCATAAGATGACACAGAGAGGCACACAGGAGCCAGATGGATCTGTCTGTGACAGAATTTGGGGATTACTAAGCAGGAAGTCAGGCAGTTCTGCTTTGGGACTGTGTGAAAGGGGCACCACGGCTAGAACCAAATTTTAGGGGCACATATCTAAGAATTACACATATAACACCCAGTCCTTTGAGCTTTCATGGATCTCAAAGGTAACAATGGGTCTCGGCTGCAGAGCAAAGCTCACAGCCTCAATGAGGCCATCCACAGCATGACGGAGCCTTCCAGGAGCAATCAGGGGAAGACAGAAAGACGGAGGAAGGACAGCCGCTATGGCCCGGTGGGGAGATGGCGAAACACTGTCCACGGAGGAAGCAGTGCCGCAATGGCAGACTCTGAGCTACTCTGTCCTCAGCTGCTTCCTGTCCCCCAAGATGAACCCACCTGTGGCATTCTCAATCAGGATCCAGTTGCAACCTGCACAGCTGGCCACAAAGAGGCCTGACAGTAACACAGAGCTTTTAAGAAGCACTGGTGAGGCAGGCCACCGAACTGGAAGGCTCACAGGTATAAGCTGCTATGATATCCACCCTGGGGCTTGACAAAGCTCTGGGGAACATCCAGCACACCGAATACCATGGTGCATATGTTTACGAAAGGCAGCTCTTAGCTGAGCCAAAGGGAGGGTAGGTCATTCCCCCACATCTCCCCCTCTGAACTGGAATGTACAATGTGGTTTCCTTAAGGCAGACTTACCTTCCTAATTATGTCTTCCTTAAGCTAATATGGAAACTAATTTGTATTTCTTAAGTACCCAGCAGGTGGGTGGGGGGGTGGGAGAGATGGTCCAGGCTTACACTGGCTTGCTTAGAGAAACTGTCCAAGGATTTAAAATTTGTCATGAGTAATCTGCATGACAGATAATCTGTATGTGACAACTAAGAGGCGGCTACATTTACAAAACCGACAGGCCTCTCTAGTCTCATAGGTCTGCTATGAGGATAAGTAACATTAAGTTCCCATGACTTAAGGGTTGAGAAAAAAGACACTATCTGAATTTGAGGTAGTATTGTTATTTCTGTATGGGTTTTCTCTCAGGAGTCAAAGTAATTTTCTTCTTAGCACTTCAGCCCATGTAGTGGGTACTAGAGGCAGGCAAATGGAGGAAGCATCTGGTGCCTTTGGTACCAAGGAGCCCTGGTGGTGCAGTGGTTAAAGAGCTTGGCTGCTAACCAAATGTCAGCAATTTGAATCCACCAGCTGCTCCTTGGAAACCCTATAGGGTAGTTCTACTCTGTCCTATTGGGTCGCTATGAGTCAGAATCAACTGGATGGCAACGGGTTTGGTTTTTTGGTACCAAGAGGTGGTAAGAATGGAAGGTGCTACCAGCCCTGTATTCTCTGCCCAGGAGTGTTGCCCACACACTGAACTGCCCTCCTGTTAGCCAGAGAAAAGAACTTTCCAATCAAACAGAAAGACCTGAAAGCTTAAGGAAAGGAAGGCCAGGGAGCAGGGCAGCTGAAAGCGGATATTCCTAAAAATTAAAATAACCTTTCTCATTGGTTACAATTCAGTATTTCTGAAGCAGGAGGGAAGTGAGATTCCTGAAGGGGAAAAAAAGGTGCAAAGATAAAGCTTTAACACATGGCTGGAAGGAGTTGTCCCAGAAACATCTGGCAAATTTCTTTTTCCCTTCCAACACTGCTGAAATAGAAAATCCAAGCCTTCCTTAAGCATTAAAGACATTTCAAGAGAATAAGACCAATCTCTAAACAGTGCTGTCCAATAGAACTTTCTGTGACGACGGATATGTTCTATTTGTGCGCCGTCCACTTCGTTGGCTACTGAGCACTTGAAATGTGGCTAGTGTGACTGAGGAGCTGAATTTTAAATTTTACTTGATTTTAATTAATTTTAACAGCTAGAGAGCAGCTCTACAACCTTTCTAGAGCTTCTGGTGTGCCAAGTTCATATCATAGACATGCACCACACACCCACCACACACCGCTGTAAGAAATGCCTTTGTTTGGGGGGAAACTCAATCTGAAATTGGATGCTTTGCATTCACCTAAAATATATTTTCCTGGTACTTCCCTTGTTTATATTACAGGGTCTTTCCTTTGCTGCCTTACCCATATCAACTTATTTTAGCATATTCCCCCCCCCCGCCCCCACACAGCGCCAAAGGCCCCTACAAGAGAAACTATCAACATTTGAGAATAATGCAGTTTAGCTGCGCATTATAGTGCTACAAGCAATAACGAGAGGCTGGGCTGGGCAAAATCAGACGAATTACTTGGCCGCCTCTTCAGTGAGCCAATCTGATAGCATGGTCTTTGTAGTCTCGCGCAGAGCAGTGTCTCGGTTTCCATATTTAGACCCTTTCTATGACTCTCAGATCCAATTTGCTAGCTTTACAATGGAAGAGATGTTTTTATCAATTTCACTTCGAAAACCCCCATTTAGGCTCTAAAAATCTCTAAATTGGGGCCTTTCTAGTAATGAAGATTTGGGGTAATTATAATGTCACAGGCAATTCTGCTGACAAAGGAAAACCATCATGTCTCTTTGCTGGGCCTTTGCTCTCAGGCTGACCAACAGGAGAAAAGAGGCTTTGTCAGGAGCAGATGTGCAGTGGGAGGCCCCAGGAAAGCAGATCTGGTGAATGAAGCAGGTGCCACTTAGACACTCACTTTGCTGACTCCAACCACAACCTTCCCTTCATTTGATATCCTGCTCTTGGCAGGAGGATGGGGAAAGAGCATCGCCCAAAAAGGAAGCATGTTTATCCTGTTCAGATTATGGCCCCTGCCAGGCTGCTACTGCCGGGTTCTGCACATTTGCTTTTTATTAAGCAAATGTTAGAGCTGGGCTCTGGGAAGTGAATCCCTGTATTTACATGGGTAACCTGAGAGCCAGAGGGCCCCAAACCACAGTGGCTGTGATGTGTAAGCTATTAGAGTTAATAACAGTGCGCTGACATTCCTTCAAAATCCTAATGGAAGCATAAATAAAAAGAGGAAAGTCCCCCTTATGTAAGAACCTTAAAAACTTCATTCTGTAATAATTCTTCCTGTCGTGATATTCTGGTTCCTGTGTGAACTGTGATTAATTCCCTTTTTACGTGCTCAATTAAAACCCATTTTTCCCAACCATGCAGTCAACTGAAATGACTCCAATTAAACTTGTCCAGGTTCTGGACTTGGTATGAAAAAAAGAAATGCCATCACAGAATATTATCTGTAACGACCGGCACCAAGATTCTGTCTCTGTTACAAGGAGCTGGAATCATCTAAAACCAGGATCTATCTTCCGAATATAAAGACTCAGAAAGATCTAGGGACCAAAGGGGAGGAGAATGAGATAAGGTAACCTGTAACATGGCCTGGAGGATACTGGGGATGGGGAGGGCTGTGCTTGGTGGTAGCCATCTGCCTGGCTGGTCTGCCAGATGGCAGGCACCTTCCTGGGACTCTCTGCCCTGCAGCCCTGCCCTGAGCCCTCTGCCCTGGCTGTCCCTGGCTCGGATCGCTGTCCTGGTCACAGAACAGTGCGCGGGCTCATCACGTTTCCCCACAATGAGAAGAACTGACCCATTCAGACCAAGGAGTAGATGAAGGAACACCAACCTGGCTTGACGACGCATACTAATTCCCGCTGGGGCCCTGAGGAGCCTGAAAAACTCAGAAGACAACTCTGGAGGCATTGGGCCTGTAACAGGGAAAGCATCTAAAGTCTACATCTGAAGGACATGGCCGTGGCTCAAATAAGAACTAAGAACAGACGTGTACAGTGGCCGTCATTTCACCGTAAAGGCCCTCTACACCACTTTTGTTCTGCAGTCTGAGTAGCAGAGACCACATTAGCAATTCCTCACGTGCAAATGGTGGATGCCTAAGGTCCTGCCAGCTCACCCAGGCAGAGGTGAAATGGCACAGCCCCTACCAATCTGCAGGCTCCACAAGGAGAAAGGTGAACTGAAACCTACCAAGGACAGGAGACATTCTGAGGGTCAGCATCTTTGTAGGAGACAAAGGAAGACTGCTAACTGGAAATGCCTCCAACTCTGGGGCTGTGTCTGATGAATGACAGGAAAGCCTGGTAACTCCAGAGAAGTGCATCTCAGCGTTGTCTGCCCCAACACGCCTGAGAGACACAATATGCTTCCATCAGAAACCGAGGCTTCCGGAAACCGGGGTTCTCAGAGTGAGATTTGTCACCTCCTTCCCCCAGTGGAAGCTGACTGGCCCGGTTCCCAAGAATGTGGCCCCGAAGTGCTAAGAATGCACCTGTGGAGATTAATCCTCTTCCCATTCAGTGTGAGTGTTTAATAATAGTAGTAGTAGCAGCAGCAGAACAGTGACTGCTCGCTCACGATGCCCCAGGCACTAAGCAGAGTAGGCCGAAACACTCTCTGCTACCGTCAGAATCAGTGCTGTCAACACAGCTCCCTGGATGGGGAGCCTGCGGAATCAGAACAACTGCCACTTCCTTCTGAGAGCTATTCTGGAAGGCATTTAAAAAAATGTTTATTTTTGGTGGCAACGTACACAACCAAACATACATCCATTCACAGTTTCTACATGAAGAGTTCAATAACACTGTCTACATACTTCACACTGTGTCACCATCCTATTTCTCTCCATGTTATGTCATCACCATTAATGGAGGGTATTTTGGCTTCCAAGAGGTCACGACGAAGGGAGGAGAGAAAGAAGACAAGCTCCAGGAGGGAAGAATCACTTCCTGGCTGTCCCTGTCCCTCCCTTGCTCAATGCCATGAAGGGGTCGGCTGTGTAGTGCCCAGAGGGCACAGAACTGCACGCCTTCTGTGTGTTGTAGGACAGAGAGCCCATCACACAGCTTCAGGCTTTCCATTTCTCAGCAGCAGCCATGTCTCACTGGGAAATCTGGAGCCCACCCAATGGTGATGGCTCCTTTCGGCCTCGTGACCATCAGGCTCTGGATATTTGATCCTTTTTAGGGTCATGATGAACTCACTAGCACACCTGGCCTGCGGGTGCCTGTGGCAGACACGAGAACCGTGCACTTGGGGGGATCTAAGTGGAATATGCAAGTGGCCTGGGTCATGAAGAGGCTAGGCAGTTTTCCTGCATGGGACTTTGCGGTGCATAAAAATAGGCCCGTTCTTCTTGTGCCTCCCGCCCAGCTGCTCACTGGCTGCAGATTACTGCAGTCACATGGGCAGTGTTTTTAGCAAAGCCGTGTGTCTGTGAGCCCAGAAGGTCACTGGGAGACAGGGCTCAGAAGCACCCGTGCTGCCCTCCCCTGTGCAGAGGGGCACAGCTTGCCTGAAGAGCACAGTGTTTATGCAAAAGCCCTCTGTCAGCATCCGACAGAACTTCCTGCAGTGGTGGCCATGTTATCTATCTGGGCTCCTCTTCCAGCAGCCACTAGCTACACGTGACTACTTAAAGTTAAATGTAAAAAAATGAAAAGCTCAGGTCCTCAAGCCACATGTGGCTACTGAGCACTTGAAATGTGGCTAATGTGGCTGAAGAACTGAATTTTTAATTTAAATTAATTTGCATTTAAACAGAGCCAAGAATAGGCAATACCTCAGTTTGTTCTGACTGAGACCATCCTAGATCCTAGGTTCCCTAAAAATATCCCTAGAAACAAAAAGGTCAGTCAAAAGGAAGTCCATTTACCTTGCAGGAGGGTGGCCTAAAACAGCTACACTATGCTCCATGCTCTTTGGGGACCTTCACAATGAGAGCATGCATCCTGGGACTCACATCTCACACAAAAACAGCTGCTGGGGGGTGCCTGCTTCAAGCCCTGGTAGTATCATAGTATCTAATGCAACAGCTCTTTTAAAGCTATTATGTTGTATAGTGTCTGAAAATGCACTATTCTTACAATAAAACATTATTTCATACATTTATTTATTTTAACGTCAGTTAAAACACTCAGGTAAAAAGAGATTTCATGCACACCAGAATAGTAGTACATCAACACCCTTCTGGGGAGCAACATTGAAAACTTTCCTAAACTAATTTAACATTTACTTCTCAACTGACTCTTCTGGGAACAAGGCTATATGTTAATGTGTCCAGAATCTGAGGAGGCGCACAGAAAAAGGTAGAACGATAGAGACGTATTTTACAGCTCATCAAGATGAGCACTGGCATTTCATCTCATGGTTAAAGAAGAGCTGGCAGAAAAGGAAATGGAACAAGTAATGGGTGATGGCAGTGGTGACAATAAGGAAAAAGTGAAAAAAGTCACACTTTAAGACAGAAGGTGAAATAGAGAGTTGCAGAGTGATTGTGCATTTTCGGGGTCCGCAAAGGCCACACTACTGCAAAGCTATGTGCTGGAAGACAAGGACAGCCTTGGACCACGGACAGTGAGACTCGAAAGGTGACAGCCTTCAAACACTGTCACCTCATAGTTCCTTCAATCAGGGTTAGACAAAGGGCTTCTAATCTCTTTCTGTTTTTACAGTATTTGCCTCTGGAGCACAGATCTTTTCATTTCAGAAGGGCATTTAGATCCAACTTAGAGACAGGAAAGCAAGGTCCGCACTAGTACGGTGTGCTCTGTAGAACCTAACACATTTGAGAGGGATGATGGTGAAGACACGGACACTAACAGTTAATAACACTACGTGCCAGGCACCGTGCTAAGCAGTTTACAATCACCTTGTTTACAAGACTCATCACTATCCTAATTTTATAGCTAAGGCTTATAGCGGAGGTTAATGTGCTTGCCCAAAATGACAGCCCTTATTAGTGGTACAGCACTTAGAATATCCAGCTCCTTCAGGGCCTCCCCTCCTCCTTTTCCCTCCTCTTACTCTCTGAGCTACGCCAGACACCCACAGAGTTAAATGACCCTAGCCACCCCTTTCTGTGGCAGAGATTCTGAACCTTTTTTTTGGGGGGGGGGTCAGGATGGGAGAGGTCTCTGATCTATTTGCACATCTGATCAAAGATACAGATGCCAGAAAAATGCCAATATTTTTGTATAGAATTTCTCAGGGTCCACAGACCCCAGGTTAAGGACATTCTAACATTCTGGTCCCCTTATAACACAGATCAAATAGGTTTTCATAGAAAATTAACACACACAATGCTGCTTCCTTTGGGCCCAGTTGGGCTTGTCCATTTATGATCAGTACAGCACAGACCTTACTGCCTCCTATCTCACTTGGGAGACCCTGCAGAATGGGTATATGTGTCCCAATCGCTCATGCCAAGACCCACTCAAGAGTCCTGCCCCATTATCTGAACCTCAGGCTTCTGTCCTCATCCATCTTTTCTCTTCTTGCCAAAAGGATCAATTTTAAAAAAGGTATTCCAATGAGCAGAGTTGAAATTAAATTCAACTGGGGAAACAAACATAGTTTTGGAAGTTTTTAATAAGGTCAAAATAAAATAGGGATGTGAAAAGGTAAAGACTTCTCTCCTGGGAAGAGAAGACAGGAGAAATTTGTTTCCTAAAGGATTTTAAAAATTGATTTAGTTAGATTTGGCAGCTGGAACAGGTAGTAAAACGTATACTTGTTTTACAGTATAGGAAGAGAGAGCAGGTTCTTTTATTTTTAGGAAATTTTATGTAGAAGAGTCTTAAGAGAGAACCTCAAATAAAGTACCTGAACCTTTAGCAACAAGACTGATGTCACGGCCAGGCCAGAACACAGAGAGACACATCTCACTGAAGATAGCGGAGAAGGGCTGCCTTTTCTTTCTGTGTAATGTTAATGCCTTATAATCTGCTTTAATTTTTAAAGAGGCCCTGCCCTCCAGTCCATTTCCCCTCCTTCAGGGCATGTAGAAGGCAGTGGTCCTCTGCTTCTACCAGGGCAGCACAGGCAGTGGATGGGTTTGAGTCTGTAGTGTCAGACCACAGGGAAAGACGCACTCTGGGAATTCTCTCGGGGACCCCAGTCAGGGGCAGGAGGCAGAGCTGAGTATGGCCTCAGTGAGGAAGGCGGGGCAAATTAGCCAGCTAACCTGCTCCAAGCAGAAACTCCCATTCTCCTTGGCCCTTCTACACATACCCCAGCCCTACCCCTCCAGATCTAGTTCCTCAGAGAGAGGTGGGGAGGCTGCAGAGCCCTGGGCAGAGGCTTCTAGGAGGTGAAGAAACTCTTCAGCTGAGTTTACTTCCTTCTGAACATCATCTACTTCCCCTCAAGTACCCCTGGTTCTGAAAAGTACCCCCCCAACCCAATCAAATGAAAACCAGAAGACATGTTCTCTAGTTGCAAAGTGGTCTGCTCACTGAAAGCACTTTAGTTTGATAGTCAGCTGACAACTGATGCTGTGAATTTTGCCACTGCAGAAACACACGGACCTGTGGGCTTGCTGGGGGAGAAGCCTCTGTATGTGTGTGCGCATGTGCGCACGCACAGCAGGGCTGCTGGGCAGGGGAGCTTCAGACACCACCAGAGCATCCCACAGCCATCAGGGACAGCTGGGGCAGACCAGCTACAAATCCATGTAGAAGGGATGGATTTTGACATTTCTATGGGATAAACAGTGCTGGAATAACTGGTCTTTGTAGAAAAAAATCAATTTAGATCCCTACCTAATGCCATACACCAAAATAAATCCCAGATATTTAAAAATATTCAAATTAAAAAATGAAGCCATAAAAGAACTGGGAGAAACACAGATGTTTATCTGATTTTGAGGGTAGAAAAGGACTTTGTAAGCACAAAAGCAAAGGATAAACAATTAAAGAAAAGTACATCATAAAAATGAAACTAAGAGGTGAAATAAGACTAAACTGAGAAAAACGATTTACAACAGACACAATAAAGGATTTATATCCTTAATACATGAAGACCTCGTCCAAATTAGTAAGAGAAAGATACAGACCCCAACAGAAAAATGGGCAGAAGACATGGACAAATATTAAAACATAAATATACATAGATACAGACATGAAAAAAAGAAACTGAAAAAATCTTACCACTAACATCACAAAAAAATGTAAATTAAAATGAGATGTTATTTATTACCTACCAAACAGGTGAAAAAGTGTTAATAATGGTAATATCCAGTGTTAGTGAGGGGTAAAGAAGCAGGTTCTCAACAGTGCTGCTGGCAGGATAAGCAAGTATATGGGTGAGGCGGAGAGCAGACACACAAAGATGTGGGCAAGATCTGGTTCCAAGATAAACAGCATTTTATTTATTGTAAAAAATTATGAATAACTTAAACTACCAACAACTGAAAGAAAAAATAAACCCACTGCCGTCGAGTTGATTCCGACTCATAGCAACCTTATAGGACAGAGTAGTACTGCCCTACAGGGTTTAGGGCTTCCAAGGAGCATCTGGTGCATTTGAACTGCCGACCTTTTGGTTAGCAGTCGTAGCTCTTAACCACTATGCCACCAGGGTTTCCATCAATAATAGGGGTAACTTACAATGGACAAATTGATGAAATATTAGCAAGCATTAAAGTGATCTTTTAAAAAAACATTTAATGATAGAAAAATGGTTAAGACACTTCAACAAAAATGAGTCACAAGATATCCTAATAGGTTAAACATTCCATGAATAGAAAATAAAAAGCCAGATTAAAAAAACCTAAAAATGAAATTCTTTATAGTGGGATTATGAATGACTTTTATAATCATGACAATAAAAAAGCCTCCAGCAAATACTGCGTTCCCCCTTTTATCGTGGCATCATTAGGGACATGTCAGCCATCTGGGAAAATGCCGATACTTTTTAGCAGCTCTGGTAAAAGGCTTGAGGGGACAATAGCTGAAGCAGACGAGTCCACCACCTTTACCGATGGCCTGAGATGTCAGTAGTCTATTTTGTTTTTCCCTGTCTGGTTTATAGGGATGAGAGATAGCTGTATGAATCTACAGTAAGATCTCAGACATAAGAGCATCCTGAAATGGTCAACTGGTAATGTAATTTTTATTTTCATTATTTCTGCTGAAAACAGGCAGGAAGAGACCAGCTCTGGCTCTCTGACGATTGCAAACCGTGGGCGAGGCCTGGTGAGGGGTGCAGCACTGACTAGAGAGCTGGTCCTCCCTGTGGAGAGCCTGCCTTCTGTCTGATGCCTGGGCAGACTGTCTGGTACTGACACCCATAGCACAGGGGTTCCTGGGGCCCAGCACCAAGGATGGCAGACACAAGGGGAAGAAACAGGCTTAATGTAGGACCTCTCATTTGAAGGTGTGTTAGGTGGAACAAAGTATGGGGATAACTGTGTTAAAAAAACAAACAAAAAAAAGAGATAAAGGAAGGACCTCAGCCAGTGGCCTTTTCCAGCCCTAGACAGTTCTGCCTGCATCTCAGTGAAAGGCACCTGTGAAAATCTTTAAATTAAACCAAACCATGAAACTCCATTCTAAGAGACTAAAGACTCATTCACCTCTTTTAAAAAAGAACATAAACAAAATAAACATGGGTAATGCGAGGGCTTGAGTAGTCCCTTCAGTGCTAGGGGGTGGGGTAGGTGTCCAGAAAAAAAAGTGAGGAGAGCCTTCAGGATGCAAGGTTTTTATGAGGTCTGCCTTGGGGACCTGGAACTTATGCTTCTGCCATGCACAGGTCAGTATCTTTAACTTAGACTATCCTACAGGCTACTGCCTTATACCCTTGCACGCTGCCCCGCCACCTCACACTTGGTATTGTACTCGCCCGAGGTCCACGTGCAGTGGCCCTCCATTCCCCCTACAGCCAGCTCAGAAGACACTGAAGTTCCTTCTGCTTCAGATCTGAACAATATCCAAAATGCTCTCAGAAGAGCCCTCTGCTAGTAGGACGCTTCTTTAAGCCATACTCTGGAGTTTGGGATGTACTGCTTTTCCCAGTAGTGTTCATTTCCAAGTTAGTTCTATGCCCACAAACAGCACTTGTTCTGCTCTCATCTGGTTCTTCCTGCTAATAAAGCTGGTCTACTGGCAAACACCATAAGCTTGCCATCATAGAAGCGACAAACACTGGCCACAGGACACAAATCTGAAAGAACGATGAAAAGAGAATCCCTCAAAGTCTAGCCAGATACCAAATCTGCTGATTAAACAAGACAATCTGGTTCCAGTCCCAGAGTACATCGTACGGCATGCTGGATAAACGTGTCAGAAGACAGAAAAAGTGTCAGAATTATTTGGATCACATCCTGCATTAGATTCATTCTCTGGATTCCCAAGGAGCAGATATGATGATTGGCCTTCGCCTGACATTGCTGGGATAAGGCTCAACTCAAGATCTGACTTGATGCAGAAAGGCTACACTGAGAAAGTGCTAACCCCAGTCTCAAGGCCAGAACTCAGCAAGTGTTGGCAGTCACAAACTGAGATGGCTGCTTTGGGGAACTGCTGGCTTTTAGGATGTAGGCCAGAATTTCCTCTTATTACAAACGCAGCCAACGACATGAAACCAGCACAAAATGATTCACAACCCAAGGCTGTTGATAAGAGGTGGCTTCCAGGAATCAGCAGTAGTGGGTGTGGTTCCAATTTATCGAAGGGTCCTCAGCCTTACCTATAAATACATCCATCACCAAAGGTGAGGCTGGAGAGGAGCCAGAACTATAAAGCTGTCTGTTCTTCTCTCCCAGAAAGGTCAAGATGATTAGAATGGACAACAAAGTCTCCTACCAAGCCCGCACAGGGCAGTATTTTTAGCAGTTCCAGAGAACGTCACGTAGTCAGAAATCCTACCATTACTCTGGGCAGATTAGGACTCAGATAAGGTACAGAAAGAGGTAAGCAATAGGGGTAGGGATCTAGCTATAGTGGGAGACTTTTCTTCATTCAATAGATGGTCCATTTCATCCTGAACAGATATGGCTATAAGGAGCCCTTTACCCTATGGCATTCTGGCTCAGATCAACTCTCTATTTGGGTTGGTTCCTGGAAGTCCCTAGCCCTTGGTTACAAAAGCAAGCTGAAGTTTCAGTATTTGATTTTTTTAGTTATTCTGACAATGATTCTCAGAAGCCATAATGGCTCTTCATTTTTCCTATTATTCTTTCCTAAGTGCTTTCTGTCCCCACTTCCAAAGGAGGGCACAGCATTATTTCTTTTCAAAGACCTACCCTAAAAAAAGTGCCAGGAACTTTCCTTTCAGCCACTTATACCATTAAGGAACTTTTGCTTAAATAAAGTATGTTATTTATCTATCTACTTTCTAAGACTTTAAAGCAACAAACTTACCAAAACCATAGAGTACATAATTTGTCCTACTTAATTACATATATTTTAAAAGTTTAAGAAACAGTCACATAGCCTCTCACAGAACAGGCCTGGCCCTCTGTGACCAGACTTTTGAGGCACTTTCCTGGGCAGCCCCAGTCTTGGTAAGTGACTGGTAGCACCCACTGAGGTAGAGCTAAAGAGCTGAGGTGGAGCTGTACATTTTTGCCACCATATTTCTATGAACTTTATTCCCTTTTGTTATTTGGGATATTCAGCAACATTCAGGAAGTCAAAGACCTGGGGAAGAAGGGCAGGGTGGTGGTTATTGGCTAAATCCAGAGGTCCTCAGTGAGGCCAGTATGACAGGATGCAGGATCCACAGTACCAACCAGAAAAGTGCCTTCATCACAGCCTGCTGCTGGCCCTGTGGACAGGGGAGATGGTGGCATCTTTCCTGAGATGGTCAGAACACTCCACTTCAGCACAATTCACCCGCCCACGGGAGGGTCTCTGCTCCAGTAAAGGGCACCAACATAAACCATGGGAGAATAAAGGACAAAACGTGCCCAGAGCAAATTTTAAAGCGCCCCTCAGCAAGTCCTGTCACAGCAAAACAGTTACTTTCCAAATAAACAATTCAAGTAGGTAGCCACCAACATGGTGTTTTCTTTCAGGAAGTCTACCAGTGAAGGAATCAGAGGCTCGTAGGATACTCCTAGGCATCAAATGTCTACCAATAAAGAAAAACTCAAATCAAAGCTTCAGTTCTTTCTGAAGGGTTTGTTGTCAGTCATGGCATGAAGGTTTAAGTGGAAAGAGGGAGGAAATTCAATAAAATATTTATGCTTTCTTACCATTAGCATCTTGGACTCCAGTAAGTGCTCCGACGGCTGCTGCGGTTTCCCCAGACAGGACGATCTGTCCCCCTCCTTGTAAGGTGGCCTCAGCCAGGGTGGCGACGGCATGGGCGGCAGCTTCGCTGTGGGCACAGGAACGGGAGAGAGGGGATGTGTCAGATGACTAAGGGGACAACACTGCAGCAACATCAGCCGTCCTCTCAACCCTCCCTCCGATCTTGACTGACCCCGTGCTTGTGAGCTGACCAGCACATACATGATGCCAATGCTAACGGACTGAGCCAGCAATGATTTTCAAATGATAATAATAAACAGCTAGAGAAATCCCAAGTCTTACATATTTATAAAACTAATGTGAGATCTTCTTTAAGCCCAGGAAATGGGTGTTTGAGGACAGAGGCACTCATTACTAGCGTCCTCCTTATCAATATCAATTGAGCGCTTGCAAGCCACAGTGGAAGCTCTGTTCCATATTCACAGTGCAAAAGCCATTTTGGCTGTCAATCACGAGGTTTTCTTTTTTCTCTTTAAGCTAACATAAGGCAGATCATCTGAAGCTGCTCCATATAGACAAGGGTGGATGAGAAAACGAGGAGTCAGCAGCCTGAACTTGCCATTTAATTAATATTAAATACGAACAGTTTGGCTTATATCTGCATTTTTCAAATACAAAATAATGGCTGACTAATATCCTGAAAAGTCAAACTCTTCCCCCTTTGCTTCACTGTACAAGCAGGCAGTGCTAAGCTCAATACTTCCGTTCTAAAATTCTCACTATAAGCGCAAACTCCTTGACACTATGAACACAACGAAATATAAACCTCCCTTCACTGCAGAGCAGACACTCTGTAGAACAGACAGAAAGCTATTAACCATCTGTTTAATAGAACAGAAACACTACTCTAGCATTTTGTCACATTTTTCTTTCTTTTCCCTCCTATATGCTTTTCCTAAATATATGAACACGCATTTTATTGATTCTATGATGCTAAGAACCAAAACCAAACCCACTGCCATCGACGTCAATTCCGACTAACAGAGACCCTACAGAACAGAGCAGAAATGCCCCATGGGGTTTCCAAGGCTGTATGTAATCTTTACAGAAGCAGAATGCCGCATCTTTCTCCTGTGGAGTAGCTGGGAGGTTTGAAATGACGACCTTTCAGTTAGTAGCCAAGCACTTAACCACTGCGCCACCAGGGCCACAAACTGTAAAATATACTATTATTTTTTGTGCTAATAAGAAAGAAAATTTCTTGACAATTATAATTGTAATATGTCATCCAAATTTCAGAGATGTTAAAACACAAGAAAACAGATAAATTCAGAATCTCTCCTCAGAAAACATCAGGTGCTAGTTAGCAGTTACTGAGAGAATATCAAACGTGGGCATGGAATAGAAAAGGTCGTGTCGCTGAGTTTGGCAGAGGTGGACAAAGGCCTGGGCTGGATAACCACATAAGCCAGTTGACTCAGCTTGCTCTGAAGCTGCAGACTTCATGTAGTTATGGGTGATCATCTTGAAATCGCAAGCTGTAAGCAGGGATAGATAAGGGGATGTGGATTGGTTTAGGGTAAAGGTGTCACACCTGTGGGCAATGCAACCAGTATTAAGCTCAATAGTGTCACTTTCACCTAAGAAAGTCCACAGACGAGTACAGCAACAGACATGGTAGTTCTTGGTCACTATAAAGATTCTGGGAGGCAATGAAAGAAACTCAATGGACAGAAAAGTCTTATTTAATATAAAAGGTTTCTAATTAACTTGTCTTGCTTTTTAATTTTTATGTCTATGTATTTAAAAAGTTATCTTTTTCTGACAGTAAAAGTAATACATGTAGAAAACTTGGAAAAAATCTCATTACATATAAAAGAAAATTAAAAATACCATAGAGATAAGTTATTTCCTTCTAATCTGAAGTACAACTTTAAACAAATAATTAGGATCATATTGTACCTACAGTTCTATATCTTGCTTTTTTCACTTAAGGAGCCCTGGTGGTGCAGCAGTTAAAGTGCTCAGCTGCTAACTGAAAGGTTGGTGGCTCGAAGTCACCAGCCACTCTTCAGGAGAAAGATGTGGCAGTATGCTTCCGAAAAGATTTACAGCCTTGGATATGGGGCAGGTCTACCCTATCCTATAGGGCTGCTATGAGTCAGAATCGACTGAATGGCAGTAGGTTTGGGTTTGGTTTTTCACTTAACATTATACTTCCTCGTGTAAATAATCTTTGACATTTATTTAAAATGATAAATGCAAAACTGCTGATTTCTCTCCTTTCTTGTAGTCATTTACGTGAGGCAAATGCTTCCATGCGGAAGAGAGAAACAAAATTTTATTTCCAGGTTTCCTCTGATTTAGTTCAAAGTCATGATTATATATTTTAAATTTATTTGCATACCCAAAATGTAGGCCATAACTCAGGCTGAATAAAAAGCTGAAAAGAACCATAGAGCTTCAAGCTGTCCATATAAAAGCTAAGACCATGCTGGATGCTGAAATATACTTCTCAGTGATTTGATACCTACAGCCATCATTCCACAGTAGCTGTAATGTGAACTCAAAGCAAAAGAGGACACTTGATTTGGAATTACTACTAAGGTTATTTGTTACATTTTACATGGTAAATTTTAATTTTAAAGTGTTTCATAAGTATTTATCAGAGACAGTCTAATGAATGATTATTTAGTGCCTAGGTCCTTAATTTCTAATATTTTTCTGAGAAATGTGTGTTAATAAACAATGCCACCAGTCAATTTTATAGTGCCCAGATATCATGGAGCAATATAAAAATATTTAACATATGACCTGAGACTTCAAGGAAAGCTGAAGAATATACTCTCTGGAGGCAGCTGTGTGGTATTTTGGAGAAAGAAGCTGGTATATGAGAAGTATTTATATGGAAATAGGGTCTTTGTTCTTAGTTACCCCAGTGACTTCTCGGTCCCCATTTTATTACAAAGGTGACATCCTCCACTCGTGCACAGCCGGGACACATGCTTGCAGGTGGAGAGGAAGGAGGGCAGCTCCCCAAGCCCTTATGTGAGAGTGTAATTGTACCTGATCACACTCATTTGAGTATATCTGAAGCTCTAAACATTTGAAGTTATTTTCCTCGATGCTTTTCTAAAGTATGGTGTGATAGAAGAAGAGCTGTGATCGGAGTCAGCCTGACCAAATATAGAGAACCAGCAACACCTAAGATAACATGCGATGCTGGAGATGACGGGTCCGACAGGGTGCCAGGGTGGGCGAGGTTAGTTACCCAAGGCCGGTCAGGGACGGGGGCTTAAGACAATGACTACTCTTCATGGTCAGCAGGCCTATCCTTTCAGTCTATCCTAACCATTTACACAGACTGCATGGGAAAGACCAAACCACACTGCTAGAAAAGATCACCTTTACTTTCAAAACGGTGACTTCACAATTTTAGACAAAAGTCATTTCCATGCTAGTTACAAATGAGAAGCTTCCATCAGCTTTCTATCTGGAAGTGCCCAGGCTTTGTCTACAGGAAAGAAAAGCAGCTGCACAGTTTCTGCCCTCCATTTCCAGAGAGGAGGTCTCATTTAGGTTCTCAATCCCATTTTACTGGTCAAATACCAGTCCATATATTGAAGCCATATTCTATTTTATTAATATCTCTAATTTTAAGTAAACGATATTTTCACTTAAAAAAAAAGAGCTATTTTTTTTCTTTAAAAATATGGTTCACTTTTTTTTAAGCAAAGTCTCTTCACAACAAAACAACAGCAAACCCTAACTTCTTTGAGAAGAGGTACTGACTTCCGCCCGTTTTCCCCAGCGTGGCTGCACAAGACACCGTGAACTCCTACTGGGATAAGTGTAGATTCGTTCTACTAATATTTATCATGGATCTCTATATGCAAGGGCTGCACTTTGCAGAAGAACTTGTTTAAGAATGAATATAAGTCTAGGACAGCTTAACCAGCTTCAATTAATCACTGTATCACAACAAATACATGATGAGGTCATTTCCTCTCCTTTCTAGATATTCAGGCTGAATAGCTCAACTTTTTCTGGAGCTGTGCTGCTCTGTTCTTTATTTATTCGTTCTGATTTCTACCCCACCTCCTTCCTGAAAGTGCTGATTTATTATTTATTTTGAAAATTAAAATTAACACAGGTTCCAGATTTTTTAATGGCAATTCCTCCCTACCCTCTTTGGGTTGCTATAAAGCCAGGGGAGACTAAAGGCTGTGGAGCCCAGGGCCCTTGTTCCGACTTGCTGGACAAAACTCTTTTAACAGCACAGCTGAAAAACAAGTCTGTACTGCATGTGTCCTAATCCCTCTCCCCCAACAGATGAAGGAGCCCCCACGTCTTGGTCCCCACCTGCCATCGCATGCAGCCTGCCTCTCCCTTTTCACCCTCCACCCACACCTGCTGTTTACAGTGAGCAGGGTTGCAGGTGATTACTAGGGAGCCACACTTGTTCCACCTGTACCTGAGACCTAGGCAGACTGCACAGGGCCAAGGTAGGAAATCATTTTGTTACCACAGGAACGAGGACCAGCTTTCTGTGTTTCACTAAAGTGACTTCCAACAACAAATTCTGGGAACAGGCTGGGAATGCAGGAGAGAAGTATGCCAGTATGCCTCATCCCACACAGAAGCAAACACCAAGGGCTTTAGTCTTAGATCAAAGGCTCCTGACTAAAGCGTCAGACAGCAGGTGACCTCTCCTGGAGTCAGAAAGCCCCCATGCTCCTCTAATAGCCTGCTACAGTCTCCAGACCCTTCCTGGCCAGGCTGGGCTTCTCCACCCCCTGCAGAAGCTGAAACACCCCATCCCCTGACACTCACTGGGTGTTGGACTATCTGATTGCAAACAGATTTCAACATCTCCTTACTCCTCCTCCATCCCACACTGAACCACATTCTCCTTCCTTCAGAGTAAACACTGTAGCCACCTCAGCTGCATCTGAGTTTGCTAACAAGCCCTCCAGGGAAACCATCACCCTCCTACCTTTGGAAATAAGCCTGGACCTCCCAGCAAAGGGAGCCCAAATGTGCCTCATATTTTCCACGATGTTCAGGGTTTCCACGACACTGACACTTCACTGGAATATCCAAGGTGCTGGCTGGAAGCCTCAATGAAATCAAGTCCTGCTGGTCTTTCATGATGGCCTATCAGGCTCCACGCTACGGTGCAGGTGACCGGACCAAAGGGAGAGAGGTTCTCACTCTGGCCATGCCTTTCAGGAAGTTTATCTGGGTGTTTTCTCTCAAAGGAAGGAGTGGGATTGAGCCAAAGTGTAAGCAATCAAGTAAGACTTTCATGTTACTGAAAAGCAACATAATCTAATAGGCCAGGTCACTCACAGATTTGCTGGCTAACTAGGGAGAATGGCTGTCTGTGCATGCGTTTCAGTTTTCTGTGTTTACTCCACCACCAAGTCCTGGTCATACTTCCTCTAGATCAGTCATTTTCTCTCCATTCTTATGATTTTACTTTCCAAGGCACGCCTAGACTGCCCCTTCCTAACTAGTCTTCTATTTCCAATATCTTCTCACTATAGTCAATTCTGAATAGAACAATCTTAAATAGAATTTTAAATGATACTAACTATAATTTGTGAAGTGCTAACTATGGGCTAGGCACTTCAACAAAGAGTTTTATAGACATCATCTCACTGAATCCTTTCAGCTCTCTCTGGTGAGTATTAGCTCCATTAGAATGATGAGGAAACTGAGGCTCGGGGGTCAAGCTTCTCAAGATCAAATGGCTAGTGGTGGCACTAGGATTCCAACTTGAGCCTGTGTGACATCAGAACTCTCTTCTCCACCACAATGCTGTCCAGCCTCATATAAATCTTTTAGGCACAAACCCATCATGGCTCTCTAGTAAATATCACATCCAATCTAAACTTGAGCTGACTGTAATATTCTGGGGGAGGTGATTCCCCTTTCTGGATTTCTGCAATGTCTGTAGTCTGCACTGCACAATTCAACAGTGATTTAAAATCTGAATAATACCGTTGGCTAAGTGTTTTACTTAAAATCAGTCTCCCTTAAAAGAGTATGATTTCTTTGAAAGCAGAGATGATATCTTGGAGTATATATACATATATATATATATTATTTTTTACAGCCTTACCTAGTAGAGTAAGCTGAATAACTACCTGAAACTAATAGCTACTGTGGGTAGTAACAACAGCAGCTAATCTTTACTACATGCCAGGCACTGACCTGAGGTCTCACACGCATTAACTTATCCAGTTCTCGCAACACCCTTACAAGGCAGGCACTTTTATTACCCTCATTTACAGAAGAGGAAAGCGGGGGCATTGAGAGTAAATTGTACGAGGTCACACAGCTAGTAAGTGACAGAACTGAGATTCAAACTCAGGTAATCTGGCTCCAAGGCCCATACTCCTAACCATTAGTTAAAATGGCTGGGCTCACTGAAAATAAATTTGTGACAGAAATGAAGACTGAGAAGAATGATCGGATCTTTCCAACTCTGTCAACAACCAGTGGAAGGAACTGAGCTGGGAAGAATACAACGTTGTTTCGGAAATGACCTCTTACTGGACTACCCCCATACCTGAATAAAAAACCTTCAATTATTTTCCCAATAACCCAAAACTTATTTCATATTGAAGTCACTGATAACCAAGGGAAATAAATTTCCTGAGAAGCCAGTAAAACCAACTCTTGACCTGCTTAAACATGGCTGAATAACCCCATAGCCAACAAAAGCAGTTTCCTTTATAGGAATAAAAGGACAATTAGTCCTGAAGCTTTTTGATTTGTTAGATAATCTCTGGTCCCTTTAAAACAGGGGCTCAGAGTTTGGTAAAAACTCAAACCTTGCCACTTTGGGTCCGTTAATGGGCAGAGAATAGGATTAAGTGAGGGGTCAACCAGTAGGCTTGAGGTGGAGGTTAGAAAGGCTGAACTGCTTGCTGGAGAGTGGTTAGTGTGGGGGGTGGTGAGGGCTGACTAGAAGCCAACCTACAGTATCTTACAGGCTGGGAGTGTCAAAGAGAGTCCTGGTGGCGCAGTCGTTAAGTGCTTGGCTGCTAACAAAAGTTGGTGGTTCAAACCCACCACCTGCTCCGTTTCCATAAGCATTTACAGCCTTGGAAACCCTATGGGGCAGTTCTACTCTGTCCTATAGGGCTGCTATGAGTCAGAATCGTCTTGATGGCAATAGGTGGGTTATAAAAAACTCCAATTTCCACTTCTGACAAACTGAGATACAGCATTTCTTTTTAAGGGCTTCATTCCCCATCTAGGGACAAATACATGATCCTCAATCACGCCTCCACCCCTGCCTCTACCTGTTGAGCGCCATGGTGACCGTAGCTCCCTGCTGCATCTCCTGAGAAGCTGCCACCGCGGCCTCTGCCAATGATGCCACTGCCTGAGTGGCCTCTGACGCTTGTGTTGTCTGGATGGTCATCTCGCCTCCCTGTAACGTGGCCCAATTCTGTTCCACCTGAGGCAGAAAGAACACGATAGTAAAAATTCAAAGCCACAAAACGGTTATGATTTTTTAAAGAATCATTTCTCTAATAAATTGCTACGTGCTTGGCAAAATACATATCCTCACACACTTTTACATTTATATGACCTACAATGTACAGAACAGGGTATTTAGTATGCTATCTTTTATGTAAGAAAGGAAGGGGTATAGAATATACATTTGAATTTGCTTCTATTTGCATAAAGAAATTCTGGAAGGACACACAAAAGGAAACCACTGGAGTCTGGTGGGGAGGTTGTGGGACAGACTGGATGGGGACAGGAAGCAAGACTTCCCACTGTATACTTTTTTTTCCCCACTGTATACTTTTTAATATTACATTTTTTTGACCCATATCAATATATTACCTATTCAAAAATGAAACATTTTTAATAGACAGTAAACGTAATCATAAAAAATTTGAACTATACCAAAGTGAATATAATGCTAGTACTCCAGATCCTTTGCTTAAAGGCAACTACTGCTACCTATTTCTGTGTACCTTTGTAGAGATATTCTATCTATATACAAGCGTATTTACAGAAGTACACACACACACACCCCATTTCCCCCTTTTCGCTATTCCCATTTTAAAAATGAAAATAGTAGTATATTCTATGTATCTTTAATACCTTACTTTTTTCACAAACAATACATCTCTAAAATGATTTCATTTTAGAATGTATAAAACAGCTTCATTTGTTCATGATTCATAATAATGCCAGCACAGCATTGTTTTATATAGACACACCATGTTTTATTTAATCAGCTATCTCATAATGGCATTTAGGTGGTTTTGAGTCTTTTGCCATTACAAACAGTGCTTTGATAAATATCCTTATACATTACTTTAATTATTGTTATTGTTAGGTACCGTTGAGTCAGTTCCAACTCAGAGTGACCTACGTACAACAGAACGAAACATTGCCGGGTCCTGCGCCATCCTCATGATCGTTGTTATGCTTGAGCCCATTGTTGTAGCCACTGTGTCAATATATCTTATTGAGGGTCTTCCTCTTTTTCGCTGATCCTCCACTTTACCGAGCATGATGTCCTTCTCCAGGGACTGGATCCTCCTGATAACATGTCCGAAGTATGTGAGACCAAGTATCGCCATCTTCACTGCTAAGGAGCATTCTGGTTGTACTTCTTCCAAGAGAGATTTGTTCAATCTACTCGCAGTCCATGGTATATTCAATATTCTTTGCCAACACCACAACTCAAAGGTGTCAATTCTTTGGTCTTCCTTATTCACTGTCCAGCTTTCACACGCATATGAGGCAACTGAAAATGCCATGGCTTCAGTCAGGCACACCTTAGTCCTCAAAGTGACACCATTGCCTTTTAACACTTTAAAGAGGTCTTTTGCAGCAGATTTGCTCAATGCAATGTGTTGTTTGATTTCCTGATTGCTGTTTCCATGAGTGTTGATTGTGGATCCAAGTAACATGAAATCCTTGACAACATCAGTCTTTTCTCCATTTATCATGATGTTGCTTATTGACCCAGTTGTGAGGATTTCTGTTTTCTTTATGTTGAGGTGTAATCCATACTGAAGGCTGTGATCTTTGATCTTCATCAGTAAGTGCTTCAAGTCCTCTTCAGTTTCAGCAAGCAAAGTTGCCTTATCTGCATAACTCAGGTTGTTAATGAGTTTTCCTCCAATCCTAATGCCCTGTTCTTCTTCATATGGTCCAGCTTCTTGGATTATTTGCTCAGCATACAGACTGAATAAGTATGGTGAAAGGACACAACCCTGAGGCACACCTTTCCTGACTTTAAACCACACAGTATCCCTTTGTTCTGTTCAAATGACACCTCTTGATCTATGTACAGGTTCCTCATGAGCACAGTTAAGTGTTCTGGAATTCCCATTCTTTGAAATGTTACCTATAATTTGTTATGATCTATGCAGATGAATGCTTTTGCATAGTCAATAAAACACAGGTAAACATCTTTCTGGTATTCTCTGCTTTCCGCCAAGATCCATCTGACATTAGCAATGATATCCCTAGTTCCACGTCCTCTTCTGAATCCGGCTTGAATTTCTGACAGTTCCCTGTTGATATACTACTATAACCGCTTTTGAATGATCTTCATTAAAATTTTACTTTTGTGTGATATTAATGATATTGTTTGATAATTTCCACATTCTGTTGAGTCACCTTTCTTTGGAATGGGTACAAATATGGATCTCTTCCAGTCTGTTGGCCAGGAAGCTGTCTTTCAAATTTCTTGGCACAGACGAGCGAGCACTTCCAGTGTTGCATTCGTTTGCTAAAACATCTCAATTGGTATTCTGTCAGTCCCTGAAGCCTTGTTTTTCACCAATGCCTTCAGCGTAGCTTGGACTTCTTCTTTCAGTACCATTTGGTTCTTGATCATATGCAGCTTCCTGAAATGATTCAAAGTCGACCAGTTCTTTTTGGTATAGTGACTCTGTGTATTCCTTCTATCTTCTTTTGATGTTTTGTATGTGGGTCTATTTATAAGGTAAATTCCTAGGGCTAGAACTGTAGATGAAAGGTATTTCATATTTTTATTTTTGAGGGATACTGCCAAACTCAGCAAATATATATATTTTAAACATATTAAAAACACACATTCCTTTTAATGGGTGGAATTATGAAGATACCAAAAAACAAACAAACGAAAAAATCCCAAACCACACAGATATATAATCATTGGTGCGGAGCAGATGAAAGTCCAGCTTTGTTAGATCTAGCACAGATTTCTCCACCTCAGCGCTACTGACATTTTGTATCAGATAATTCTTTGTCTTGGGGGCTGTCCTGTGCATCGTAGGATGTTTAGCATCATCCCTGGCCACTAGATGCCACCAGCACCCTGCCTTGGTCATGACAATAAAAATGTCTCCAGCTGATGCCCAATGTCCTGGGGGACAGGGAACAAGCCTGTCCCCAGTTGAAGACTACTGATTTTAGCAGAGTGCTTTGCATTTATAGCTGTATCTAGCCAACTCCAGTCTGTTTTGGCCAATAAATACTGCCTGGCTAATTGCCCCCCTCAAAAAACAAAAAGCAGCAAGGGTAGCGGAAGCAATTTCTAATCAGAAGCATGGTGGGTGGTAAGTAAATCAGCAGGTGTGGACTTCTGGTGAACTCTGGGATCTAGGCTGCTGGCTGTGCTTAGGAGCATGTGCTGCACCCACCTCACATTGCTGTGGCCTAGGGAGCCCCAGGGAGTGGTGATATCACGACTGCAGGTCACTCCTATGTCCTCAAGAAAGTGCTACAAGCTCTAGGAGTGGCAGATGTTTCAAATCCTCCTCCTGCTTTGGGTAACAGGTTCCATTCCTATACTTAGATTATGATACTGCATCTCAGAATTTTTGTCAAAAGCCTGTCCAAGAATGAGACATTCCTTAGCATTGCCTTACGATCTGCCCGAGTTCTCATGGGTAGTAGAATGTGCCAGCAAGCCATCAGGGCCCGTCACTACAGAGATATCCTATTTCTTTCCTTTAGAGCTACAAAGTCACCCACTCAGGAACTCACAAAATGCTTGCTTCCCAAGGTTTTATCACTTTGATCTCATCACTCCAATGAGCATCATTGTGAACAATGCCACTTTAGATGGTAAGCTACACTGTCCGTTCTTAGATGGCCAATGATTCCACCGGAAACACTGGTTGAAGCTGGGCAGCACAGTCACCTACTGCCATCAATAGCAGTTCTCTTTCCAGACTCACCCTGCTAGTCTAGCCCATACCATGGCCCCCCTGCCCCCCGGGGCCCGGCCCAATACACCTCTCCCAAGAGGTTGTACTCTAGTGGAGCCATTCAACATGTACACATTTAGTTACAACTAAATTTGTAGTTTAAGAGCTTGGCTGCTAGCCAAAAGGTTGGCAGTTTGAATCTACCAGCTGCTCCTTGGAAACTCTATGGGGCAGTTCTACTCTGTCCTATAGGGTCACTACGAGTCAGAATCAACTCGACAGCAACAAGTTTGGTTGATTTGGTTTTATATCTATAGCTAAAACTATATTTATAGTGAAAACAGTATTCAAATGTTGCCATATACAGTTTAACTTAAGAAAGTTAAATTATATGATAAGAATGAGTAGTGGGGATGGCAGTAGTAGGGTAGAGAGGGAAAAGGAAGAAGCAGACGAAGAGATTTCTAATCAGAAAAATGGCAGTAGACAAAGAAATCTGCTTAGGTTGAACACTTCTTGGAATTCCCTATTACTGAGTCTCGGTGCATTAGCTGTGTTTGCTTGAGCTCTTGCTGTGCTCCCTTCCCATCTGTTGGGAGCCAGTGTGTAGTTGTCTATGCCAGAATGTCACTGTATCCCAAAGAAAGGGCCACAAGCCCTAGGAGGGGAAGAGATTCAGAGCACATACCATTAGTTTCTATGCTTTTCTGAGAGACGCACTAAAACGAAGCCTCTCAAACTGTGGCTGCTGTTCTCCCTCCAGCAGCCACCTGCACTATTCCAAGCTTCCACAACCACTGCACTGCACATGCGGCTCCTCTGATCCGAACACAACTCCCATCCCTTTGTCTCACTACGCTCCCTTCTAGCTGCCCTCAGGTGTTATTCCATCGGGAGATGTTTCTTGAGACAACCCCACTCCCTAAAGTCCAAGTTGAGGACCTCTCTGCGGGGTTCCATGGTACCCTGGGCTTGTTTCTACCAGATCTCTTACCTTACCGCAACTGTTCTCTGATGGTTTTTCTCCATCACCTGTGTGCTCCCTGAGGGAAAGGGCAGTCTTCATGAGTCTGTATCATAGTGCCTGGCACAGGGCTCAGAAAATGATCTACTGAAT
The DNA here is from genome assembly GCF_000243295.1 of Trichechus manatus latirostris. NCBI lineage: Eukaryota > Metazoa > Chordata > Mammalia > Sirenia > Trichechidae > Trichechus > Trichechus manatus. Next base: position 4,314,777 of record NW_004444033.1, on the reverse strand, counting down.
GGATGGCTGAACATACTCCTACAGTCACAATTTCTTACTTGTTCTGCAGCCTACATACTTTAGGTAAACTAGTATTCATATAAAATCTACCTAAAACGAACCGTGCAACTTCAGAACTATTATATGTGTTGATGGTTCAGTTTAAAATTCATGTCTGTCTTTGCATCTTGGTTTTTTTTTTTCTTCTAACAGGAAAATCACTTATATACCATTATTATCAGATACCATTCTATTTCAAATTTTGACTCTTCAGACACATAACACAATTATACGACATATCGTCAAATACCAACTGGTAGTCTTATCATACCAAAAAAACCAAACCCGTTGCTGTTGAGTCAATTCCAATTCATAGCGACCCTATAGGACAGAGGAGAACTGTCCTATATGGTTTCCAAGGAGTGGCTGGCGGATTCGAACTTGATTAGCAGCCGAGCTCTTAACCACTGCACCACCAGGACTCTGGTCTTACCATACAAAAGAATAAATTCTCAAGTCTATCTGTATTTATAAATATGCCATCCATCAAAGTCAAAATTATAAAAATAATCTTACTGAATTGTACATGTAGGAACTGGTGTATATTCTGCTGTGTATAGGCTCAACAACAAAAAACAAATTTTAAAAATTGTATAAATATTTTAAATCAACATACAGTTCATTCTATATTATTTTGACACTCCATGTTTATTTGTAAATGTCTATGTAACTTCTTCTGTGTTTCTAACTAATTTTTAACTAGTTAAAGCTAGATAATTTTTTCTTTGTACTACTCAGACTACTAGGTATTCTCCGCTCAAAGAGAACATTCAATAAACAGATTTGGGAGATCGTATCACCAAAAGAGACAGGCTCCCAAAGGTCCTCCTCAGAAACGTAACTGGACATTGAAGGCAGTGTGGTCTAACGGGTCAGGGCTCACTGGTAAGGTCAAGATAATAAACTGACCTTAAAACCTTTAACCCATTGCCATCAACTTGATTCTGACTCACAGCAAAGATACTGTTTACTGGGGAAAAAGATACTAAGTATAAGGAAGCAGGGTGTGCTACTGAGTCACAGTGGCATTGGTGTGGTCTTATCTACCTCATATCAGTGAGATGTTTGACTAAACACAGTTCTTATAGTTCAAAACTAACAACTGTGTCAACACCTAAGGCAAACAAACATTACAGAATCTAAAACGTGTTAGCACTCTCTGAGATAATCTATGTTTTTTCTCTTCCTGATCTCATTTGTGTTTCAATGGAAGTGTGAGAAGATTTAGAATTTTTTTTTTTTAATCTGAGTTTGGGTATTTACCAAAAGGATATTAAAAGTTTCTATATGCCATTCATTCAGGCCTGCAACTGATGACTTAAAAATGATGCTAGTGTGCTGAAAAAGCCATAGATGTGTGACTGAGCTTTATGGTCACTTAATAAGGCCCTCATACTTTTCACAGATTTTTGAATAAACTGACTACCTCTGTATGTGTGAATTTATTTAGTAAAATGGTTTTCAAAGAATTTGTCCCCGGAGAAATGTTTTTGAAGCCCAAAGTTACTTTCTTAAATAGCACCAGGGAACATCCATACAGGAGGAAAATATGGTTGATAACTTTGACTAAGCCAAAAAGTGACAAATTGCATAAGTGTACCCACCAGTGTCTTCTCTTTCACTTTTCAAGGTGTGTCCTCTGGTTTTAGTGTTCTGGAACTGGCGAATTTTTTCCTCAGCTAACCCATACCCATTTATGATACTTAAATACTTTTAAAAGTAAATGCCCTCAACCGCTCTGACCAAGATCACAATAGAGAGTCCTGGACAGAGTGGGAGAAAAATGTAGAACAAAATCCAAATCCATAAAAAAGACCAGACTTACTGGTCTGACAGAGACTGGAGGAACCCCCAAGACTATAGCCCTTAGTCACCCTTCTAACTTGGCTCTGAAGCTACTCCTGGAGACCACCTTTCAGCCAAATAATAGACAGGCCTAAAAAATAAACAATAACACCCGTGAGGAAAGTGCTCCTTAGAACTATCAACTATATGAGACCAAAAGGGCAACATTTGCCCAAAGCAAAGATGAGAAGGCAGGGAGAGGCAGGAAAACTGGACGAACGGGAATGGGGAACTCAGGGTAGACATGGGGAGAGGGCTGACACACTGTGGGGATTGCAACCAATGTCATGGAATACTTTGTGTATAAAGTATTGATTGGGAAACTAATTTGCTCTGTAAACTTTCACCTAAAGCACACACACACACATACAAAGTAAATATTCTCTTGACTTTTCTACACTGAAGAACCAAAAGCCATCTCCTGCCCTAAACCTTCCCAGGCTCCCTAACTGGAAGTATTCTCTCCCTCTTAAGGCATAACCACTTGACAGCATCTCTAACCTTCTCCAGCACGCGCCAGAGTTCGTTTCTGTACATCTCTTTCCCCTGCTCTAGACAGAGCTCCTGGGAGCACGGTTCCCGGGTAACTCAACTCCACATGCTCTGACATGTCCCTGCAACATGGCAGGGGCTCAGTATGTGCTGGCTGACCCAGGAGCCCGGGTGTGCCCTCCTCCTCACCTCAAGAGCAGTTCTCACCTTTTGCTGCGGGGCATAAAGGGAAGTTACTTTGTGGTGTGCTAGGTGAACAAGGGTTTTGAACAACGGTGAGGCAATACTTTTAGCTTTATTTGTGATACTGCTCTTTGACATTTGTTGGCTATTTTTCAAACTTCACGAGTACACCACACTAGTGTCTTTAGGGGAAAAGCCCACAGTCACTTGATGAGCCCTTTCCTGAATCTTAAGTGATGGCTCAAAGCTCAGAGCCTAGATAATGTTTTCTAAATACATTACTCAGCTTCAGCACTTAACTCTGTGACTTTGGGTAAGTCACCTAAACTCTACACATCTTAGTTTTTTCTAATTTATAAAATGGAGATGATAACAGGACCTATACTTCATAGGATGGAAGGTTTGGTTAAGTCAGTGCTTAATAAAGGTTAGTTATTCTTCCTATTATTATTTGAACCAATTATCTATCCATTTAAAAACATTACCTCCCAGTCCCATAGCCACCTCCATTTTAGTAGGGAAGGGTTCTCCTGTAAAACCCTTTCAAATTCATGTTTAACATATAATAAATCATGTCTACTGATTTACAAATACGTTTATCCCTTCCAAGAACGCTTACCCTAGTCAGCTCTGCTTTAAATGATCTAATTTTTTTGCATAAAGTCCAAAGACAAAATTCTTTGAGATTCACAGCACAAAAGTATTAAATGCATAAACCTTTTTCATTGTGTATTATACAAAATGCTATATTACAAATGTAAATTTGTAAGCTCCTGGTAGTTAAGTTAGAGTCATAATGATCCATAAATTTCAATTGTTATAATTAATATACAGTATAATATTCTTTACAAAATGATCATGGTATGGTGTTAAAAAAGTTTAAGGAAAATCATGCTGCAGACATGTAGACTACTTTCAGTCTCTCTACCTTCTGGCCCCTCACTCCCCCCTCACCTACACACTGAAGTAAGCATTTAAATGAGGCACTGCAGACTGAATCCTCGTTCTTACCTCGCCATCAGTCACAGCAGAATAATTCACTTGGGCAACAGTGACTGTGGTTGGCAATTCTGAAGCATCAGCCAGTGTGGCTACTGTTGCCCCTGTGCCAACCTAAAGAAAAATACAGAAAGTATTGTTGTATCGGTAAGCGAATCTTCCCGCCTCTCCTTTACTCAGAAGTTAAGAGTCATTTAATTCCTAACCCAGAACAGGTAACAATTAACATGCCCAATGAAATGAGTTACTAAAATCATATCTCAGTAACTAACAAGAGTATCAGAGTTTTACTTCAACTAAATAAATCAAGGTTAGATGAGCTATCACAGTTCATCACCAGCCCCCAGTGTCATTCAAACAATTTTCTACTCTCACACCACCTATCAACAAATTGTATTCTACCTCAGAAAAAATATTCCCTGGCCACTGACAGAGTGAAACAGTTAAAAAAAGAAGTCATTTTAAAGTGCTAGCTGTTTTTTATTTTGGAAGTGTCCAGGAAAGCTATTCACAGCTATCTATTTAGCAAATGCAACCCATTTACAATATTCTTCAGAAATCAACTTCGGGTAGGAAAAATCTTGGGGTTGGGGAGCTATATAAAGTTCATACAAGAGTATGGGCAAAGAAGACTTTCTCCAGTCTGATGTGCCAACTGACCCATCTCAGACACCACAATGTGGACACCATAGGTTCACTCACCTGGATAAGTGAGACAGTGCCATCAGGGTTACTAAAGGTCTGGACGACGGTCTGTGACGGTACAAGATGGGCTATACTATGTGTGGTTGTGGCCTGTGTTTGTGTTTGCTGATCTTCAAAAGCATACAAAAGGTCCTCCCGCCCGTGTTGCTTATAACAGTTTTTAACTATGGTCCGTAGTGCCTGGGTCCATGAAACCTGCCACCAAAAGACCAGAAAAGCATATTAAGTAACAAAGAACTTTGGTTATTCAGTCCCACTGTGGAATAAGCAGTTGCTTATTTATCAAACCAAACCAAATCTCACAGAGAATAAACTCTCTTGGGAACATTTCCTACAGACCAATTCTAGCACAAAGAAAATCAGCACCAAGTAGGTTTCCCACCAGCTTTCTTCCTGATCAAAATCTGGTTTAGCTTTCGGGTTTTATATTCTATTCCAAGCTGAGGACTAACTCTAAACTTCTCACAAAGGAAGTTAGTCTGGTCAAGAATTTTATATAAAGATTCTGAGTAAACATCCAAGCTCAATAAAAAAACAAATATGAAGAAAAAGGAAGGAATAATGTCTAGCTTAGTCTCTTTTCTTTTTGAAAAGAAGTTTATCAGCAGACTCACCTGGCAGACGTCTCATTTCTCTAATTCCATGCTATTTACATTTCTCAACAGTGAGTCTAACTCTTCAAAGCGATAAGCACTTTTATGTCAAGTTTATTCTGGTTTACCCAAGCATCTCATAAAATTAAAACTGCTCCAAAAGGCAACTATGAAGAGAGAAGTGTAAATTCATGGACCCATTCAAGTCTTCTCTTTACAGTGATGGAGTGATTAATAGTAAACATCTTTTGACTATTACATACAATTTTTTAAAGACTCTTTAGCATAAGAAGTAAAAATGACAAAAATTGGGGTGGTTGATACAGAAAGGAAAAGCAATGGGCAACTCACCCTCTGCTTTTGCTCTTCTGTGCGGACGTCACTCCGGACATTTGCCCATGGGATATCTTCAGGCCACCAGACAGGCTTGCAGCTTTCTTTCCCCCAGCCTGGCTTTCCCCGACCTGTGGAGTACTTGAGCATCTCTGGGATAAATGCCCGAAGCTGGGCCTGGAAGACAAGAGTACAGGCATCAGTAGTCCCAAAAGACATCTGAGATACGTTTAAGTCTTCTACCAAATTCCAAGATTATAAAACAAAAAGCTTTCCTGCACAGTCCTGAGAATTCCAAATGTTGTTCTGGAGGTAGTTGCCAATGCAATTAGATAAGAGAAAGAAATAGTTGAGGAGCAGGAAAAATCATCATTGTGTGTAGAGGATATGATTGTGTATCTGGAAAGTCCCAAACAATCAAACGAAAAATTACTACAAACGATGCGCGAATTCAGTAAGGCAGTTGGTAACAATATATACAAAAATAAATAGGCTTTCTATTTAATAAAAGGGGAAAATAACCCTAAAACTCTTCTTGGAAGTTTCTAGTAGGCTGGGCCAATGTCCATGGGTGTGACATACAGATACAGTGACGTATGTGTGATCTTAAGTACATTATAGACTTCATCCAGATTTATTTCACAAACAAATCCAGGCCAAACAGATTCCAAATCACAGACACAACTGCTATTCTTCTTTATCTCCTGACATAGTGCCCACTCTAACTGTGCGGGAGGAGGGGGAGACCACTTTGTGAATATCCTTAATTACTGACAATGATTTTTGGTAAGAGAAGCAATTTACCAAGTTCTAATCTTAAAACAAGGAGCCCTGGTGGTGCAGTGGTTAAGTACTCGGCTGCTAACCAAAATGTTGGCAGTATGAACCCCCCAGCCGCTTCTTGGGAGAAAGACGTGGCAGTCTGCTTCCGTAAAGATTACAGCCTTTGAAACCCTATGGGGTAGTTCTACTCTGTCCTACAGAGTCACTATGAGTTGAAATCAACTCAACAGCAACAGGTAATGGGTAATCTTAAAACTCCTCCACAGGCCTACTGCTTTCCTTTAAACACTCCAGAGATAAGCAGCATCCTCCAACAAAGGACACATGCCTCTGCAGCTTAAGACCAAAAAGAGAGGACGTTTAGCAATGTGGCAGACTCAAGGGCATGGGTCTGTAGCTGTAAAATAGAAAAAGAAAAAACAGAAATGGGAATACTTAAGTATTAATGGGAAAATGAGCACGGAAGCATTTTTTTATACTGAAAATCCTACATGTCAGGTGTTCTTATAATTCTTATTATAATAAACACTAAACATTATTTATCAGAAGATTATACAAGTTGCTACATAATAGGGACTCACGAGCCCACATCAGTCACGTTTACATAAAAAAGGTGGCTCTGGTTGAAAGTATTTACATCGGCCATTCTTCTGCAGAGCCGGCCACTTCACCTCTCTAAGTATCCCCTCTGCCAGACAGTCTCCTGCCTACAGGATATGATATAATACACTCCATATATATTTGGCTCTGCGGCATCCAGCAGCAGGCTAATAGAAATGTATCCATTTGCAAACCCAAGCTATCAGCTGGCTCATGAGGTCACTCCTTCAGTTATTTTAAGAAAGTGCATCTCAAAGTCATTTTTCCTTTTATCCTGGCTTCTCCGGATAATCATTTTCCAGCTTAAGATACACAGAAAAGAAAAAGGGTTAATCCTTGTGCGTAATATTTGTTTCGTCACATAAAAAAACAATAGCTTTCTCAAATACATAAATAAACGGATGGCACAGACTTTTATAAGCTTCCTTTTCTTTTAATCCCATTAACAGCCTCAAAAGTATTCATACCTAGGAGAGTCTGGAAAAAATGAAATTAAGAAAGCTAAATATCTCTAAATTAACCAGAGACTAAAGCATACAGAAAGAACTCACTGCAGAGAACACTAAGCTGAGTCTGCTTCAATCTCTCTTGGAACCCCACTGCAGTGTAGTGAATTACTTAATATGGCCCTCTAGCCCCAGTTTTATCCTTTCACCGTATTTATTCAATCTACATGCTAAGCAAATAACCGAAGACGCTGAACAATATGAAGAACATCAGGCATCAGGATTGGAGGAAGACTCATTAACAACCTGTGTTATGCAGATGACACAACCTTGCTTGCTGAAAGTGAAGAGGACTTGAAGTACCTACTGATGAAGATCAAAGACCACAGCCTTCAGTATGGATTACACCTCAACATAAAGAAAACAAAAATCCTCACAACTGG
>NW_004444033.1:4298718-4307216 GCF_000243295.1 Trichechus manatus latirostris | reverse complement strand
CATAAAGAAAACAAAAATCCTCACAACTGGACCAATAAGCAACATCATGATAAATGGAGAAAAGATTGAAGTTATCAAGGATTTCATTTTACTTGGATCCACAATCAACAACCATGGAAGCAGCGGTCAAGAAATTAAAAGACGCATTGCATTGAGCAAGTCTGCTGCAAAATATCTCTTTAAAGTGTTGAAAAGCAAAGATGTCACCTTGAAGACTAAGGTGCGCCTGACTCAATCGAGTCATATGCATGTGAAAGCTGGACAATGAATAAGGAAGACCAAAAAAGAACTGACGCCTTTGAATTGTGGTGTTGGCGAAAAATATTGAATACACCATGGACTGCCAAAAGAAGAACAAATCTGTCTTGGAAGAAGTACAGCCAGAGTGCTCCTTGGAAGCAAGGATGGCGAACATACTTTGGACATGTTATCAGGAGGGACTAGTCCTTGGAGAAGGACATCACACTTGGTAAAGTGGAGGGTCAGCGAAGAAGCGGAAGACACTCAATGAGATGGATTGACCCAGTGGCTGCAACAATGGGCTCAAGCATTAACAACCATCACAAGGATGGTGCAGGACCAGGCCGTGTTTCGTTCTGCTGTACACAGGGTCGCTATGAGTTGGAATTGACTTGACGGCCCGTAGCAACAACCACCACCACCATAGTTTTTCTAACTCCCACCAAATGACTGTGTGGGACTATGCAAATGAGGTACTTGTGCCCCACCAAGGGGATTAGATAGCTTGCTAATAATGTAAATAAGGTGCATGGCACCACTGTGGGGGTGGGACCATGCAATTAAGGTGTGTGGAACCATAATGAGGAAACTGGTCAGTTTTGCCAGCCTACTGGCACCATCCCAGGGGTAAGAACGATGGATCTCAACACCACCAAGAAAGAAGAGCCAGGAGTATAGCAAGTCCTTTGGACCTGGGATGCCTTCACTGGGGATGTCCTTGAACTAGGAGACAGAGAGAGGAGCTGTAACATGGAAGACAGTGAGAGACAGCAGAAATCAGGAGACCAGCAAGAGACAACTGCAGTTGGGCTTTATGGCCCGTGGAGTGAGAAAGCTGAATACCTTCATGCACGAGACTTACTGGTGGAGTGTGGTGCTTGTGGGCACTTAGCAGCAGAGCTAAAAGAGCTACACTTGCCCAAGCAGGGCAGAGGCCAGGCCAAGAGGCTGAGGGGCCAGAGAGATGTGTGCCTACGGGCACTGCTGAGAAGAGGCTGTCCTTATAGAAGAACTGTGTCTTGAGCATTCCTGAACCTGAATTGTAACCTGTTACTTCCCTAATAAACCCTGTAATCGGGAGCATTGCCTGTTGAGTTCTGTGTGGCCACTCCAACGAATTATCAAAACCAGCAGAGAAGTAGAGAATGCCATGGGAGGGACGGTTGGTGTCAGAATCGGTAAAAACGGGAGAAGGAGGAGGCATGCCTGACCTCCGACTCATAGGAATCATCCTTGGGCTGCTGATCTTGATTCTCCTGCCCCTTTGTGAAGTTAGAGGAGGTCAGATGTCACCCCTGCCACACCATTTTTATACCCATAAATTCTCTAGTTCTGATGATTTGCTCAGTTTCTGACCCCTTCTCCTATTTGTACCAATAGTTTCCCATGCTCCCCAGTTTTGGGTACTCGGGCACCTGGCTGTGGACACCTTTCATCCTCAGCCTTGCTTTGGCTCTGTCACACCAGGTTTTCCACTGAGTTCAAATAACTCATTGGTAACTGGAAATGTGGGCACAGCATCAGCCTGCTGGCTCAAACTCTCACCCTTCTCTTTTTCCAACCACTTGTCTTCTCAACTTTTCCATCTTTGCCAGTAGAAACTCATTCTCTTTCTCCAGCTAGCCAAGCTCACAACTTCAAAGTTATCTTTATCTCTTTCCCTCAACACCCGTCTAGCCACTCATTGCAAAGTTCAATTCTTTCTTCTTTGAAATCTCTATGGTGTCCACCCCTTCCTTCTCCAATCCCACTTTCACCTTGCTTCCAAGCCCAAGGTTGGTATTGCTAGTATATCCTTCTAGCTGGCTTTCTTGCAGAACTCCAACTCTCCCCTTTCTTCCTCATCCCACACAGCCTTGCCAGACAGGCTTTCCTAAATGCTACATGACTCCAATGCTCAAAAACCTTCAAATGGCCTTTATCTACCAATTACTAAACTAGATTCCTGTCCAGCTTTTCAGGCCCACCACAATCTGGTCTCACCCTACATTCAGCTCCCACTGACTCTCACCAGGCAACTTTGGTTCTCATTCAGCAAGTCTCTACACTGTCTTAGGAACTGTGAGCACGTTCCTGCCTCTATGCCCTTACTTGATTTGTTCCCCTTCTCTACTTTCTTATGCTACTATTCAAATGTCACCACGCATTCCTTAATGCCCAGCAAGTCCTACATTCTTCATGAAAAACATCTTGACTACTTCTCTTGAGTCAGCTCTCTAGACTTCAAGCTGGCTCTGAATCCCATCTCTCTGAATCTCAATTTTCTCATCTACAAAATGGTAATAATAATGCCTGTTATACAGGGTCAATTAAGAGGATTAGAGATGACAGGCATATACACAGTAGCACTGAATCAACAGTAGCTTTATTATTACTTTGGTCATTACTGTTTCTCATTCATAACTTTTACCACAAATTTAGAGCTTAAATTACATACTGTACAATTCAGGCAGGAGAAATGGAAACAACAGAAAGTGAAGGTTAAGTCCACAGGCAGAAACCCCATCAAGTTAAAAAACGGAATCAAAGTGAAATTAATTGCTGGTGTCCAAGTTCTAACTCAGAAACAGATCTTAGCTTTTAAAGTGCTAATTATCAATTACACATAACTGTCCCTACTTTAAAAGGAGAGTTCAAAAGCATCTTCTGTAAAAATTCATTTTCAAGTCTGTACATTTTGGGGATGAGGTGCATTATTTGCTTTTAAATGTACGGAGACAATCAGACTTCACTGAAAAAGGCAAGTTTACACCAGCTTATTTTTGTGCCTGTTCCAAATAAATAGTGCTATGGCTAACCCACTGCCATCGAGTCAATTCTGACTCATAGCAACCCTTCAGGACAAAACAGAATTGCCCTATAGGGTTTCCAAGGAGCAGCCGGTCAATTTGAACTGCCGACCTTTTGGTTAGCAGCCGAGCTCTTAACCACTGCGCCACCAGGGCTCCACTAAGGCTAAAGGGACTATTGCTAAAGGAAAACTAGGTGTCCAGTATAGAAAGAGTTAAATGATTCTTCACCTTACTCTCATTACCGGCTGGATTAATTGCTGGTCCTGGAGACTTTGGAAACCCAAGCTACTCAATGTGCTTATTAAGGAAGATTTGCCTTGAATCCACGGGGGAGATAATCAACAGGATCAGCAGAGTTAAACTCTAACCTCTCAGGCTGTACTTTAATTGGCCTCGAACAAGTTTTCCTGGCCTCTCTCATTCAGACTTAGGGCTCTATGTGGGCTTGTTGTTAGGAGCCATCCAGTCGATTTCGACTCATAACAACCCCATGTGACAAAGTAGAATTGCCCCATAGGGTTTCCTAGGCTGTAATCTTTATGGAAGATTACAGTTAGCAGTCAACCGCTCAACAATTTGTGCCACCAGAGCTCCTTCATGTAGGCCTAAAGTTTCCCAAAGGAGCCTGGTGTTACAGTGTTAAGTGCTCGCCTACTAATGGAAAGGTTGGTAGTTCGAATCCACTAGCGGCTCCGTGGAAAAAAAAGACCTGGAGCTGTTTCCATAAAGATTACAGCCTAGGAAACCCTATGGAGCAGTTGTCCTCTGTCATATAGGGTCCCTTTGAGTCGAAATACACTCAATGGCAGACAACAACAACAAAATGCCCCAACTCGGCCAGTAAACCTACCCCAAACCAGCAAGGAGCAGAAAATGCTACTCCCTCCAGGGCACATTCAGCAAAGAAAAAGATATCAAATTCATGCCAGTGGCAGTCAAAAGTAAAGATTATGCGGAAACCACAGATAGTTTTAAAATAAAAAAATTTCCGAAACACTAAAAATTTTAATCCAGCCAAAATGAAACAATAATTCTTACAATGCTAAAATCTGCCACTTGTAAATTCAGTTAATACCTTGGTGTCCAGTGATGTATTATCCTTACACATTCCCAAATACCGTCCTCCGCTCATCCCCTCTATCTTTGCTCTGTATGTAGCTTGATCTAGGGATTCTGAAGCTCCTGATGTCCATCTAGGCCCAATTACTAAGAAAAGGCCTTTTAAACAAAATGTTTTCCAGCTCCATCTCTACTGAAGGGGCTAGAGAATATGCAATAAATTTAAAGAGAAGGTAGGTGAAATCAAACCATGTTGAAAGGTGATGTTTTCTATAGCCCACAGGAAAACAGAAAGAAGGCAGGGACAGAAAACTGGAGAATTTTCAGACTATGGCTTCATTGTTTTAATTTAAAATTATGAGCTTCCAGGCTGACCCAAAAAAACCCAAACCCGTTGCCGTCGAGTTGATTCCGACTCACAGCGACCCTACAGGACAGAGCAGAACTGCCCCATAGGGTTTCCAAGGAGCGGTGGATGGATTCGAACTGCCGGCCTTCTGGTTAGCAGCCATAGCTCTTAACCACTGCCCAATTATATTCAAATAAACATTGAAAGGGTATTCCAAAGTTAAGGCAAAATGATTTTTTTCCTCACTATTCGGAATGACTTGTACCAATGAGCTTTGTGCACAGAGACAATGAAGGTGACTTTCCTCATGAGCAACACCAATCCTTCCACTTATCCCCATTCCCTAGTGCCAGGAGAAACAATGGCCTCTCTTAATCTCATTTTCCCATTAAAAACACATTCAGAATTTAGAACACATGGGAAGAGCAGATTTGGAAAGAAAGATTAGCATAACTTCAAAATTGGCGAGTTTGAGGGACAGCCAATTAAGATACTCAAAGACTTCTTTAGACTCTCAAACCAAAACTTCTGCTTCTGTATCTCCACACCCCCTCAACCTACCACTTTTTCCCTCTCTTTAATAAAAATGCTCTTAAAATTCTACCTTCTATTTTTTTCCAAAATGTTTTCATCATCCCAAACAGAAACCGAGTATCCATTAAGTAATAGTTTCCCATTCCCTTCCTCCCTCCAGTAACCACTAACCTGTTTTTGTCTCTATGCATTTGCCTATTCTAGATATTCATATAAGCGGGACCATACAGTAAGTATCTGACGTATTTAAACTTAGCATAACATTTTCAAGGTTCATCCATGTCATAGCACACATCAGAACCTCATCTCTCTTTATGAAGTGAATAATATTCCATTGTATGTATATACCACATTTTGTTTATCCATTCATCTACTGATTCTTGGGCTGTTCTCACCTTTTGGCTATTGTGAATAATGCTGTAATCAACACTAGTGTTTAAGTGTCTGAGTCCCTGCTTTCAAGTCTTGTGGGTATACATACCTAGAAGTGGAACTGTTGGGTCATACGGTAATTCTATGTTTAACTTTTTGAGGAACCACCAAACCGTTTTCCCCAAAGACAATCCACCAGCAATAGATGAGGGTTCCCGTTTCTCCATATCCTCACCAACACTAGTTATTTTTCATTTTTTAATAATAGCCATCCTAGTGGGTGTGAGGTGGTATCTCATTGTAGTTTTAATTTGTACTTCTAATGACTAATGGTGTTGAGTATCTTTTCATGTATTTATTGGCCATTTATACATCTTCCCTGGAGAAAGGTCTAGTTAATTTTTTAACTGGGTTGTGTTTTTGTTGCTGAGTTGCAGAAGTTCTTTATATTCTCGATATTAAGCTCTTATCAGATACATGGTTTCCAAATATTTTCTCCTATTCTATAGGTTGTCTTTCTTGATAAAGTCCTTTGATGTACAAAAGTTTATAATTTTGATGAAGTCCAGTTTATCAGTTATTTCCTTTGTTGATTGTGCTTTTGATGTCCTATCTTCTCTCTGAAGTAGTCTCAGATTGGTCAGTTTTTGTTAGCCTATCCTAGTTGTAACTCTTCTGTACAAAAACTTAAATAATACAGATAAAACCAAAGTCCTCTTTGCTGTCCACTTTCCCCAATTCAGTTTCCTGTCCAGAGTCAATCACTGGTATTAGTCTGATGAGAATCCTTCCTATTAAGGCCAAATTGTATGCATTTACATAAATATATGCTGGGAAGGTAAAGTTTTATGTAATTAAAAAAAAAATGGTACCATATTGTACATGTTTTACTACAATTTGCTTTTTCCACTCAACATTGTGTTGTAGAGATCTTCTTATGGCAGTACAACCAGGATAATCTCATTCTTTTCAACAGTTGCATAGTATGCACTGTACAAATCTTCCACTTTATTTAACCATTTTCCTACTGATAAACATTTGGGTTGTGTTCAATTTTCCACTCTTACAAACAGTGCTGTACATACTTCTTTGTGAACATGTAGGATTAGTCTCTAGAAGAAATTCGGAAAAGTGAAGTTGCTGGTTAAAAGGTATATGCATTTAACATCTTATAAGATACTGCCAAATGGTCCTCCAGAAAGATTTTCCCAATTGCACTCCCACCAACAGTGCAGAACACTCATTTTTCACAACCTCCCCCATATTTCATATTACTAGTCTCTCTTGTTTTGGCTCATCTGATGTGGGGGAAATAGCATCTTATTTTGATTTTCATTACTAGTGAGACTGAGAATCTTTATATGCTTACTAATTACTTTTTCCTTCTATGAACTGTTTACAATGCTTCACCTATTTTTCTAATTATCTTTTTATTAACTGAAGGAAATGTTAATCTGTTCTGGATATTGTCTACTATATACATTTCAAGTGTTTTCCTAGTCTAGTTGTATCCTGAATATGGGATTTATATGGCTATTTCCTTCTCTATGTATTCCTGAATATACTCTTATTCTTTTAGTCTATTCAGAATGTGCTTACTATGTTCTCTTTAAGAACACATCCAATGTTTTTATTTTGTAATCTATATTCTCTTAATCTCTTCCTGCCTGCCTAATGTTTTACAAAATGTGGCATGGCATCATATACATAAACACTTTTTGATAATTTTAGACAGTAAGAAAAACCCGTTTTGTACATAGATTCTGATACTTCAGTAGGGAGAAGTAGTCTGAAATTGTTCTCTACAGAAGTGGCTTTCAAAGTTGGCTGCACATTGGAATCACCTGGGGAGCTTTACTACAGATGCCTGGATCCCATCCCCAAAGATTCTGATTTAACTGGTCTGGAGTATGGCCAAGGAACCCTGGTGGCAGAGTGGTTAAAGCACTGGGCTGCAAACCAAAAGGTCAGCGGCTTCGAACCCGCCAGCTACTCCATGGGAGAAAGATGTGGCAGTCTGCGTCTGTAAAGATTTACAGCCTTGGAAACCCTGTGAGGCAGTTGTACCCTGTCCTATAGGGTTGCTATGAGTCAGAATCAAGTCAGTGGCAGTGGGTTTTTGGTTTGGACTATGGCCTAGGCATTAGGATTTTAAGTTCCCCAGGTGATTCTAATGCGCAGCCACATTTAAGGACCACTAATATATTTTAGCCAGTCCTTCTGAAGGGGTTAGAATACTGTTTTTTATAATACTGTAGTGTTCATATTTGGTTTAGTGGAATAAAACTAGTATCAGCAATCAGTGGTTTAGGAAACTACTTTGGCCAAGAATATCAACACTGCTTTTTTGCAAGAGTCAAAACACTTCCTTCTTGATACAAATAAGAAGGCTTAAAAACCACCAGTTATACTACGAGAGGTAACTCTGCTCATAAAAACACATTCCACCAGAGTTCTGCATATCAAATGTAAAGGCACAGCCCAGATTCTTGAAATGCAGAACTACAGGTGAGCTACTAAGTCTTCTCAGGCCAACTATGGTTGCCCCTTTGGGGAATTTACAGCTAGCACAGGCAGAGGTGATGATCACCATTCCTGATTACTTTCATGTGATAAATGACTCTACTTTTCAGTCGGTGTGCGTATTTACATCGTGAATTTGTTTTAAATTGTATTCCTTTTAATACAAAGAATATATGCTGGATTCAGACACACTACTCCTCTCTCCATCTGCAAATTTACAAGCACCTTTGATCAAGATCTCCATAGATGGCTCAAGAAACAGGGCAATTTAAATGGAGGATGCTATTTTCACATTCTGATAATTTTGGTACTTGTTCAAAGTCAGAGACTTATATTTTGAAATCAGATAACAAACCTATTAATTTTCTGATCCAATTTACACTGTCAAGTCTCTTTGCTAGGTAGTGTACCTGAAGGTCTTGGATGAAAAAAATTTTTACCCGGCTACCACCACTGACTGCTCTGACCGGGATCACAACAGAGGGTTCTGGACAGAGCTGAAGAAGGATGTAGAACAAAATTCTAACTCACAAAAAAAAAAGACCAGATTTACTGGCCTAAAGGAGACTGGAGAAACCCCGAGAGTATGGCCCCCAGACACCCTTTTAGCTCAGTGGTGAAGTCACTAC
>NW_004444033.1:4292602-4298359 GCF_000243295.1 Trichechus manatus latirostris | reverse complement strand
GGAGAGGGTTGACATGTCGTGGGGTTGTTAACCAATGTCATAAAACAATATGTGTACTACTGTTTCATGAGAAACTATTTGTTCTGTAAACCTTCACCTGAAGTACAATTAAAAAAATGCCAAAAATTAAAAATATTGACAAACACACACACAAAAAATTTATATTGTTATTTTTCACATCCTAAAATAATCCAGTAAGTTCCTCAAATGGATCAAAGATCAAAAAACCCTAACAAGCAGAGATAAAAGCAGTAAAAGAAAAACAGATCTAAGATTGAGGAACAGATCGTGAACTGACTATAGAAGCTTGATCCTAGGACTGGAAAACAGAAGCTGCGGTAAAGATAGACTATTAATTCTCAATATAATACAATCAAAGATTATAAAACTTGAATTTGATTCCCACACCTCAACATTCTAAAAAGTCTCAGAGCCAAGAGTTAGTTCATATTCAACGACTCGGCGTGTTGCAATGCCTCAGGGTCACCATTAGAAGGTATTCCTTTTTTTGGAATTACCTGCATTATTTACATCACATTCTTTTGAATATTCTTAAGGGTAGCAACACTTTTTCCTTTCAGGATGGACTTAATTTTACAAAATAAGCGAAAGTCACTTGGAGCCAATGACTCCAATCATGTATCTCAAATAAGATACATGATCAAAACAGGTAACAGAACTTCTAGGTTCAAAATGCATTATGGCCTCAGAGTAATAAACAATTTTTTCTTTGTGTCAGGAAAAAAAAAAAAAACTGGCTCCAGAGGAAACTATAAATTTCAAAAACGTTTTCAGTAACTGCAATATCAGAAACAGTGTGTAGACTCCTTGAGTAAAGGATGAGGATTACATCTATCTAGAGATAGACATCTGTCTCCTTGTTTAGCTTTCATTCTGATCACTTTAGTCACTTTATACTAGGATTACAGGAAATATAAAGTTGCTTTTAAAAATAAATTCCTAATATCAACTTACCTTCTTAAGATTTATTTACTTGTCCTAAAAGTATAATGTAGGGGGAAAAAAAAAATCTAGCCTAGAAATGTCTCGTTGGAGCGTTCTTTTTTACTATATACAGCATTACCAAAAAAAAAAAAGTTTTTAAAAACTGACTTTAACATTGAAAAAACCATTTATGGAGGGAAAGAAACAACCAGCTCAGTTTCCTTATCTGTACAAGTAAGGGCCTGGATGAGGTAACCTCTAGTGTCCCTTCAACAACCAATTCTGAGTCTGCATTTCCCAAAGCATCACTCTTACAAGTCAAGGCATGAATATCAGAGTTCTTTGTTTCTCTGCATTCAGGAATTGGCCACTAACAGTTCTAAACCAGACTTCATTAAAAAACAAAACAAAACACCTGCATTTTTAGGGCCCCAAAAAAGAAAACATTCTTCAGACTTAAGGTAAAACACCCTTCACCTGGGGAAGGGGGGAGCCCACGCATTTCTGAGCAATCCACATCCTTTGTAGAAGCATGCTTTCAATTTGTTTTGTTCAAGTGTAAAATCTCGTTTAATTTTGCTTTACTGTCTTAGTCTCAGATGAGATTACAGACATGTTCTGTTTATTCATTTATGATTTAGAGAATTTATTAGATATAGGAAATACTTTAAGTAGTTAAAACCATGGTTGGTATTATAACACTAAGAGGCCCCTACACTTTACCTCCTTTTTGCTACCAAAGGAGACCTCAGATTCAGCACCAACCCAAGCAACTAAAGGGACCATGGCAGACACTATGAAATCAGTAATAATAAAGAGAAGGAATGGAGGAGGCAGGGCCAAGATGTCAGAGTAGTCAGATGCTTCCAGTGGACCCTCTTACAACAAAGACCTGAAAAAACAAGTGATTTGATTATACATGGCAATCTGGGAGCCCTCAACATCACAGGCAGAGTTGAGGAGCTAGACTGAGTGGCAGGGGGAGAGAGAGACAGTTTGGAAGCAGCGAGGAGGTACCAGACCTGACCTGGCAAGAGCCTGAGCCCTTCAGGCCTGATCAGCTTGGGGGTGAGTGGTAAGGCAGGCAAGTGGCAGTGCTCGGGAGGCGTGTTTTTCACACCAGGAGAGATCCAGCAACAGAAAGTCTATACGGCCACCCAGAACCAGTGAGAAGCAGCCCTCATCTGCGAAAGATAAGTACTTGTGTACAGCTTACTGCGTGCATCAAAAACACCCCCCTTAGGGAAAAAACCTCTCTACCATTTACCTCCCCACTCCCTACTCTGCACTGGTCCCGGACCGGCTTCAGTGATTGCCGAGTCCCCTGGGCCGGAAGTAGGATCCGTCACACGCCCAGAGCCATTCTCCCTGCCTTGGAGAGTGAACAAATTAACAAAGAGGGGAGAAAATAAACTGCCAGCTCCCCTAAGGTAGGAACCCAGGGTAGGCACAGCTCATTTGCCTAGGCACATGCATAAGGGATCCATGGACTTTGAGTGCCTTTCCCCCTGCATAGACTTGTGTGGGTGCATCTCAACAGCATAGGCCCTTATTACTGCAGTACAACAGGGTATATACTGGAAGTCTAACTTCAATTGTTTTAGCTGTGCAGTGGGAGGTTCTTGACATTTGACACTGCTCTGCCCATTAAGCAGGGTCTTCACCTACCCACATCAAGGGCCTCAGGACTGCTGGCTCCACCCATGCCACCTAGCCACCTGTGACAGGGGCCCATGAATAAGAGATGCCCCCCAGTTCTTACAGCCAACAGCATTAGCTGCTCATAGTCCAACTGCAAAACCCACGCCTTCCTCCTGGACACTCGCGGGCAGCCGTCAGCCCCCTGCCTTGCTCAGAGTGTGTCCCCCTGCTGCAGCCAGATGCCTGTGCCTACACCAATCATCCATGCTTGTCTAGGACTGTAAGTGAGAGACTACACCACACACTTGGTGGCCATCTACTTGGCCACCTGAGCCGAATCCATACAGGAGGAGCGGGCAGACTCCTGAGCTCACATACCTAGTAACAGATCTAACCCCCTGGTGACAGGACATTAGAGCTTCAAAGGTGTCAATAATCAAACCAGCTCATACGAGCAGCCTATTTGGGCATATCAAAACAAAACAAGAAACTAGGACACAGTAAGCAAACATAAAATAAGTAAATATAATAACTTATTGATGGCTCAGAGACAACAGTCAATATCAAATCACATAAAGAGGCAATCCATGATGGCTTCAGCAAGCTCCCAAAATAAAGAATCTAGAAATTTTCCAGAGGAGGAAAATTTCTTGGCATTACCAGAGGCAGAATACAAAAGATTAATATACAGAACTCTTCAAGAAATTAGGAAGGAAATTAAGCAAAACGCAGAACACGCAATAAAGGAAATTAAAAGGATTAGAGAAGAGCATAATGAAAAATTTAACAGGCTGCAAGAATCCACAGAGAGATAGCAATCAGAAATCCAGAAGATTAACAATAAAATTTCAGAATTAGACAACTCCATAGAAAGTCATAGGAGCAGAAGTGAGGCAATGAAGTCAGAATAGTGAGACTGAAGATAAAGCACTTGAACACCAACTTCTTTGAGGGAAAAATCAGATCAAAGGATTTAAAAAAATGAAGAAACCCTAAGAATTATGTGGGACTCTATTGAGAGGAATAACCTACGAGTGATTGGAGTACCAGAACAGCGGGGACAACAGAAAACAAAAAGAGAATTGTTGAAGATTTGTTCGCAGAAAACTTCCCTGATATCGTGAAAGATGACAAGATATCTATCCAAGATGCTTGCTGAACCCCACATAAGGTAGATTCCAAAAGAAAGTCACCAGGATATATTATAATCAAACTTGCCAAAACCAAAACTAAAGAGAGAATTTTAAGAGCATGTAGGGATAAACGAAAAGTCATCTACAAACGAGAGTCAATAAGAATAAGCTCGGACTACTCAGCAGAAACCACGCAGGCAAGAAAGGCAATGGGATGACATATACAAAGCCTTGAAGGGAAAACACTGCCAGCCAAGAATTACATATCCAGCAAAACTGTCTCTCAAATATGATGGCAAAATTAGGGCATTTCCAGGTAAACAGAAGTTTAAGGAATTGGCAAAAACCAAACCAAAATTACAAGAAATACTAAAGGGAGCCCTCTGGTTAGAAAATCAGCAACATCAGGTAACAATCCAAGAGTAGAACACAGGACAGAGCAACCAGACAGCAAACCAGACAGGGAAGTCACAAAGGTAAATGAAAGCTAAAGCACTGAAAATAGGGAAACAGATGTCAATATGTAAAAGATGACAACATTAAAACAAAAAAGAGGGACTTAAAAAATGAAGACATAAATTTTTCATATGGACAGGAAGTCAATGATATAAAGAAACAAAAGACTGGTGTAACTGGACTAAACCAAGCTAAGACATTTCCTGAATTTAATCGAATGCTTTGAGAGACAGAGTAGCAGGGGTAGGGGGTCTGGGGACCATGCTTTCAGGGGACATCTAGGTCAACTGGCATAACAAAGCTTATTAAGAAAATGTTCTGCATCCACTTTGGTGAGTGGCGTCTGGGGTCTTAAAAGCTTGCAAGCGGCCATCTAAGATGCATCAATTGGTCTCAACCACTTGGACTAAAGAAGAACGAAGAACACCAAAGACACATGGAAAGTATTAGCTTAAGAGACAGAATGGGACACATAAACCAGAGACTTCATCAGCCTGAGACAAGAAGAACTAGATGGTGCCTGGCTACCACCAATGAACGTCCTGACAGGGAACACAACAGAGGGTCCTTGATGGAGCAGTAGAAGGATGGGGTACAGAACTCAAATTCTAGTAAGAAGACCAGACTTAATGGCCTGACTGAGACTGGAGATGCCCCGGAAAGCATGGCCCCTGAACTCTCTATCAGCCCAGAACTAAAACAATTTCCGAGGGCAACTCTTCAGACTGGACTGGACTGTAGGACATAAAGTGATACTCGCGAAGAGTGTTCTCTGCCTCTTAGTCAAGTAGATACAAGAGACCAAAGGGGCAGCTTCTGTCCAGAGGTGAGATGGGAAGGCAGAGAGAGTTAGGAGCTGGTTGAATGATCATGGGGAATCAGGGGCGGAAAGGAGGAGTGTGCTGTCGCAGAATGGGGTGGGTAGTTAGGGTCTCATAACGATGTATGTATAAAAATTTTGTATGGGAGACTAACCTGAAATGTAAACTTCATTTAATCACAACAATAATAATAATAAAAAAGAAATAAAAGACTGGTATAAACTTAGAAAAACGGGTAAATATTAAGGTAACCACAAAGGAAACTAACAATCTTACAAGTCAAAATGAAAAAACTAGAAAAATATAAAGACTCAGCAAACACAAAATCAACAACAATGAAAAAGATGAAAAGAAAATACATACAGAAAAATGACTCAGCACAGAAAATTAAGTGGAACAAACAGTGAACAACACACAAAAAAAGACAACAAATGACAGCACTAAACTCATACCTATCAAGAATTATGCTGAATGTAAATGGACTAAATGCACCAATAAAGAGACAAAGAGGGGCAGATTGGATTAAAAAACACTATCCGTCCATATGCTGCCTACAAGAGACACACCTTAGACTTACAGACACAAACAAACTAGAACTCAAAGGATGGAAAAACATATTTCAAGCAAACAACACTCGAAAAAGAGCAGGAATGGCAATACTACTCGCTGACAAAATAGACTTTAAAGTAAAATCCACCACAAAGGATAAGGAAGGACACTATATAATGATTAAAGGGTCAATACACCAGGAGGACAAAACT